>NW_022103951.1:6526804-6560611 GCF_000313985.2 Echinops telfairi
AAAAAAAAAGAAGTTTGTTAAATAAATAATGAAATGAATATATGAATAAATGAGAATGATCACTGGCAAGCATATTGTTTCAGTGCTGTACTGTATTTTAAATTTTTAAACAGCTCACAATATGTATTTAATTGATATTCTTGATTCCTATATAACTCATATTTAATACCAAATTATGAAGCCACTGCAGGAATTCGATTGATTTATATTATATGTTTTACCTTAACACAAAACGAAGAGATAAAGGTGGGGAAAAATCAATAAAAGATTAAAAATACTATGTAATTTAGATGAATAGAATGTTAATTTTAAAAAGAAAATTTTGATAAATTGTCAAGATCAATAATAACTTCAGATTAAACTAATTTCATTTCATTCTTCTTTTAAGGAACACTGCACAAACATGTAATTTGTCAGAATCTCTAAATGATATATTAATGCCTGCTTTTAAAACAGAAGGGAAGTCTGGAACAACCAGGTGCAGGAATGCTGATTTATTCTATTCAATTCAAGTATACTGATCAAGTTAATGCCTAATGTGATCATTTCACATTTGTACAGCTTTGTATAGCATAGTCTTGCCCATTTATTAATTGGATTTCCATAGCAATGTAGTGAGGTATGTAGGGCAAATAATATTATTTCCCATTTGGAGTGGAGGAAACTGATGCAATGAGAGGGTAAGTGATTTGCCGAAAGCTATACTGCCATGAAGAAGCAGACCTGGTTATAAGGCAGCTTTCAAGGGCTGGGGACTTCTGGCCCACTGCTTTTCAGTGGTTCTCAGACTTGATCATGTCTCTGACTCATCTAAAAGAGAATCTCTTGTTCAGAAACAGAGGCAAGGCCCTAGAGTTTCTGATTCAACAGGTTTGGGTTGGGTCAGACAATTTGTATTTCTAACCAGTCCTCAAGGTAGGCTGACCACACTGTGGGAACCACTGAGCTGCTCGCTCCTATTCTGCAAGCAATGAAGCATAATTCTACAAGATTCAGAAAGCCTGCCCTACCTAATGTTCCTTTGAGGCATGAAGTAAGTTTCTTAAAATAACCAAAATATTTGACAGATGGAAGTAGATTCTTTTCGATGTCACCATAACTTGTCATGAACCTGAAAATACTTTAGAAAGACACATCTCTGGCCGTGAACAGAAACCATCAGATTAACTTTTAGTAACTAGTTATATCTAAAACAAATACAATGACTGAAATTCCAGTGAAACCAGCAATTATCAACTCATTATGACTTTTTAAGTTGTACTTCTTAATATGCTCATGTTACTCAAAAGTCAATTTCAATTATGTGAAATCTATAAACTGGTAAACAATAAAGGGGAAAAAGACACACCAAAACTTAAAATGCCATGATACTTACATTTTCTGTGGTTCCAGTAATTACATGGAGGCCATCATATGTTGATTTAATATACATACCCTAAGAAAAAGACAGCATCAAGGGGGAAAAGTGAAGCACTTGGAATATTTTCAAATACATTATAACCTTATAAAAAAATCAACAAATTTACACTATGGAATTAAAGTTGTTACATGCCCCTGTGATGGATTTATGATTCAATAATGTCATAAAACTAGTGATAAATTCCTTCCTGGATGTTCTGATTTCTAATGCTTGTGGGAAGTGGCTTGAAGTCAACTTAACCAAATATCTACTTGATAAGTGAATTGCATGATATTTATAAAAATGTTGCATGTTAATTCAATACTCTGAAGAGTTGACTTCATCTTGCACAAAGTCCACACTGTATGTTCCATGGCAAAATTAAAGTTAACAATAGGAGAGTCAAATATTGGTATATACTTGACACACATTATACAACAAAGAATAGGTTTCCAGTGTCATTTAAACTATAACTGGAGACCAACAAATGACAATACTACCTGTATTATCCTTTATATCATATTAATGAAGTTTGAATTACTCTATCTAATCAACTCTTCATGAATATTTAAAAATGTGTGGCAACACCTCCACCTCCATAAAAGAGCAAGATTCTATTTCTACTTTAAAAAAATAAATTTTAGCAAAAACCTCATTAAAATTTAACAATTACTCAGAAATTCTGGAATTGTGCAAACTCTAAGAACAAATAACAAATAAAACAAGAATTTTAAATTATGAGTAGTCATGGGACTTTAAAAGAAAAATATGTATTTTATCATTGACTATAATAATGCTACTATCAGTAGAATTACCTTAAGTCCCATGGGGATGTTCTATAATGTAATAAAACAAAATGATAAAGATGTCTCCAAAAATGAACCAGGGATATATAGAACTAAAAGTTAAATGAATAGATTTGAGTTCTTGCTTGATCATAGCCCTAATACGAGCCTGCCCGGTGCTTGCCCTCATATCACTGAAGATATTGGGAACCATATAACAATGTGATGAAGAAATTAGATGGTTCCTGGCTATCAGGAAAAAGTTTATAGGGTCTTAAAGGTCTTTTCTCAAAACAAGCAGCCATCTAATAGAAAAATCAACCAAGTCCACACAGAAGCAGCACACCAGCATGTGTGATCAAAGGATTGTATATAATAAGATCCAAATCAGAAGAGAGAATTGTACCCAGTACTAAATTCTACACAACCAATTTGCAGAATGCTAAGGATGATGGTAGAAGCCCCCAAAACATTTCCTACATGGACTGAGTCCCTAGTGAATCCCCATTGCCCACAGACTAGGAATATGAACAGTACTAATATCAGACAAAGAATATTGTAAAGAGGGTCTTAGAAACAGTACTTGACTGAAATGTAACACTTTCTCATCAGATCTCTTTTTGTACTCACTTTCAATTTGTCCTAAAGTTTTAATATCATTTGCTTTTTCTTAGATTGATGTCTTTCACTGTTTTATATGATTGTTGTTGCTAGGTCCACTGCCCCCCTCGTTCTTTTTCCTTGTTTCATATGTTTTTCTGTATAGGGAAGCCAAGATTTATGAAGACTAACTGAAATAATAATCCCCTTAGAGGGGAGGGTGAGGAAAATGGAAAGACAAGAACAATGGGTATAAAGAGGAAGAAAATGTTCCAAAGTTGATTGTGGTGATGTTTGCACCATCTTTTTTAATATAATTGAACTATTGAATTGTATGTTGTGTTAATTATAGCTCAATAAACAAATTAATGATAAAAATATCCCAATCAAGTATTAAAATATACTAAATAAAACTTGAAAATTATAGATTCAATTAATGGCTTTTCTTCCCTGCTGAGGAAGATTCTATCATTTTAAAATATCCTTTGGGGGAAAATTAACTAAATTTTATCTATAACAGTGCTTTGCACTGAAAGTCATTGGTTCCGTAAGTGAAAAACATTCATTTTAATGAAATTCAAATTTGGAATAACAGGGATTGAGCAATAGCCAAGAATCCCATTAAGAAAAAGCATACATTAGCACTATGTAAAGCAATTACTATAATGTTAATTTCCCAATGCTTTTTATTAACTATATGTTTCCCAACTAATCTTGTTATCATCTAGTTCATTCCAATTCACAGCCACCCTGTAGGAGAGCTCGGTAGACGTTTTCATAGCCGGTAGAAGTGTCCAGGCTCTCATCCTTCTGGAAGCAGACTGCCACAGCTGTCTCCCTCAGAGCAGCAGCAGGTGCGTTTGAATCACCAACCTTTTGAGTTAACAGCCAAGTACTTGTGGCATTTTGCCACCAGAATCCTAATTGTATGTTTAAATATTTGAATATACATGTACTTCCACTGAAAGCAAGTAAGAGATAAAAATAAAAAAGTATACAACTCCTAAGAAATTATTGGGTGGGCTTTATAGTCTCTGGGTGGCACAAATGATTTGGGCAAATTTATTAAATTAAAGATTGGTGGTTTGAATTCATTCAGCAGTACTGCAGAAGAAAGGTCTGGTCCAATGTTTCCATAAAAATTACAGCCAAGATTCCTGACACAATCACTGAAGACAAAGGGGGTGCATAAGCAAATGTGGTGACGAAAGCTGATGGAGCCTAGCTATCAAAGTATACAGCATCTAGGGTCTTAGAGACTTGAAGGTAAACAAGCGGCCATCAAGCTCAAAAGCAACAAAGTCCACATGGAAAAAGCACACCAGCTAGCGTGACCACGAGGTACCAAAGGGATCAGTTATCAGGCATCAAAGAACAAAAAAACATATTATTGTGTGTTCACCTACCCGATACGATCGCTGAAGACAAATGGGTGCATATGCAAATGTGGTGAAGAAAGCTGATGGAGCGCAACTATCAAAAGATATAGCGTCTAGGGTCTTAAAGGCTTGAAGGCAAACAAGCGGCCATCAAGCTCGGAAGCAACAAAGCCCACATGGAAGAAGCACATCAGCCTGTGTGATCACAAGTTGCTGAAGGGATCAGTTATCAGGCATCAAAGAACAAAAAATCATATCATTGTGAATAAGGGGGAGTGCAGAGTGGGGACCCAAAGCCCATCAGTAGGCAACTGGGCATCCTCTTACAGAAGGGTCATGGAGAAGAGACAGCCAGTCAGGGTGCAGTGTAGCAACAATGAAACATACAACTTCCTCTAGTTCCTAAATGCTTCCCCCCCCTCCCCAGGTATCATGATTCCAATTTTACCTTACAAATAAATCTGGCTAGATCAGAGGATGTACACTGGTACAGATAGATACTGGAAACACAGGGAATCCAGGACAGATGATCCTTTCAGGACCAGTGGTGAGAGTGGTGAAACCGGGTGGGTGGAGTAGAAAGGGGGAACCGATTACAAGGATCTACATATAACCTCCTCTCTGGGGGGCGGACAACAGAAAAGTAGGTGAAGGGAGGCGTCAGACAGTGCAAGATATGACAAAATAATAATTTATAAATTATCTAGGGTTCATGAGGGAGTGGGGAGCAGGGACGGAGGGGAAAAAATGAGGAGATGACGCCAGGGGTTTAAGTGGAGAGCAAATGTTTTGAGAATGGTGAGGGTAACGAATGTACAAATGTGCTTTATACAATTGATGTATGTATGGATTGTAAAAAGAGTTGTATGAGCCCTCAATAAAATTATTTTAATAAAAAGAAAAAAATTAATTAAAGAAAGTAGGAAAAAAATTGTTTTAAATTACAGCCAAGAAAATCCTATAAACCAATTCTACTCTATAATGTGTGGGATCACCATGAGTTGGAATCAACCTGAGAGTAGTGTACTTGGCTTTGGTGTGTTCAGGCTTTGATTCTAAAAGGTCATTTCAATAATGTCATAAGCCTTAAATATTGGTATCGGTTCCCCAAGTGACTGAGCTTAGGTCTCTCATGTGAAACAAAATGAGTGCAATTAAATATGATGATCATTTCCTATTAACTATTTTCTTAATTGAAAGTTTATAATTTTATATTATATAAAATAAACCTTCTTAACAGAAGTATAAATAGGAGTCAGGTATCAATTTGGCTAGTAATCTTTGGCTGTAGCCATGTAGTAATATTGAATTTTAAGCTGGTGACAGGCATATAATGTAGTAGCTTTTAATGTTAATATGTATCCCATTATTTATTGAAAGGTAAGTATAGTGGTGTTACTATAGAACTTAGAAAAAAACAAGATGTTTCCAATCATTCTTCAGGTTTCAGCAAAACTATCATCATTCATCCAAGTCATTACTAATATCTACATGTTACCAACACAGGGACTACTTTAAGTCTTTCATATATTTTTTCAAAATTGACTGTGTGGTAGAGACTATTATGACCTGTTTTAGAGCAAGGAAATGGTAGCTTGCCCAAAGTGGTGAAGTCATTTTTCAAGAATAGGCAATGTAATCCTAGAGTCCACAATCTCAGCTACTATAAAGAGTTATGAGTTTTACACATGTTTATTTGACTTATTATATTATTTCGTAACTAGATATTAGAGTCTAACATTCACTGTTTAACACCTATTCTAAAGGACCCAGACATCTTTAGCACACATGTGCAATGTAAAATATAGTAATAAGGAAATAACTGGGTTTGATATTAACTTTATTTTAATTGTTCATCTTTTTCTGACAAATGCAAGCAGATGTTTATTTTTTCTTTCCGCATTTATTTCAGCACTGTATATTACTGATTATGAAATAAAGGTCTTTAGCAAGAGTGTTAATTAACTTCATAAATCACCAGGTCATAGAGAAAGTCCAGTATCATAGGAAAAAAGTTATAAAACACACCATCGTTATTGAGTTAACAAAAAAATCTTGAGATAATCTGTGATTCTGGAAATAATACTTGCGTGTAATTTGAGAATTTAAAAAAAACTAGCAAATGAGCTTAAACAACTTATGAGGATTAAAAAAAGAGGATTCATCCTAATAACTACATAATTTATATTAATATTATTTTAGATGGATAAAAATTATTTTTAAAAGCTTAAATAAAGGTAGACTTAGCTATATACATAGAGGTCAATCATAAAATCTTATCATAGTCATAACCAATATGATACAAACAACGCATATTTAAAGAATGTCACAGAAAATAGATATTGTTTCTTGCAACACTTTCATTTCCAATCTCAATAAACCATCTGTGATAATTGCTTGTAAGAATCAAATCTGACTTTTTATTTTTCTTATTTCCTTCTAACAAGAAAATGGCCAAATGTAAGGACCAAAAAGAAAGCAAGAGAAGAAACAAGTTGTTTACAAAAACCTCAGACTGATTATCTTCTAAATAATGAACAGTCCACAGAAACACTTCTGATCATCTGTGTGCGAGGTTCAAACAGCAAGAGGACATAAAATTTAAATGGCTATTTTTTCTGGAACAAAGATAATCTCAGGATTTCCTTTCACCAGAACTGCCATTCTGCCTTTGTTCTCAAAAAAAAAAAAAAAAAAATCGATGAATTTTGTAGCTGACTCTTAACTGTTCCCTTTCTCCTGTTCAGTCTGCCAAAATGACATTTGCTTCATTCTGTTTCCAAATGCCAGTTAACCAGCAGGAGCCTAAACAACCTCACAGTCAAGTCCGTGGAACAAGGCATGTTTGGAGACAGTGAAGGTGCTTAAATTGAAAAAGAACTCTCGGAGGCCAAGTGTCTTTCCCCAGGATGCGCCCCCCAACTCAGTCCTATAGATTGAACTGATCCAGTTTTGATATGTTAAGGTAGCCCCAATTTTCCTTACAATAGCTTTCTGCTAGTTATTGTTGTTTAAAATCATTTTAGAAGTAAGTGTTATATCACAAATAAGTTTTAATCATAACTAAGTACTTTGTTTGCCATTCCTTATAATTCTTCAAGGACCTGGAGATCTGAGAAATTCTAAGATATTTGGCTAACTTTGTAAGAAGCCGAGGAATACAGAAGAAAATCTTCAAACTTGGAGGTGCGTATTTTAGGACTGGAATGGTGGGATCAATAACCCAGGAAGCAAAAGAGCAGTATGTAAACAACTGGTTCCTGCGAATAATGAATAATGCATCATTATATAAACATTTGGTTCCTAGAAAAGAATGTGTATAACCTAATCAGCTGGGACCATTCACCTAGGGAGTAAAACTCACTTCCCACTTCCCCAGCTAAATGGCCAACCTTTACATCTCAAAAGACTCAAGAGCTGCAGCCCTATCAAGACTTCTTTGTTCTCCAGTATAAAAACCTCTAACTCCATAGAGACCCCAGGGCGCATTGTATTTTTACTTCCCGCTGTCCAACTCCAGCTGTATTATTCCTCAATAACATTCCTTTTTCTTCACTCCTAACAGAGTACAAGATTTTCTTCTGTGACAGAAACAATCTAAAGTAAGTCCCTGGGTTAAGAACTCCGACTTTCAGAGTAATAGAAGCCTTAGAGTTGCCCTTTCGTATTATGCAAATTTGCCCTCACTTGGGAATGATTGAATCAGCTCCTATTGGCAACAAATTCTTCATCACAATCGCCTACAATTGCTACATGCATCACATTTCAATCACTTAAAAGGTTTCCCTTACACTAACCCAAATTAAACAAACAACAACAACCACCACAACAAAATGGAACTCATTGCCATGGAGTCATTTCTGACCCACTGTGACTCTCAAAGACAGAGTAGACAGAACTGCCTCCCATGGGTTTCCAAGACTGCAGCTCTTTAGTAGAGAAGAAAGCATCATCTTTCTCCTGAGGTGTGTCTAGTGGGTTTGAACCTTTGGACTATACATTTAGTAGCTCAATAACTAACCAACTACATACCCCACCAGAGCTCCACTATAACTCATTGCCATTGAGTTGCTGCAGACTCAGAGCAACTTTACAGCAAAGGGTGGAACTGCCTCTGTGAGTTTCTGAGACTCCAACTCTTTATGGGAGTTGAAAGCCTTGTTTATCTCTCGTGGAGCTGGCTGGGTTTCAAAACTGCTGACCTGAAGATCACAGGATATTGCATAACTACTACACCACCTGGACTCCATAAGGTTGAATTGAACTTGTTCCAACTTACCTACAAAAACAATTTAAAGACACAATGAGGAACAGATCTCATCTGTAACCAGGGGGACTGCCTGTATCTATTTTGTCAGTTGAATAAAAAAGTAATGATCTGTTGTATATGAGACATTCTGTTCTGAGATTGGCAGGCCGTCAAAAAATTTTTCTAAGCTAATTACACCTCATTAAAGCTTAATCCCCTCCCCCTTTCTACTTCTTTCCTTCATTTATCATTTGGATACTTTCTGTGGCTAAGCACAGGCTAAGTGTTACCAAAATCAGCAACTCTATTTAATTCAAATATAAGTGACTAAACTCCCTTAATGGTGGCTGATTTTTAAAAATCACAACCTTGAATAAATTATTTTAAAGTCTTTATTTAGTCTCCTCTCCTATGAATCACCAGAAAAAGTTTTATAAATTCATTTTGAACACATCTCATTTTTCTTTTCTTCCACTGGAATTGTCTTCCCAATTATCCTTCCCCATTGTCCTTTTAACATAAATTTCCCAAAGTAGTTCCTGTTTTAAGTCATTCTCCCCAAATTCTCACACGTTCCTTGACCAATTGCAAATTTGAATGTGGGATCATGGAACAAGCTTTGTTCAGTTGCACTTCATTTAGATTTACCTGGACTTAAGCCCTTCCTCTATTATTTATTATCTATATGTTGTCGAGAAGGAAAATTAATGGCATCTTACTTGGATTTGAAAGGTTTCTTTTGCATAGAATCAAATATTAACTATAAAGAGACTGAACTAAACTGTAAACGCCAGTCAGAAACTGCTCTCTCTCACTTGCATCAAGTCAATACTGACTCATAGCGACCCTAGAGGCAGGATGGAACTGTCCCTGGGAGTTTCCAAGACTGTAACTCTTGGCAGTAATTGAAAACCTCGCTTTTATCCTGAAAAGCTGGGTCAGGTTTTGAACTGCTAACCTTGTAATTAGCAGCCCAACTCATAGACAATAGAAAAGGAGCATTGTCAAACCATTACCTCCTAACTGAAATCCTCAAAAGCCTCCGGGCTAGCAATGGGTAGTAGTGGGGAGAAGGCTACATTATCATTAGCAGCCAGGTTAGAAGTGACCAGTCATCAGTAATAAACTGTGTTAAAATTAGCTAATGGTTAATCTATGTTTCTCCCTCTTCTCTTTATAAGGACTCTTGTGCAGTGAGTTCTGTATTGGGTTGTTAAACACTAGGTCAGCAGTTCAAACCCACCAGCCTCTCTGTGATAATGCTGTCTGCCCTGGTGGTGCAGTGGTTAAATGTTGGGCTGATAATCACAAGGTCAGCAGTTTGAAACCACCAGTTGCTCCACACAAGAAAGACCAGGCTTTCTACTTCTGGAAAGACTTAGTCTCTGAAATTCTACAGGTCACTATGAGTAAATCAACTCACTGGCAGTGAGCAAAGACTTACCGTCTCCAAAACTCTAAGAAGCAGTAGTATTCTGCCCAAAAGGTTCACTATGAGTCAGAATCCATTGGATGGCAGTTGGTTTGGTTTTAGGGTTTTCTTCTTATTATAAGGAGCCTTATTAAACCAAGGGTTAAACTGCGCATTCTAACCAAAACCTTGGTGGTTGGAACCAACCAGCCACTTTGAGGGAGAATTATGTTGTTTTCTGGTACTGTAAAGAATCATGGTCTTAGAAACTCCACAGGGCAGTTGCACTCTGCCTGTGGGGTCACTAGAACTCAGAATCAACTCAGTGGAACTTCTTGTTTTAAGCCCCATTGTACCTAACCTCTTCAGGCCATTTGCTTTTTCTGGAAACAAAATGACCCCCATACATGCATACAGAAACCCTCAAATTGTGGTGAGCTTCTATTTGTAACAATGTAATATAGGGCAAATTGATGTTGTCTCATTTGTAAAATTGGAAAATTAATACCTACTCTGTAAAATTTTGAGAAAATTACTTGGCAAATGGTAGGCATTCCTATTCTTTCCCTTCGATTTTCCAGATTATTTAATTGAATATGGTGCTTAGCATTTTAAAATAATGACAATTCCAGAGAACAGACACATATTTTCCTTCTAAACTAAAAAAAGTAAAAGACATGTCCAGGGATTTGTCTTTATTTAAAGAAATTCAAGATTTCATAAAGTCCATTAATTAGCATTGTATTGACTAGTTTATGTGGCTATTTACAGACACCCAATGATTTCAGTGAAAGTTGGAGGGGATAAAATGAGACTCTCAGAATACCATTATCCTTAAAAGCACAGATGCCTAGAAATAGAAGGGACTTTAAAGGGAGATCTAATTGTAGTCCACCTAGAGATGCCTCTGAAGAAAAGCTTCACAATCTACTTCCTACAATCAGCTATTGAAAACCCTGAAAAACTTGATTCTACTCTGAATAAGAAATGACTCGGTGGAAACTGGTTTTGAGTTTTTAGCCACCCATCCTTGCCCCTTTCCCTTTTACAGATGAAAATACTGATGTCAAAGGTTAAATTTACACCCCCACCACAACACACTAAGAGCATGTAAGCAATTTGTGTGCCAGTGTTTCGACTCCTAGTCTAATATTAGTTAATAATTTTCCATTCTATATATCATGCTTAGAGAGGCTTCTTTCCTTTACAAGTACTGAAAGAGAATATGTAGAAAGAAAAAGTTTTAATATTATAGGTTGACAACTCTCACTGCCAATGAGTTAATGCCAACTTATAGAGACCCTATAGGACAGGGCAGGACTGTTCCTGTAAGCTTCCAAGATTGTACTCTTAACATGAGTAGAAAGCCCCGTCATTCTCCTGAGGAGCAGCTGGTCATTTCAAACTGCTGACCTTGTGATCACAGCCAAACAAGTAACCACAATGCAACCAGGGCTCCTCCTGCTATAGATGGAAGGATCTTTTAAATAAAACTAAACTAAGAATTTAAAACCATAATTACTTCCAATGAGTTTATAAATGTTAGAAATAATCTCTTAAAATGAATCAAAATTATATATAATAGTTATATGCTATGATGATAGCATGCTGGCTATGTCTGACAAGCTGATTTCCACCATTCCAGGAAAACACCCTTAAAAGCCACATTCACTAGCACTATGAACTAAAGATGCCCATAAAGAGATTGCTAAATATTGAGAGACAAGTTAAAATGACTTTATAGAACAGACAGCTTCAGAACTAAAAATCACTGGTGATCAATCACTGAGGGTTTTGCCCTTTGAGGCTGTTGGAAGAAAAAAATTCACATCAGCAGTTAAACATGCTTGGTGTTCCTTAAGAATGTACTACCTGAATTCGATTATTTATGCTAAGTTCCCAAGATTTCTGCTTTCTAAAAAAGTATTAATGGTTCCCATGGAAAAATCCAATTACAAGGAGAAAGTAGACACTGCAGCACTAAGCTAACCTGGAATAACTGTGGAGGAAAGATGCTCTTGACCAAGTTTGTTGCTACTGGTTTTTGTCTCTCTTCCTCCCTCTTTAGCATCAATTTTACAGGCTTTTGCGGGGACTAGAAGCTTATTTAAAAACAGAACAAAACAAAAACCTCTCCCTTGGGTTAAATTTAGAACCAATACACTTTTTAATCAGGTGAACAAAATATAGAAGATGATTATCTTATTACACAATACAAGTAAAAATAGAACGCACGGCTGTAAGCCTATTATTGGCAATATCCACTTGCTTATTTGCCCTCAAAAAGAATAGCTTTGAATTATAAAGAATATGAGTTTTGTTTGGCTTACTCACCCTTGGGAAGAAAGAACTATTAAAATGAGAACAAACTAAAGTAAAACAAACAAGACACCCCCGTAAATGGTGCTTTGGTAGAAAACAATGCGGTGTTTATCATAGAACTTGAATTTCCTTTAAAATTTAAGTAGCACTTTGGTGAGGGGGATAGAAAATTACAAGAAAGCTAAATTATTACCATGGTAAACAGGGTAATTCAAAATGCACCATTTCCGTTTTATTTCATTTTAATTTATCTTCCTAAAACATCTTATCATGAAAACTCGCACTACCTTAACTCCCTAAAGAAAATATAAATCTGCTCAGTGAGTGTTAAAATTCACAGACTGCCGTATTTGGAAGTTGCTTTACCCATGTTATTAACTGTCTGCTGATGAATGATGGCATTGATAAACATGGTATCTCTTACCAGGCCTTCACTTGGCTTGATGTTTGCCAGCTGAATCACTTCCAGGTGGGCAGATTGTGAAACCAGAGGATCTGATGACAGGGATATGATGTGATCACAGACTCCAGAAAGAGTTTTACACTGGAAACAAGAAGGAAAAAGAATGGCAACCACATGTTATAAGTTCACACAAATCACTTTTTGTTATACGTTTTTTGCAAGGAACAATAAAAGCCATAAGAGTTAATTCCAACATGGTATAGAGCAGAGTAGAACTACTTCATAAGGTTTCCAATATCAGCAGGCAAAAAGAGGCCAAGGGCTATGTATTTAATTTTTTTTACGAAACACCCTCATCAGCGCACTGGTTCCTCATGCAGAAAATGGATAGTAAAAATTATTTCATAAGATTTCCCAAAAAAGTCAAATTAAAAATAAAAACGTACTGCCATGGACTCAATTCTGACTCATAACACCCCTACAGGACAGGGTAGAACTGTGGGTTTCTGAGACTGTAGCAGCCCAACGAGTAACCACACCACCACCAAATCAAGATAATGTATTTTCAAAGGAGCTCAATATGACTCCTATGGTTCAATATGGCTCTTAAGACAACACTAAATAAATGCTTTATATTCTCCTCGGTTTTTCTACATTCAAAGGATTCAGTCATTACTCATGGGATGAATTACTTTTTCTCATTTCTGTGGCTTTGTTGACCATCTTACAATGACCAGTAATCTCATTGTCCAGTCTACCAATATGATCATGATGAACAGCTTACATCTATTTCTTCTCTGATGTTTAAGTCCTGATGCTTTCAGAAACCAGTAAGTATTTGAAAGTACCAACAAGAAGACCATACTTCAGAAACAGGGAACCTTATGTTCTGCTGTTGCCTCCTTGCAATTGTCAGTCCTTTTTGAACACGAGGCTCCAAATTAGCATTTTTCATCAGGGCTCACAAATGATATAGCTCACTGGGACCCTATTTCTCTCTCTCTCTCTCTCTCTATATATATATATATATACACACACACATATATTATCATATACATATATGATAATTCCTCTTACAATGTTTAACAGTAGACCTGGGTAAAATGACAAAATGGACACACTTAACACAAAAAAATTGGCTGAACTTCAAATTACTGCTGCTTACAGGAACAAAAACATTATGAGGGGACAGATTTAAATTTTTATTTTCTCTTTTAGGTGTTTAACTATAAAGGTAATGGATATATATAAATGGCCCAATGTAAGTGCATTACAACAGTCAAACTTCACGTAACACACTGGTATTAAGCAACAGTATCTCTCCTGTTTGGGTATTGGTAACACTAAGAATTAGGATAAAAGGAGAAATGGCAAAAATACTAGACTATAGACTTTTATTTTAAAAAAGAAAAAGAAATACCAATCAATCCACCATATTAAATCACAAATTTTTTCAGAGTTTTCTTCTTGAGTGATTTTGTTTATAAATACCTGCTATGGGAATACAAATCATTAGCAAAACATTGGCTTTACCATAAAAAGTTATCAATATTGAATAGATTAAAGATGCCAATAAACAAAAATAAGAGTTAGAAGCAAAACTCTACGAGAATCTTGCTGTCTGCTTCTGAGATAATGTACTAGAAACTTTAAACTGCAGCACTTGCCACTGGAATAAACAAGTCAATTCTAGAAGGAGTTTAAAATGGTCTTGCTTTATTTGCTAATTTTATACTAATCGCTATATTATATTTCAAGCCACTGCAGGAAACTACATTGAGTAGTATGGCACAGTTATAACAAAGTTATTTAATTCACACTTGTAAAAAAATTAATTTGTTCAATTCTGTTCATTCAGTGAAATCATGTAATTTAAAACATAATTATCAATTGCTACAGCGTGTTCTGGAAAAAGAAAACTAATATGCCAAAATACATCCTTTATTATTATAATTTACTATCACACAAGTTATTACTAGATAACATTTGCAGAACATCTACCACATATCTGTCAGAATGCTAAGTACTTTATAGTCATTATCTCCCTTATCGTTATAACAACTCCCTGAAGGAAGTGTTACCTGGGCCAGTATACCAGATGAGAGAGCAAAGTTAAAGAAACAGAGCAAGGTCACTGACTTGGCAGAAGAAGGAGGGTTAGAACTGAGAGTGTGAAAGCCCTGGCTCTATGGAGCAAACTAAAAGCAATTTTAGCAGCAAAAGGCCAACTGAACTCTATCTAGAAGATAACTAGTAGAAAGGAGGTTTCTGTTTTGTTTTGCGTGTGGTAAATTGTAATAGTTACACCAAAGGATTTTAAATTCTGCTTTTGTTTCTAAAAACAGAAGGAAAAATGGAACAAAAATTAAAACACAGTAAATAATATATCTTTAACACAATTAGGGAACATAAAATGACAAAGAGTGTTAAAACTGACTCTTGATTCTGTTGGAAACTACCCAAAATGGTTTAAAGGATTAATGACTGAATAACAATGACAGACAAGGTTAGCTATAATTTCAAGAACCGTTCAAAACTGTAGATAGACATGTCCTACATTTAATGGTGCTGTGTGACTTCTTTTATCTCTTGGGTTGTCATTGTTGTTGTGTTGTTAGGTGCCATCCAGTTGATTCTGACCCATCGTGGCCTTTTGCCCAACAGAATGAACCACTGCCCAGTCCTGCGCCATCTTCTCAATTGTTTCTCTGCCCGAGCCCATTTGTTGCAACCATGGTGTCACTCCATCTAGAGGAGGGCTTTCCTCTCTTTCACTGCCCCTCCACTTTACCAAGCATGATGCCCTTCTCCAGGGACTGGTCTCCCCTGACAACATGTCCACAGTATGAGAGACAACGCCGCATCATCCTTGCTTCTAAGGAGCACTCTGGCCATACTTCTTCCAAGACAGATTTGTAATAATACATCAGCTTTCTTTCATTATCTCTAAATTTATCAGATAATTTTTAGACAAATATGTTAAGTTTAACTATTGCATATAAAAATAAAACATTGAATGTATTCTAAGTGATAAGGCAAGGAATAGGAAAGTGGTCTTATAGTAGCCTCAAAATATACTCAGGCATGATTGACTAATTTACAGTATTTCTACTTATGTTTTTCAAAATAAGTTGAGTACCAGTTCAGTTATTCTTCAAAGAGAACTTGAGCAAATAAATGGAAATATATGATATCTATCATATTCGCAGATCCTACCTGCCCTGATGAATAGGGATGATAAACCAGAGGGCAAGAACCTTGGAGGCCTGTTGGAATTCTGCCTCCAACAGACAGAAAAGCATCAACGTAACGAGTAAATAAATAGTTGCTGAAATGGTACATCTGAAGCTTACAATCTGAAAATTTGATCATGATCTTCTAGGGAGGCATCTAAAAGGCACAGTGGTTACATGTTGAGCTACTAATTATAAGGTCAGCAGTTTGAAACCACCAGCCACTCTAAGGGAGAAAGATGAGTCTTTCTACCCCCATAAAGAGTTACAGTCTTGAAAACTCACAGAGGCAGGTCTACCCTTTCCTATAGGGTTGCTTAAGAGTTGGCATCAATTTGATCAATGCTTTTTGGCTTTTGAGGGGGTTTAGAGAGGCAGGTATCATACTAGCTGCAGGATCTCAGGCAAGTTACTTGATCCCTTTGTGTCTCCGTTTCCTTATTCACAGAATTGGGATAAATTGGTATCTATTTCACAGCAATGTGATCATTGAATGAATAATGTACACTGAGAGCTCAATATATTCCAAGTATTCTTCGAAGCTGTTTCTATGTATTAAATAATTTAATCCTCACAACCTCCCTAAAAATGGATATTATTCTTTATCTTCGTTGTGCAGAAGTGGGAACTGAGGCATCAAGGTGTTTCGAAAATAACTTGATCCTGGTTGCACAGCTTTTAAATGGCAGTACCAAGTTATACTTAGGCAGTTTTGCATCTTTTCATTCTTGCCTATTGTCAGTTATTTTAATACCTAGAGAGCCAAACTTTGTGAGAAACCATTATCAACTAAAATTATATTATGAAATACTAATCGTAATAATAATAATGAAGTCAGTGCCAAACAACGAGAGAAAACCAGTCCTAAATCTGTACCAGCTTTGATGAGCAACACACGGATCAAGATCTGAGCAACATCCCGACCTTCCTGAGACATTTAGGCAACTGTACCTCTATTCCATGAGGGGGCTTCAAAAGTTCATGGCAAAATGGAATTAAAGGAGATTGGAATTTGTCTGTGAAGTTTTTGAAGCCTCCTCGTATGTGCCTGCTGCTTCATCTGCAGGAAGCAAAGCTATGCAGGCTCCCTGAGCAGACGAATGTGTAGTTGGTAGAGGGCAAGCTACTTTCCAGGCTGAAGAATAACAAGGATCTGCACATACCCTGTTTGCCCGAAAGTAAGACATCCCCCCAAAATAAGACCTACTTATAGTTTTGCCTCTCACTGAAATATAAGGCATCCCCCTGAAAATAAGACCTCCCCGAAAATAAGCCCCCCCCAAACTACCGTAATTCTGGACTCTGGACCGTAGTGGCTGGCGCCGCCATGCAGCTCACTGTTGGCCGCAGCGCAGCCGGAGCAGACAGGAAGTGTGAGGTCTCTTTTAATAAAACAATAAACAATAAATGCGTACCATACTCTTCTTCACGGAAAAATAAGACATCCCCTAAAAATAAGACCTAGCACATCTTTGGGAGCAAAAATTAATATAAACCACTGCCTTATTTTGGGGAAACAGGGTACCAGTAGCTCACCTAAGATAAAGGTTAGTAGGAAGAATATTTCATTATATTTGTGTTTTACATTCAAGTAGCGCTATGATGATGAGCTCCAGAAAAATTCTGTGCTATATATAGTTTATGGCCACATAGGGAGCAAAGGAACTTGGAGACAATTTTTTTCACTTATAGTAGGGAAATTAGAGGCTTTTACGTGTGGTTTTATGAAGAGACATGCTAAATTTAGAGTGCCAGTTAGGAACGTATTGGTTCACAGCTCTGCAGGCATCCTTCAGCCCTTGCTTCTTGACAATGGACCAGATTCATTCTCCTTCACAGCGAGCACCAAAACTCATTGCCACCAAGTCAATTGCAACTCAAAGCAACTCTATAGGACAGTGTTGAACTGCGCCTGTGAGTTTCCATGACTAACTCTTCACAGAAGTAAAAAGCCTCATCTTTCTTCCATGGGCCAGTTGGTGGTTCCAAACTGCTATCTTTTGGTTAGCCGCCTAACACATAAACACTGCACAATCAGGGCTCCTGCTTACAGTGAGTGCAGTGTTATGTTTTGGTCAGTAGAGGGAGCTAGAAGGACACTACGAAGGGGCTTCTCTTCAAGGTTCTCTGGGTGCTGTTTTTCTTTAGTTCTCCTGCTGTTGCAAGATCCATAAAGCCAGATACACACACTCAGACTGAGCAGCTCCTCAGTGAACTGTGGCCTCGGCCCGAAATCACTGATTACCATCCTGTGACCTTTTCCATATAGACATCGTGTTTTAAAGGCCACAATGGCACCCAACGCTCTCTGTGAGCTTTTCTTTTTGCTTGTTTGTTTGTTAGGTGCTATTGAGTCAGTTCTGAAACACTGCCCAGCCCGGTGACATCCTCACAAATGTTTTTATGTTTGAGCCCAATGCCATAGCCACTATGTCAATACATCTTGTCTAGGGCCTTTCTCTTTATCTCTTTCCCTCCACTTTTCCAAGCATAATGTCCTTCTCTAGGGACTGGTCTTCTCTCTTGACTAAGACTCGCCATCCTTGCCTCTAAGGAGCACTCTGGCCTCAACTTCTTCCAAGACAGATGTGTTTGTTCTATGGCAGTCCATGGTACTTTCAATAGTCTTCTCCAGCACCACATTGCAAATGCACCGATTCGTCTTCAGTCTTCCTGATCCAATGTCCAACTTTCACGTGCATATGAGGCAATTAAAAGAAACCACTGGGTCAGGCCCACATTAGTAACATCCTTGCTTTACAACACGTTAAAGAAGTCTTATACAGCAGATTTACCTAATGCAACACATCTTTTGATCTCTTGACTGCTGCTTCCATGAGCACAGATTGTAGATCCAAGCAAGATGAAATCCCGGACTTCAAACTTTTCCTCCACTCATCAGGAAGTTTCCTGTTGGTCCAGGGTGAGAATTGTGGTCTTCTTTACATTGAGTTTCAATCCATACTAAAGGCTACAATCCTTGCAGTTTAGGATTGCAGTTAAATATAATTAAATATAATTCACAAAGCAATCAACTACCAAAATGTCAAAATACCAGAAGACAATCTAACACCACTCAAGAAGTCAATATCCAGTTCAGCAGTAGCATTAGCATGGCACTTCAAGATGATCATAATGATAGTGAAGAGGGGCTCAAGACAGAGGATCATATTAACTGTGATAAGGAAGCAAGGAGGACTTAAAAAGGGAGGAAGGATAAGTTGTTAAAACATCTTGCCACCTTCTAACTACAAAACTCGGTATTAGAATTCATGTTTTAATTGGCTTGGCCATACTTTTTATGCTCAAATGCTACAGTGTCAACCAAAAGGTCAGCCAGATGAAAAAAAATCCGTTTGTAATTGACCTATGACCATGGTTTTAAGAGAAGAAGAATCTAGGCTAAAATTGGCAAAAACTGACTTTCCACTGTACCAGGGACCTTTTTATGGACTTTCAATTACCCTAGTCCTTAAGTATATCCCCAAGTCTGGAGTAATTAGGGGATGAAAACCATGCTTATAGAAATGATATGCTAGATGTTTGGGCCAGTCTTAAAATGAGCTATTTCTTCTCTCCTCTAGGACCCTCTCATCTAACTGTTGGCTCGGTGCAGTTGGAGTCATTTCTAGTCTGGATCGCACAGATGGTACAATAATCTTAGCCCAGATGGAGTTGAGGAGTAAAGAACTAAAATTTAAAGACAGGAAAAAAATTACACATGTTTATTAAATAAAACAAATACTTAACATGCCAAAACAAGCCTACTTCATCATCAAACCCAAATACGGGGGGAAAAAAACAAGCTTGGAGAGGCTAGAAAGAGAGAAAATATTTGCATTTTGTAAAGTACTGTAAAAACTAAAAGCTAATCCTAACACAGCAATATACAATGGGCATTTGCTGTACTTAGTACTTCCATTATCTTTACAAGAAGAATGAGGTAACATGGTAGAAAAAAAGAGCCTTATACTATATACCACACTGTTGGCTTATGTGTATTTGAGCTCAAGACCATCTGATTTAAACAGTGTGACTTTCATGGCTGTTCTTAGCATGGGATTTCTGAGTTTCTCAATGCCAACAAAGGCTTCAGGGTCACCAAAAAAGAGCAACAGGGCTGCAGCACAGAGTTAAGTCTGCTAAATCACAAGCTCTGAAATGCCTTCTCAGGAGTGATTCCCTTTCCAGTTTCCAAGGCTGTGATGAAAGGTGGAAGTAAGAATACAGTAGGGTGAGGGGGTGAAGGGAACTGCAGATTCGCGTGGTCACTGAGTAACTACATACCCGCATAACAGATCTGTGCAGAGCACTACCAGGTTGGCTAACAAGGAATCTGTAATCAGGGACAAAGCATAGCTGAAAGGGAAATCAATAGAGGTGATTCTAATAGAATTTCTCTTCAGCGGACAATCAATAATTTATAATTATTGTTTTGTTTTTCCTTTTGTCCTTTATGGTTACACTCTGCTGTCTGCTCCACTAGATTTAATGGAAAATTCCAAGGGTACACAAGCTTATTCAGTCGCCTTTTATTCATTCTCGTATTTCGTTGTCTGACATTATATCCCTCCACTCCTATGGAGTCTGCAATGAGTTGGAATAAACTAGATGGGAATGGGTTTTTTCCCATTAACATTTGATTCATTATTAACAATATCCATTTTAAAAATAGCAGCACTCATAATTTTTTAGTCATTACTTCATTGTTTCTGTTGTTTACCTCCACTCCTTTGCTATCATAATTTTCCTATTCTGAATTCAAGTATTGCTTTATTTATTAGTGATTTCGTGAGCTTATTCAAACTTATTTCTCAAAAGGATACTTTAGTGATTTTGCTGATGTAAAAATATTTTTGTTACTTCCACACATGAATGAGAATTCAGTTAAATATAATACTTTTGTTATTACTTTTCCCTCAAAGACATAGATTGTGTTCCATTGTCTTCTGAGAGCTATCGTTTAGTTGATAAAATCTAATTTTTAATTTGAAGTAAAAATCATTCTATCTTCCCACTGGCTGAATTAAATCAGGGCTGCTTTTTGCTATAGAAATTATAAATTTTACCAAAACACATCTTGAAAGGATTTTTTCAATCCATTTTCTGATTTTCTTAACACACATTTCCCAATTTGTATTCTTTTTTAAAACTTAATTTTTACATTTTTATTGGCAGTTAATCCATATATCTTACACATCCAATTTCTATTCTTAAGTATCTTCAATATATCCTTTCTTTCCTATCATAGATTTCCTTAGTTTATTTACAATGAGTTAGGGGTGGGGTACCATAATCTATCCTCTACAGATAAAATTTTCTCATGTTTCATCTTTCTACTAATTTTTAGAGTTTATCTTATATCTTATCCCACCAACGTTCTGTAATATCTGTAATTTACTGCTTTCAGCATGATTCAGTTCCTTTTCCCATGTTATTTTAATTTTTAATTAATTTTTCTCTCCATGAAAATGGTCCTTGAGCCCCTAATAAAATGATTAAAAAAAAAAAAAAGAAAATGTTCTTATCGACATTGGGCCTCCACTCAAGTACTCCCTCAATGCAAGAATACTTTCTTCTATTAAATCGGCATTCTATGATGCTTACCTTCCCGACACAACCGCTGAAGACAAAGCCGGTGAATAAGCAAATGTGGTGAAGAAAGCTGATGGTGTCCGGCTATCAAAAAGTATAGCATCTGGGGTCTTAAAGGCTTGAAGGTAAACAAGCGGCCATCAAGCTCAGAAGCAACAAAGCCCACATGGAAGAAGCACACCAGCCTATGCGATCACGAGGTGTCGAAGGGATCAGGTATAAGGCATCATCAGAACAAAAAATGTTATCATAGTGAATGATGGGGGGAGTGCGGAGTGGAGACCCAAAGCCCATTTGTAGGACACTGGAGATCTCCTTGCAGAGGGGTCTTGGGGAGGAGACAAGCCAGTTAGGGTGCGATGTAGCAACAGTGAAAAATACAACTTTCCTCTGGTTCCTAAATGCTTCCTCCCAGCCCCCACTATCATGACCGAATTCTACCTTGCAAGTCTGCCTAGACCAGAGGATGTACACTGGTACAGATAGGAACTGGAAACACAGGGAATCCAGGGCGGATGATCCCTTCATGACCAGTGGTGTGAGTGGTGATACTGGGAGGGTAGAGGGAGAGTGGGTTGGAAAGAGGGAACCGATTACAAGGAAGTATATGTGACCTCCTCCCTTGGAGACGGACAACAGAAAAGTGGGTGAAGGGAGACGTTGGACAGGGCAAGATATGACAAAATAATAATTTATAAATTATCAAGGGTTCATGAGGGAGGGGGGAAGCAGGGAGGGAGGGGAAAAATGAGGACCTAATGCTGGGGGCTTAAGTGGAGAGGAAATGTTTTGAGAATGATGAGGGCAATGAATGTACAGATGTGCTTTACACAACTGATGTATGTATGGATTGTGATAAGTTGTATGAGCCCCCCTAATAAAAGGATTAAAACATAAATAAATAAAATAAAATCCAGTCAAATTGCTATTGTAATAAAGAGATTAGTTAAATGTCAAAAAAAGGGAAAATGTTCTTATTCTCAATATTTAAATATTTTAATATAGGCAATTTTCTTTAGACTCTTGTTGAAAACATTAATGTTTATAATAAAATTTCATTAAAATAATTTCTTGTAATATATATGAGGATATGTACTCTTCTCTTTTGTTGATATTTACTGATGGTGTCCGGCTATCAAAAAGTATAGCGTCTGGGGTCTTAAAGGCTTGAAGGTAAACAAGCCTTTTTATTTACATCAGCAAAATCACTAAAGTATCCTTTTGAAAAATAAGTTTGAATAAGCTCATGAAATCACTAATAAATACAGCAATACTTGAATTCAGAATAGGAAAATTATGGAGGATATGTACTCTTCTCTTTTGTCTTCTCTTCCTTTTGTTCATTCACCCTTCAACATAGGCTTATTTACAGAAAGGACATACAACCTCATAATTGTCCTCAGGTCTCTAAATCTGCTTGCCAAGATGTTGAAAAGCACTCTGATGTCTTCATTGCCTTGTGGAATTACTACGCTATAACTGGTCTTTATTAGTATGGTCTATTTTCTCTTGAAAATTGCCTTTCCTGACATCTAGTCTGCCGATAGCTGGTAATTTTGTCAGCCTGTGGTGGCTTACAATGCTGCTGTGGTTCTTGAAGTTCTGCCACAAGCATTTAAAATATCAGCACATTCACCCACAGAGGGCAGGTTTCATTGGAGCTTCTTGACTAAGATAGATTGGGAACAAGTAGGTCACTTCTGAAAAGTTAGCCACTGAAAATGAGATGACTTACAGTGGCACACTATCTGATAATAATTCCAGAAGATGAGTTCTTTAGGTTGGAAGGTACTTAAGATATGATTGGGGAAGAGCTGCCATCTTAAAATAGGGTCATTATCAACAATATGGATGAAGCAAAGGTTTCAGAACCTTCATTTGCTGATGTGGCATGACTCAAAATGAGAAGAAACAGCTGCAAACATCTATCACTATTTAGAACATGGGATATACGAAGTATGTATTTAGAAAAAATTATACATCATTACAAATGAAATTGAATACATAAAGATCAATAATCTAAGCATAGCGAGCTGAAATTAACTGGTAGTAGATATTTTGAACTGAACATATGGTAGGTCATATTGTATGGCCTACTATGCCGGAATTACAATTAAAAGTTGAATACTATTGCATTCCTTATTAACAAAAACACATCAAGAACTATCCTGAAGTACAACATTATCAGTGATAGGATAATATCCATATGCCTTCAAGGAACACCAGTTAATACGAGTATTATTCAAATATGCACACCAACTTCCAATACCAATAATGAGGCAACTGAAGATCTTTACTAACTTCTCCATTAAGAAATTGATCAAACATGGAATCAAGATACATTCCAATCAACAGATTGGAATGAGAAAGATGGAAACAGAGAAGCAGGAAGAGCACTTGGAAAATACGGTCTTGACAGAAACAACACTGGCAATATAACATGATAGACTTTTGCAAGACCCATGACTTATTTATTGCAAATACCAAATGAAATCCACAGGAATCAAAGAGATTACATAGGTAAGAAGAGATGATAGAGAAACTTAATATGTTGTCTGAAAGGGGTTAGGGACTGAACTGAAAAAAAAAAAAAAGACCATCAATTTCTCACATGCAAAGTGAAGTCAAAGAAAATTCAAACAAGTTCAAGAGAGCCAAAACCCAAATTTGAGTATATCCCAAGTAAATTAAACCATCTCAAGGAAAGATTTGGCACATTTAATGCTAGTGATTGAAGACCAGCTGAGTTTATGGAATGACATCAAGGACATCCTACATGAAAAAAGAAAAAAGTCATTAAAAAGACAGGAGAGAAAGAAAAAATCAAAAATGGATATCAGATAACATTTTGAAAACTAAGAAATGATTAATTAAAAGAGCTGAATAGATGATTTCAAAAAGCAGCTCGAAAAGACAAAATACTATAATGAAGCATGCAAAGATTTGGAGCTAGAAAATCCAAAGGGAAGAAAAATGTTTGCTATTTCTCAAGGTGAAAGAACTGAAGAAAAGTTCAAGCCTCAAACTGAAATATTGAGGAATTCTGTGACCAAAATATTAAATGATACATGAAGCATCTGAAGAAGATATAAGGGATATAAAGAATCACTGTTTTTAAAAAAGGTGTTTAAAAATTGGTCAATGTCCAAGCACTTTAGGAGGTAGCATATGATCAAGAACCATTGGTATGGAAAGAAGAAGTTCCAGATGCACTGAAGGCACTGAAAAAGCACAAGGGTTGCCTAAGAAATTGATAGAGTACAATTTAAAAGGTTTCAACAAATACAGTGTTGGAGGTGCCAAGAAATTTGGAAGTCCTGGCTAACAGACTGGAAGAGAGCCACATAAGCCCATTTCAAAGAAAGGCGATTCAAAGAAATGTAGACATTATTTGCAGCAGTGCATACACAGGGAGGTGTTAGGAATTCAAGCCAAATTTAGAAGAGGACTTGGAATATGGAATATTATTGCTGACATCAGATGGATCTTGGCTGACAGCAGAGAATACCAGAAAGATGTTTATTTGTTGCAATGTAGTGAATTTAATTTGGCTTTTATAGTCATAGCCTTTGTTACTCCCACCAAATGACTTTTGTTCTCCTGATGAGTCTGGTAAGAAGGTAGCAGAATATACTAATTTGATTCTATGATTCAGCAGAGAATGATTGTTAAGAGGCTTAACTGTGATTGCCATCCTGCTGGGTATAAAATGAGCTATCTCAGACTCAGGAGGGAGATCCCACTACTAACAGAGAAGAGCTGGAAGTAGTGTATACATTGGACCTGAAGATATCTCCTTGATCCAGAAGACAGCTATGGCACCAGAGAAGTGGCAGAGGAGGAGTAGAAGTAGAAGGCCAAAGCATGAGACAGCGGGGTGGCTTCCAAGCCCACAGAGCAAGTAACGCTGAGTGATTTGGGGCAGAAAAATAGAATGGGGGTGATTCTGGACACTTAATTGTGAGAACTGGGTTTGTTTACTATGAAGCTGGAGTTGAATGCCTTTATGTTGAGGCTTACAGTAGAGTGGTATGCCATTTGAGCATTTAGTAGCAGCCCTAAAAGAACTTTGTAATCTTCCCTGAGCAGGGGAGAGGCCAGGCCAAGAGGCTGAGGACCAGAGAGGTTGACCTCAGGGCATGGTAGAGAAGAAATCATCCTAACTAAACAATTATGTCCTGAGAATTTCTCACCTGAATTGTAACCTGTGAATTTCCCTAATAAATATCGTATTCACGAGCAATGTCTGTGAATTCTGCATGGCCCTTGCCTTGAATTATCGAATCCTTCCTCAGTGAATTGGGTAAACGGGATGGAGGGCGGCAGTATGTCTAACCTCTCTTCCTTGTGGCAATCAGCCTTGGGAGCCAGAGAAGGTCAGGTGTGCTCTCTTGCACACTGGTCCCACACTTGTGTTTTATCGACTATGCCCTAAGTTCCCAAACGTATTTGGTCTACTGCCCCCTTTTCGGAACACATAAATTACTTGGCACCCCCTAGTGATTAAAACTTTTGTACTGTAGCCTTTAATCCAGGATAAAATGTAGGTATCTGCTTTTGCTGCCCCCTCGATCGTTACAGCGCCCACCCCCACCCCCAGGGGATAGTATCACCCATTTTGGGAAACTGTGGTATAGATCCTAACAGACTATGCATCACACTTTGAAGAATGGGAATTTCAAAACACTTCCGTGTGCTCATGTAGAACCAAAAGGCAGCCACTGGAAAGAACATGGAAATACTCCGTGTTTTTTTTTAAAGTTCTGCATCAGAGTTATATCCTTTCATTATCCTTATTAATCTGCATGCTGATCACCTAATTTGAGAAACTAGACTATAAAATGAACATGACATCAGAATTGAAGGAAGATGCATTCAAAGTCTGTGATGTGCAGATAACTTAATCTTGGTTGTTCAGAGTGTTTACTGATGAAGATCAAAGATCAGTGGTGGGATTCAGCCAATTCTCACTGGTTCACCAGAACTCACACATAATGTTTTGTTAAATTCGGTGAACCAGTTGTTAAAATGCACTTATAATCATGGTTCTCTCTAAGGTTGGAAGTTGAGCAGCCACCCAATGTAGAAACCAAAATTTCTTTACACATTTTTAATATTTATCTCCACAATAGCAGTGTTCTGATATTGTTTTGAAATAATAAGCTACATTTTGGTATATCTCTTTTATACTTAAAGTGGTCATTAGGACAGTGAACTGGTTGTTAAATTATTTGAATCTCCTCACTACTGTCAATGGCTACATGCACCAGCATGTATTACACCGCAACATAAAGAAAATATCACAACTGGATCGATAAATAACATCACAACAAATGCAGAAATGATTGAAGTTGTCAAATACTGTATTTTACTTGGATCCACAATCAATGCTCATGGAAGCAGTAGTCAGGAAATCAAAGACTTTAATTGTATTGAGCAAATCTGCGGCAAAAGACCTCTTTAACATGTTAAGAAAATGTCACTTTGAAGAATAAGATATAGCATGACCCAAGCCATGGCAATTTCAATTGCTTCATAGGTATGTGTAAGATGGATACGAGATAAGAAAGACAGAATTGATATTTTTGAATTATAGTGCTGACCAATCAGTAAACAATCCTGTCTTGGAAGACATAAGCCAGAATGCTCTTTAGAATCAAGCATAGGCTTTTTTCCCCCCTCCTCACATACTTTGGACATGTTATCAGGAGGGGTCTATTCCTGGAGAAGGACATCATGCTTGGTACACTACAGGGAAAATGAAAGAGGTAGGCCATCAACCAGATGGGTTGACACAATGGGTGTAACAATAGGCTCAAGCAAGGCAATTGTGAGGATGGCGCAGGAATGGGCAGTGGTTTTCGGTCTGTTGTACTTGCAGGTTAGGTTTGAGTTGGAACTGACTCCAAGGCACCTAACAAACCATCGACATGAAATAAATATTTGAGGGAAGGGTCTGAGCTAAGACAGTTGATGAAATATTTCGTCCCTCAAGCTACTGTGATTTCTACTTAGTTGTGTGAGATTCTCCTCCTTGTTCTTTTGAAAAAACAGCCACCATGGGAGCTGCTTTAAATATCTATTTATTCACATTATGGTAAAGCAAAGAGGATTTTATTTGCTTTTACCTATTAATATTATTAATATTATTAATAGGTAAAGCCTATTCATACAGTACATAGAATTCTAAATCATCTTGGCATTATATCTCAGATATCTTATTTATATGAGTCAATGGTTGCCTACTGTTCTTTATTTTAAAACATATTTGTAAATCCTACTAATTTAGGGAAAATCATTATTTCTTAGGTCTGGAGGCTGGGGTACTAGACAGTGGTTTTCCTTATTCCAGCATTCATCTGGATATTTTAGAATATTTTTCCACTTTTGCATATTTTTTCCTGATTAACACTTATTTGTTATGATATAGTCAATTGTTAATGCATGATTTAGACTCTAAATTTTTGGTTAATGCCCGTTCACTGATACCACACCTTCCAAAGACAGTATTAAATTTGTTGCAGTTTCTCAAATTATTTCATTTCCTGTAGACCTTTTTTACACAGGTGTTATAATACTATGACTCTTTTTGAAACTTGCTATATATAGCAATATATATATATATATAGCTATATATATGAAACAAAATATATAGGCAATATTTTGATACCTTCCAATATCACAATATTGTATGTGATCCAGAATTCATTAAAATTTGGACTGCCAGATAAAGACAATATATTTTCCTCCCAAAGTTCCCTAATGTTTTCCATTGGAATTCATCTTCTTAAAACTCAAATCAGTAAGAAGTCTGTTGTTGTTTTTAAACAATAAAACAGGAGTAAGACTCAATGCCTTTGGAGCTCTATCTCATATCCTCTCAGGGCACTCCCTCCCACCATTATTACAGACATGCACTTGCCTTAATTGCACTGCTTTCCCTTTTTGACCTGGGGCTCTCTAATGCCTCTGAGAACTTAGTAGTTTGAAAGAGTTAAGACCTCCAGGGGCAATGCTGGACCAAGAGTAAAACTGGCCTGGAGCCAGTGGGTAAATTCCCCTCCCCCCATGCTGCCTTTGATAGGTGGCAGGTGGGTTGGAAAGTTCTGAGATCCTGATTGGATAAAACTCAAGTTCACTATTGCTGCTGTTGTTAGGTGCCTTAGAGACAATTCTGACTGTTAAATCTTAATTTCCCCCGTTCCTCAGAATGGAAAAAGTGTTGGTAGTAATTATTTTCCCTCCTGGACTAACTGGGAGAAGAATACATTAATTATCTATTCATCTAGCCATCTTTATAAATCACTATGGCTACCATCATTACTCAATACCGACTACATAGTAGATTCTAAATCTTCTTGACATTAGAAAAAGTGCACTGGAATATTCTGAATTAATATTTTCTGAAACATATTTAGGTAAAATATTAAAATATTTCTCTTTCTAAATATAAAACACATTTTATTTTTACACTATCCAAATATTTTAGAAATATGAAACTCATAATTTGGAAGCAGGAATAAAAGAGTAAAGTATTATCTGGTAGGCATAGAGATATTAATTCACCTGGACCTGGCACATGCAGAAACACTATGACCTTGCACCGGAGATGAAGAAGGTCTTAGGACATATTGGCATCAACCAAGAAACTGATACACAAACAAAAGTAGTGAAAATGTTCATCTTCAAGAAAAGTGAGGGCTTTTTACAAAGAATACTGTTCACATAACGCATTTCTAATAAAAAATATCTTCAAAATCATTAATTGAACAAATTTTGCCAAAGTAAAATAGGAAGGCTGGTGAGTACACAATAAAGCAAAGGAAGGTTAGTTATTTAATGAAGTAATATTCCATCAGAAGTTACTTTGTTACAAAGTACCTTTTCCTGATCACTCATGTCAGAGATGAACAGTGAAAAAAATGATTTCTAATTTTCTTTTCTCTGTAGCAATTACTTATTATGTTTCAACCTTATTACATATTATAATTTAAAAATACGTAATATTTTTCTATTAGATACTATAGAATTATTACAGCTAACATAATGTATGCTTTGATTCTCTCTACAATTCCTATAAAACATCCTGAAAATCTTATCAAAATGATGTAGGCACTACATTTTCTATGCTGGTTTACTCTTTTGTACATTTTATTTAATTACTAAACAACGAAATAGTCTGTAAATGAATATGAATATACAACAAGCATACTTACTACGTGAAGAATTTTATTCTCTGTTTCATATACAGTACAATCCTAAAAAAAAAAGAAGCATATACATTAGGTCCAACATATAAAACATTATTTCAAAAATACTTTCCTTGGATTTATACCACAATTTGGAAACGTTTTGACAATTCAAGCAAAAAATTGAGTGAACTTTTAAAAAAATCTGAAATTTTACACTAAAATTAGTTCTATTCATTACTTCTGATGGTTAATAATGGGGAAAATTCTTATTTTTTTAAAATTTTAATTTCTAATATTTTTCTTTTCACCACATAACAAAGGACAACATACATTAAGGAGAAGTAAAAAGAAATATTAAAACAAATTATTGTGACTTTTTATCTGAAACATTACCTGTGATAAATGCAGTTTTCTAAATATCGCTAGCATTTCAAATATTAATTTTATCTCAATAATCATATCGAAGTATAATAGTGTCATGTCCAATGTTATAAGATATTCCAGAAATAATCTTTATATTATATATTTAAAATAGATACATGCTACAAGTAAATATCAAGTTTATAGCACTTATTTAAACTTGAATCCCTGGAATTATATATTTTTTAATTTTTAAAAATTACCTTTGCCTTTTTATATGTAATTGCTAGAATTAAAATAAGTAGCAATATATTGATCTAAGTGATCTAAGGCTTGGCTTCCTCAAAGACTTAATAAAATGGGCATGAGTTTAGTAGTAGCGTCGTAAGGGTAAGGAATAAATGGGAATTGAAATACATTGTTTGGCAGCGTGACATACAATAAATGATAAATATATTTTAGCTATATATTGTGTTGGATATCATTTTAAATTTTTCAAAGCTTATTTTATAATAAAAAGTTAACCGAATTATTTTCTGTATGGCTATCTAATTTTGAAATATTTTAAAGAATTACTGTTCAGTTCCTTTTTTCCCTTGAATTTAATTGGTTCAGTTCCTTTTTTCCCTTGAATTTAATTGAAACAAAAGAGAATCTTGTTCAAAATAGTTTTTATTAGTTTACTTACTTGTTAGTGCTAGTGTACATAACACTTTTAACTGCTAGCAGGAGTTCTGATTTATCTTACAAACTAATAAAAAGACTTAAAGACTGGACTAAACCTTGCTTTTATGAGGGACTCCTGTGCCAGAGGATATGTCTATATACTTATACAATGTCAACTGTGAATAAAACATGAGTTATTGTGAAGACAGAAGCCAAGGTGTAGATAAAACATTTATAAAGATAATTTGTACCAAGATTTTAATTTATGAGAGTCCAATTTTACAGAAATAACATTCCAGCACAATTACATTGTGAAGAGATGATTTGAGGAAAAGTGGGAAGGTTCCCAGTTTCCACATGCTAACTCTCTTTCTTCAGCCACAGTAGATTCAAGTTTTCCTATTTGCCTACCATTCCAGAATCAGAGGATAAGAATAATTGTTCAGATGTCAAAAGGATTTTTCTGAATTAAAAAATAAAGATCTAAGTCTGTACCATGACAATGGTATAACAACACAAGGGAAAACTGTGAGGGGGTACTGCCCCCAAACTTGATTTTTCCCCCCAAACTATCTATTTAACGTTTTTTACAAAAAACCCTTATCACCTTCAAAGTACTTTCTATTACACCTACTACATTTTTCAAATCTGTAATTCCATTCTTTAAAAAAATCATTTTATAACTCTTATGACAATCCATCCATTGTGTTAAGCACATTTGTACATTTGTTGCCATCAACATTCTCAAAACATTTGTTTTCTACTTGGGCCCTTGGTATCCAATCTCATCATTTTTCCCCTCCCTCCCTGCTCCCCCTTCCCTCATGAACCCTTGAGTTTGAAAAATGTTTCCAACAATGCAATCACAGATTCGACAAATATATTAAGTGTAATGGAGAGTACTTTGAAGATTATAAGGTTGTTTTGTAAACAAATTTAAATACATGTCTTTGAAAAATATTCCATATTTTTGGGTACCTCCCCTCATATTTAAATAAATTTTAGGTACTTTGAGGAAATAATTTTATTAGTAGGTTATGGGATTTAAAATTAGGTTTAAAGATATTTGCTATTCAAGTATGGGTTTTATTTACACCAGGGAAAAATATTTCCCAAAAGTAATATGCTAAATTTAAAAAATAAAGTACTACTGCATTTGGAGAAATCTACATTTTAGGGACCCATTTATGATATATCCTATAGAACAATACACTTCTGGTATTCTAGTTATTTTTAGGCTAGAAGTAAATTTAGAATTTAAAAACTAGATTTCACTATGCTACAATACACTCCCAGAAATTTCCTTCAGTAGCTCAAGTTTCCTCCAATCGAAGAAGCACACTCACTGCCATCGAGTCGATACTGACTCATAGGGACCCGACAGGACAGGGTAGAAGTGCCCCTGTGAGATTCTGAGATTGGAACTCTTCATGAAAGTAGCAAGCCCTGTCTGATTTTAAACTGCTGACCTTGGCGATCCCAGCCAAATGTATAACCACTACACCACATATAAAATAAAATTTGCATTTGTCTTTATTCTTTTCCATAGAATGCTTCTACAAATAATGTGCTGTACAGTTAAACGGGCAAATTTCTCCCCCACCCCCACTGCTCAGCTATTTAATTCGTCACAGAGCAGCCAGAGGAATTATTCACCATCAAGGAGGCACATTTAGAAGAATCTCGAAATCTTAATGAATTCTCGGCCCTGGAAGGGAGGATTAAAATCGAAGCGTGGTAAAGGACCCAGAAGAGGCGAGCTCCTCCGGTATGGCCGGAGAAACTATAAGTAAAACCGCAAATTGCCATTCCTGTGTGGGGGTGGGGCTAGGGCCCGGATTAGTGTGATGACCAGGGACAGCCGGCGAAGCGTCTGACAGAAGTGATTCCCAGGGATGTTCCGAGGAGAAAAATCCATCTTCTGGGGCATGTTCAGAGTTGGTCATCAGCAGGAGGGGTTGCAGGCAGACAGGGACAATGTCCGTCTTATTCCAACCTTCCGGAGACCCTTCGGCCTGTTTAGGGAAGTGGGCCGGTTCCTCCCTCTCTGGGCCAAGTTGGTTGAAGGTTGTCAGGGTCACGGGCAATTTTACGGCTCCTTTGGCACCCTGCTCTCGGAAGCAGACTCGTACCAGATCCCTCTCCTGCCCTCCCCCCACCACTCCTGCAAGCCCATCTAAATGGGCAAATTTCTTAATGAGGAGATCATACTCCTAAAAATGAGAAATCCTTTAATTTTGAATATTTTTCTTTTTAGGATTGCTAATTGCAAGTCAGCAGTTCAAAACCAGCAGCTGCTCCGCAAGAGAAAGATTAGGATTTCTATTCCTGAAAAGAGTTAGTCTTGGAAACCCACAGGCGCAGTTCTACCCTGTGTTATAGGGTTACCTAGGGGTTAGCATCAACCTGATGGCCGTGAATTTTTCTTGTTAGAAACAGTCTCCCACATAGGATCACAATCAGCTACTATTCCTACGAAACAATAATGTATTTGCTATGCTGAGCAGAATACACAGAAACCTCTCCCTTACTACATATTTTCCTTGCTAAAGTTAACAAGTTATAAGTACTGGGGTCAAAATGCTCACTAAAAGTAATATTTCTCACAAGAACAGAACATAGGTTATTAATAATACATACACAAAACTAGTGATGAACTACGGTGTAGTATATATGATTATAGTGGTACATCAATTAACGGAAGGGGCTTCAAAAAGTCCATGAAAAAAATCAATTAAAAGATAATGGAAAATTTCCCCAAACTTTTAAAAGGCCCCTCACATTTCATGGGCCTTTAAAATAATAAATACTATAACTCTGCCTCATTTTAGTGTTTCTTATAGTAATTATTTATGTTGAATTTTAATAACATGGGGATAGAGTGCAAAGCATACATATCTTAAACAACTCTGGGTTTTGTGACTTCCCCAATGTTTTCATTTGGCCCTAGTGCCTTATCTTGTGTGAATCAGAGGTAACTTCCCAGAGTAAATGATGTGTAAACCGAGGTTAGAAGAATGCTATGACTTAAAGATGGTAGAAGTACTTCGTGTAAAAGAAACAGCCGTAGAGACGAATATATGTATGTGTGGCAATATCACTACTAAAAAGGAAAGAATAGTGAGAGATGAAACAGAAGAGATAAAAAATTGAGCAAATTTGATCATGTGATGCTTTGAGAGTCATTTAAATGGTATGGTTTTTATCAAGAGG
>NW_022103951.1:6561068-6563462 GCF_000313985.2 Echinops telfairi
TTGTTAGTCTCTCCATTAGATTACTAATCTTTTCGAAACTAATATATAAACATTTACTAGAAGGATACATGGTAATACTGACTGACACTGAGGAAGGGGTCTAAAAAACAAACTTTATCAAGATAAAGTTACAAAAGCATAATATGTACCTGTTAATTTAAAGTATTGGTATATATGAGATTGCTGTGTCATTCTTCATTTTTTGTGGGGGGTTTTCCCCCCACTTTTTTCAGATTTTTTTGTTTTGTTTTATTTACTCATTTTATTGGGGGCTCTTACAGCTCTAACCATACATACATACATTGTCATCATGCACATTTGTACCTATGTTGCCATAATCCATTTCAAAACATTTTCTTTCTACTTGAGCCCTTGGTATCAGCTTGTTTTTTCCCTCCCTCATGAGCCCTTGATACTTTACATGTTATTATTTTCATGTCTTACACTGACCACTATCTTCCTTCACCTACTTTCTGTTGTTCGTCCCCTGGGGGGGTGTGGTTTATAAGTCGACCATGGTGATTGGTTCCCCCTTTCTCCCCTCACCTTCCTCCTACCCTCTTGGTATCACTACTCTCATTATTGGTCTTGAGGCATTTATCTGTCCTGAATCCCCTGTGTTGAGAGCTCTCATCTGTACCAGTGTACATGAACTGGTCTAGCCGGATTTGAAGGTAGAATTGGGGTCATGATAGTGGGGGGGGGGCACTAAACAACTAGAGGGATGTTGTATATTTCATCGATGCTATACTGCACCTTGGCTGCTTCATCCCTTCCTTGTAACCTTTCCGTGAGGGGATATCCAATTATTTACAGATGGGTTTTGGGTTGCTACCCAACCCTCCCCCTTGTTCACCTCAATATGATTGTTCTGGGTCTTTTGATGCCTGATACCTGATCCCATCACACTTTATGATCACACAGGCTGGTGTGTGCTTCTTCCATGTGGGCTTTGTGGCTTCTGAGCTAGATGGCCGCTTGTTTACCTTCAAGCCTTTAAGACCCCAGACGCTATATCTTGTGATAGCCAGGCCTCATCAGCTTTCTTCACCGTGTTTGCTTATACACCCATTTTGTCTTCAGCGATCATGTCAGGAAAGTGAGAATCACAGAATGCCAGGTTATTCGAACAAAGTGTTCTTGCATTGAGGGGTTACTTGAGTAGAGACCCAATGCCTATCTGCTACCTTAATATTTAACATATAAATATATGTACATAGATCTATTTCCATAGTTATACATCAATATATTTACATATGTATGTGACTGTATTTTTACCTCTGTAAATGTCCTTTGCCCCCTAGTTCTTTCCTCTATTTCTTTTTACTTTCCTCTTGTCCCACGATCACATTTGACCTTCATTCGATTTTCATTAATTCCTCTTGGCTACCTTGCACTTGATCAAGCCCCATCAGGCATCCTACACCTTCCTCACCATTGATTTTAGATCACTTATTGTTCCCTTGTCCTTGGATTTGTTGGCTTCCCCTTCCATTCCCCCACCTCCCCCTCTCCCACGTCCCCTGGAATGGTGAGTTCATTGTTTTCTCCTTGGGATTGTTTATCCAGTCTATCTTATCTAGATAGACATGCAAAAACAATAACCAAAGAAAAGCCTATAAATAGATCCAGGTCTGTCTGTTGACCTTTATGAGTGTTTACTGGTTGAGTTGGATGAGGTGCCACACCCTGACCCCCCCATCCTCTGAAGTCTATTTTTGGGATTTCTCGGGGACTTCATTGCTTTGCTCCCCTTGGTACTCTGTAGCACGCCCTTTACGTTTTGCCCCAGCATGGGGGGCTCAGATTTTTCTTTGCTTAACTCTCCCCTCAAATTTATTATTCCTCAAATAAAACAAAGAAATATATATTGCTACCTACATTTTTCAGTAGGATGGAGATAATATTGGAAGGGTGGGGTTTAAGAATCACCCTTGATGTTTCAGAAAAGGCAACAAAAGCCATACATTATACAAACTTAGTTTGACTGATAACACTGGTTGCCTTTGTTGGACTCGTTAGTATATATATTTAACCAAAAAGCAAGAAAATTGTCATAAAAATACTGTTTATTAGCCCCCTCATCTTTTAAGGTGTGCTACTCAGTGGTAATAAAGTAGAAACTACCTAGTCTATTTGCCAGTGAACATAGCCATCACCTTTACCTTGCACAACATTGCTTTCCAAAATTCTGCACTAGTTCTCCCGAAGACCGAAAGTCCTATCATTGTGAATAAGGGGGCCTGTAGGGTGGAGACCCAAAGCCCATCTGTAGGCAATTGGACATCCCCTTACGGAAGGGTCTCCGAGAAGAGATGAGCCAGTCAGGGTGCAGTACAGCAACGGTGAACCAAGCAACTTTCCTCTAGTTCCTAAATGCTTCCTCTCACGCCA
>NW_022103951.1:6563751-6575588 GCF_000313985.2 Echinops telfairi
CAAATGTTTTGAGAATGATGAGGGCAATGAATGTACAAATGTGCTTTACACAATTGATGTATGTATGGATTGTGATAAGAATTGTATGAGCCCCTAATAAAATGATTAAAAAAATAAATAAAATGAAGTTCCATTTCATTTGACGACTCAGTAGTTGAATGGATATGGAAACCTTTTTAGTAGCGACCAACTGTTTTTTGAGCCTCCTGATGGGTCTCTAATAAATTCAAAAAAATCACCGAAGCTTTTCAAGATGGAAATGTAAAAATTGGTAAAAAGTTAACGTGCCAGGGTACCAATAATTAGAAAACTCAGAGTACGATTATAATTCTTTTAATAGTTCATAATATATAATAGCTTTTTTGATACTATAGAGAATCAGGAAGTTATTTCCCATTATTAATTAAGAGTTTATTTGACATGTCTAGAATTGAGATCTAACTAGTTTTTAATATTTCCATCCGTTACCTATTTGTTAGTCTCTCCATTAGATTACTAATCTTTTCGAAGAAGAAATCCTATAGTCAACTGCATTGTCTCTTTCATTTCTCCAGGTATGCTTTATACTCTATAATGGGAATATATCAGCTATGAATATTTATTCTACATCTCTACTTTCAAATTCTATAATACACATTTTATTAGTTTTATTGACTAGATACAAAAATAAGACCTTTAATGCTATAATTTTGAAAGCAAAATTCCTAATTGCCAAACAAACTAGTACATTTCGTTTCTTCATACTCCCACTGAGTGCAAAAATAGACTGAGATTCGCAGTTTTAAAAACATTTTAAACGTGACTTTGTTTTCCAATTTGAATCCATATTATTTCAGGAGATATTTTCAACAGAAATAATTGGGCCTTTCTCTACATGAAGATCAACATTATATAAAAACATAAATAACTTTATATTCATGCATGTAATATCCTTTTTTTATATAATGAGAAAACTCTCTAGCTTCTGGATGAGCAAGTCACGTATTGTAATGACATCTAATATATCACAAAAGGAAAAAAAACCCACAAGGTCTAAATATGAGACAATTATTTCCTTGTGACAAATTCAACTTAAGAGTTCAAGCAAAGTTAATACACAAAGACAAATTAAAATTAAACAGTAATTCAAGATTATCCACTTGGTGTTGTCAGAGAATAAATGAATGTTATGATACAAATTTATTACTGATAAACATTTCTTAGCCCACGTATCTTCATCCCTTTTATGTATTTAGATTATATTTTCTTAGACAAAATGGAACCTTTTCCTGCCTCAGTAACTGTGCAACATTGGGAAAGTGCCATTTATATTGATGTACACAATAAGTACTTTTAGATCATTGATAACAATATATTTATCTCCTGATAAATAGTATGTTGTCCAGTCAATGGTGCTATCTTGAATCTAGGTTTAATTTGGTATATCTTAATAATCTACAGACTCATTAACCATTTAGGATTTTCTCAGATGTCCCAGGAATATCCTAGGAATGTCCCACATATTAAATTGGATGTAATAATCATAACATTTTATTATCATACATCATTATATATAAAACATGTTCTTTTATATAAAAAATATTATAAAAATTAAATATAGTGAAAAAAGCAGAAAAATATCCTGTTATTTGCTACCCAAGAGAACTTAATTAATACATCTATTCCTTCTTTTGTTATTACTGACAGTAATACTATCTACATCTTTTAAGGTATCTGTGCAAGATGACTCAGCACATAACATTTTCACACAAATAACACTTTCATTACATACTTTTGACAAACTGATCAATCACCTTGTGTTAGCCTCCTATGTGCACTATGTACATTATATGCATACATATTACTTATGTGACAAATATGGAAGTCTAGGTTTATCAAAGAACCAACTTATGAAAATAAGCTGTTTCAGCATTCCTTTTTATATGATATGTAATATGTTTTAAAGTTTTTGCTGCAAGGTAGGCCAGTGTTAGAAAAGCTGGAACGATAATAAATTATTATGCCCCAATGTTTTAAATAGTATTTTCTAACATGTTATCATAAATTGATTTCATCACTGTCACTTTACCTGCAATTCTGAGCCTTCAGGAAATATGCAGCTAACAGGAATAAAGTTTAAAAAAAAAGAAAATGAATAAGGATTTTAGGTGTGCATGTGTTTATATATAATGCTTTATTCTAGACTGGTAAAAAGATGCAGGTGCATTCACATAACATACCTCCAGCTACTATCGAGCTTTGGGAACACCATATATTTTTAGTTCTAAATAAGTATAATTTTCATTGTCTTTGGTAAAAACCTGAAATAATTTGAGTATTATTTGTAATAGCTCTACAGCTAATTTCTGATTAACAATAGTAGAATGATATAGAACAGTTTTCAAAGACATTACGTCTTCAAGATTAATTAACAGTGCTGGAGAAAATTTAAAGGATTATGCATAAATCGCACTGAATCAAATTTATTTAAATATAAAGTTAATAAAAACAGACTCATCTTTCATATTGCTTTCAGCGTGCTTGCTAAATAATGCAATTCACATTGTGTAAAAATTACATATAAAGCTTGTCCTGGATTTTGGTCTGAAATGCCCTAGTTTCAATCCCAAGAGCATCAGTCCAATTTTCAGGTCACCTAGAATGTCTGATTTTGGAAGGCTCAAACACCAACCCAGAGTATACACTAAAACCTGTACTTAAGTTGCATTTGAGCTGGTTGTGAAGTGATCCTGGCTAGGTTTCTCATATATTTTAATACTACATGAACTATAAAATACATTCTGTCTTCTCCTTCATAATTGATGTCCCCTCTTTAGATCTTTATATATATTCAATTGATACTTGAATGTTAATCTGTTTTAAAACACATTCCATAGGCCTATTATCTGCTGGCCCTTCAAAGCTTGTTACACATTTTGTGTTTTGCCATCTTTAACTCTAGGTTATTTGAATATATGGGTAGGGATGGGAAAATCATGGGTCATCAAAATTCATTTCTGAATTAATTAATTAATTCATACATTGAACAATATTTCAATGTATCCTTCAGAATATGAAGCCTAAGTAAGTTATAAAAATTAAAAACGAAAAGAACATACCACGTAAAATGAAAATCCTTTAGAAAAATCATTCTAGGGAAAAAAATGAGGAGCTGATTCCTAGGGCTCAAATAGAAAGCAAATGTTTTGAGAATGATGATGGTAACATATGTATAAATGTGATTGACAGACTGGATGGATGCATGGATTGTGATGAGTTGTGTGAGCCCCCAATAAAATGATTTAAGAAATCATTCTAATTCTAGAAATAGGTCTTTTTTCATTGCTATCCAGTATCAAAATAAGTCCAACATTATAACTTCAGGTTCTGGTGGAGCAAGAAATTAGCTGAGTTTAGAGTCCTTGGAGAAGGACATAATAGAGAGGCCTTGAAACCGAGGTAGGCCATTGACAAAATGGAATGCCACAACAATGGGCTCAAACGTGAGAACAATTGTGAGGATGGTGTAGGATTGGGTAGTGTTTCCTTCTACAACAGCAACAACAACAAAGCTTCATTTGCTAGATAATGTAATGCTAATTGCCATTTATTAAGCTCCCACTACATGCCAGATCATGGGCAAAATCAGATTTTAATCTTCACAACAGCCCTACAAGGCTAACAAGGTAATAATCTACTTTTTCAGAAAAAGATAAAATATCAAATATATAAAGTACTTTATCAAAATTCATACCATCTACCAAAGAGCAGAAGCAGAATGGTGAATCCAGATCTACTTGATGTTAAGATTCCTTACACGATTTTGTCTTACAAATGTAAGAGTAAATGACATAAAATGTCAATCAAGATAATAAAAGAGATACTATTTTTATAAATGAAATCTAATTAAAATATAATAGCTATTATCAATAACTTTACAGGTGAAATTTGCTTGCACAAATTAGTTTAAAATAATTTTATTCACATATACTTCATATGTAATACAATTCCATGGTTTAGAGTTATGCAATCATCACCACAATCAATTTTTGATAAATTTCTTCCTACTTGTAGCCATTTTTATAAGATCCTCGCTGCCCACTCCCCACTCCACCCCCGTCATAACCCTAAGGACCTATTAATCTAGTTACTGCTTCTATAGATTTACCTACTCTGGATTTCATATAAAGAAAGGTGTACAAATCCCTATCAGTGACAACAAAATAAAATACAAAGGAAATTAGAAAATAATATAAACAAGTTAAAAATGGGTCAAAGGGGGAAATGCTAAATTATAAGTGAACAATATCTCCAATAATCTATTTTCTAAATTGTATTCCGTCTGAGGACAAAACTATTCACATTATCTGGTTGATGATCCAAGTGAGTTCAAATGAGATTTAATCCACGTGGGCCCCTGAAAATGGGATTTTGAGCTTTCACTGTCATCCATCATCTTCTGTAAACTAGGTGCTCATAATTTAAATTCTAATACAATATCCTCCTCTGGTTTTAAATTTTATTATTTGTAATCCTTAGATCTATAGGCCGGTAGGCTTCTTACATGTTGACTTAGCAGTCCCTTTACTTAGATGGCTGCTTGTTTTAAGATGTATTTAAAATCCCATGTGCTATTTTTTCTTCTGATAAACAGGCTTTCTTCATCACAGTTTGCAATAGTACCCATATCTTCAGTGATAATTTAATGAGGACAAGGACCAAGCAGCGCCAAATCATAAGAACTAATTGTTCTTAAATACCAACAGGGTCAATGATGTGGACATATTTCAATGGAATTTCCAGGTTAAAGAAACCTAGGAAGAAACTCCTGCTGATCTGCAAGAGTACAAAAAACTATTGCTATAAAATCATAGAAACCATTATTAATCAAAAATATGAAGCTACTGTTTCTTAAGCATGCCCTTCATTTAGGTCTATACACATCAGAAGGTGCTGTTTCCATCTCTCTAATCCTACCCCAAAGAAATCTGAACTCTGATTTACAGCACATCAAAATGGCAGTTTGGGCTTCCCTGAGGGGCAGATATCATGCGCCTTCTACGTATTCTTCAATTTTAGGGGAGAAAAGGAAGTCTACTGGGGCAAGATTTGGGATGGACAGTGGACAAGTTAAGGTATCCTACTGAAGTTTGTCATAGGATAGCCCTTGCTATCTTCAAGGAATGAGTAAGTGTATTGCAATGGGGAAAAAACTCCTCAGTGCAAAAATTAAGGCGAGGAAAACTTTTTATTCCCAGTGCAATTCTCCATTTTCTTAAAACGTCTTCCTAATAAGCCCTAGTGATAATTATGTGTCCTTCAAAAACTCTATGAAGATTTTCCTTGGGAATCCCAAAATCATTCTGAGTCATCATAATCTTCTGAGTTAACCTCTCTGTTTTGAATTTAACTGGCCTGTCAGATTCTCTCAGAGGACATATTTTGAAGGTATCTGCATGAAACCTCCCCAAACCTCACTGCCATCGAGTCAATTGCAACTTATAGGAACCCAACACAGTAATACATTTAAGTCTATTACTGACAGAACATGTCCTCAACAATCACTGATCAGAGTCATGTTTGAACATGTTTGTTTTGAATAAACCGTGTATGTATGAACTGGTATACAAAAACAGCAATACTTTTTGACCTATCCTTGTTCTCCCAAAAAATGGCTAAATAGACTTTGATGGATTACAACAGAATATGGCTGATATAGTGCTGGAAAATGAGGCCCCTCCGTTGGAAAACACTCAAAATACACAGTGGTCATAACAATGGACTTGAGGATATACCAACAATTAGGAAGCTGGTGTAGAACCCTATAGCATTTTTATTCTCTACATGGGGTTACCATGAGTCAGAGCCAAATAACAAAAGCATCTGAAAACAGGGTAGAACAATACAGGCAAAAGGTTAACCTAGATTGTCTTTGGGTTACACCATTACAAGCAATGCTTTTTTCTTCCTTTTTATTACTTCTAATTTATATATATGTGTGTATATATATACACATATCTATGTAAATCAGTTTATATTACTTTTACTATTTAAAAAATGTAAAGAAGCATAAAGTGTGGTACACATAAAGCATTATACTGATCGTATGTAGTATCAATGGTATATATTTTAATCTTAAAAGAGCAAAGATCATAGAAACACTTTCAACTTCTAAATAAACTTTCAGTTCCTAGCTAAAATTCTCTCAATTAATAATTTTTATTACTAAATATTATTTCTTCAAATTTTAGTGGGTAGGAAACAAGAGTTGTGTATGCATACTTTAATCGATGTTTTAAAGAAGTCTATAAAATAATTAGCTCTACGTTCCTTGCTTTCTCATGTTCTTTCATAACAAATGTATGTAAAAGACTATTGATTTTTTTCTTTTCCTTTCCCCCCCAACTTTCATCTGAGAAAGCAAAATGTTTCCAACACAATTCAGATAGTGAAGTCCAGGGAAAACTGGATCTAAAAAAATTGGAAAATGAGAACGTCTATAAAAGAAGTTTCATATAAATACAACTGAGAAAATCATCTAAGGTAGAAGCATATTTCCAGAACTTGAGTTTTAGAATGTTTTACTCTATATTTAGTATTTTAAAAATTTCAGAATACATTGATTTTTTTCTCTCAGCATGCAATTCAGTGTTTTATTTTCAACCGTAAGTGCAATTCAAGAAAATTAATAAAATCAAATAGAGAATTATACGTACGTATACATTATCTAACACAGTTCCTACCCTGATTGTTAATCAAATCTCTTTATTTCACACCAATTTTATAAATAGCACATTTTTTCACTTCACATTTTGAACCATTTTAAAAATACATCTAATATCATGCTAGCAATGAGTGCATGTGATTATTTGTTTGTAGATGGCACACGGCTTGTCCAAGGTGAAATACTCAAAATCTCCTAAGATTCACTGCCCCCCCATAGTCCCTTGCACCAAAGATTCCATGCTTTACCATTTGTGCTCCTTTTAAAACTAGTAACAATCTACTTCAAAACTTTTGTGTTTGAAGTGAAGAATGTAAGAATGGTGCAGAATAATTTCAGGTTAAGCTGAGACCCATTAGGGCAAGCATCATGGCAATTATCTCAGTGCTGACAAGAAGCGTGTGGGTACCTGTCTTACTTTGCTGATTCGGTTGCTGACAGTGCTCTAAATGAAGCTTCAGCTCTTTGTGAGAATTCGTTCCATTTAAGATTTTAAAACTAATGTTCCTTTTTTCTCAAAAGTGTTTTTATATCCAATCTTATGTCAAAAGGAACATGTGGAGGGGGGAAATTATTTTAAAACGACTTCAAGTGTAACTTATCCAATCCCATCACAACTGAAAATAAAACAGATAGATTAAATGAATCCCTCTCAAGTTTAACATTATGGGGAAAATCTATATTATCTTTCTCCTCAGATTCCAGCATCATTTAAAATATTTGTGACCACTGTCAAGAAGTATGTTCCACTGGCTTTAAAATGTTACCTCTTCCTGTTGTGTTAAGCGGGGGAAACTAGTGACAGTTTATTTTTAGATATTGATCACCTCATCTTGCTGCAACGGGAATAAAAATAATTAAAGTTGAGTAAAAAATAATTTGAAGCACAGCAGATTTAAAAGCCTAGCTATCCTCATAACAGTTCAGATGAGATTTGTTTAAAGCTTGGTAATAAATGCATGCCCTAGATTTTTTTAAAATCTAAACCTTCCTTATTCAAATTGGCCTCTTTTACTGGTAGCTTAAGTTTAATTTCTATCTTTAGATACTTCCTACCATTCCAAATGAATGGAGTGATTAATGTATATATAGTCGTTGAGTAGAAACATTAAATAGGCATTAACTATTCATCAAGTTATATCTTTTACTTTAAAATATAAGTATTTGTTTATGCTGTGCTATTATTATCAAACTTACAGTAGTATTTCTTCAATGCACATGGCATTTTAAAAATCTAAATTAATTTTTAATGTTTTTGGAAAACAGAAAAGAATCTTCTAAAAGAAAGCATGCAAAATTCCATTATTAAAAATAAACACATAACTATTTTATTTCATCTCATTTTCATTTGCTATTATAGGTAGCAATGGACAAGACAGCCCAATGAAAGACCTACAAATATTAGTAAACTTGGTACCTAAAAAACATGACATCATATATCATATGAGAAAATAATGCTTTCTTAAAAAGATGGTTTTAAAATACTAGTATACATACTTATAATTAAATTTAAAATATATGTCTTATTAGCTTTACATATTTGCATAGTGTTTCAGAACGTTTTGTTCACATCCATTCTAGCCTTGGAAACTGCCTATGAAGATCGATACTTTGATTTAAGCATATTCATTTAGATGCAGTGATGGGCATCTCTAGGGGTCTTTGCACGAATAGCAAAGTCAGAACTGTAGCTTTTACTCAGGAGATGAAACAAAAATGAATATTAATTTAAGCATTTAAAAAAACAACATTTCTTTGAGCAGTATAAATGAGCACATACTCTAGTAATACAAGGAGATCTGGTGGTGTAGTGGTTATGCATTGGGCTGTGATTCGCATAGTTAGCAGTTCAAAACCACCAGCAGCTCTGTGGGAGAAAGACTGGGTTTTCTAGTCCTGTAACAGTTACAGTCTCAGAAACCCACAAGGGGTCGCTATGAGTCAACATTGACTCAATGGCAGAGAGTTTGGTTTTTAGATAGTAAGGTAGATAGCATGAAAATGAATACGACATTGTTTCTGTCTTAAGGAGTTTATAATTTAAAGTTGGATAATTATTATTCATAGCAGAATATAGTTTTCATAAAAGTGGTCTGAAGTGTTAGGCAAAGCTATGGGAAGTGCCTTCTATTTCTACCCAAAAGGGAGTAAAACGGACCTTCCCATCTAACCAAGTAAAACAATGGAAAAAATATACAAACGAATCGTTTCTAAGATACTGGACATTAGGCAAGAAAGACTAGTGGCCCCTGGAAGAGAAACACCTAAGTTTAGCTCTAGAGCGTCCCCATTTACTGCTTGAACAGGGTTTCCAGACCACAGATGGAAAAGAAACCAATATGGGGGCTTGTTGTTCCCCTAAATTTGAGGAACAGTACTGCACGTCTGGGCCAGCCAAGGTAGCAAAAGCGTGCACGACATAGCACTCAATAGAAAGACCTGCACACAGAGGGCTTAAGCGGTCTGCAGAGACCTCCTTAAGTATTCACCGTAATACAGATCAGAAGATATGTGTAAGAAAAATACTCGAGGCCAAAGGGAGGTACAATTAACCAAAAGAGCTTTGCTGCTTTGGCTACCATCTAATAAAGTGCAACCCCCAAAGAACTGAACTGTTTCCATATAATTCCATGACTTCTCAGAACAAAGCTCAAAAATATTTATAGACATATGAAAATATGCAGAACCAAAAAAGGCAGCATCACAATGTCTAGAAACCAATAAATATTACTAAGCTTATGAAGAAGCGGAAAATTAAACCCATTATAAGGGAAAACGATGTAGAACAGACATGCATCCTCTTGAAAGGAGAGTACATAGTGGGTAGAGGGTACAGATGTTGCTTCTGTGTTCTGACTATATTTGGAGTACTTGCAAGTACTCCATGTTTTGGCAAGACTTAATCCAACCTGTGAAAGTATCGCTCTCTATCCTAACACATTATTTTCCAGACTTTTCATCAAACATAATGCAAGCAAGGACACGGTGAAAGAACATCTTTTTAAGTATGAGGGAAAAACCTCTTTCAACTTACAATTCTTTAACCAGCTAAAATATCTGACAAAGCAGAGACAAAATAAAGATGTCATAGATATAGAAGCTAAAAGAATTCATTAGCAGAAGACAACTTAGAAATAATTCAGGTTGAAAAAGAATGATACTTATATGATAATCTGAGTCTACTACATAAAAGGATGAAAAGTAATGGAAATTGTAACTATATGAGTAAAATATAAAACAATAATTTTCTCATTATTTAAATATTTCAAATGATAATTTAATGTTTAAAGTGAACATTGTAACAATCTATTGTGGAATTTATAGCATATGCACAGGTAAAATAGAAGATGGAATGTAGCAAAAAGACAGGAGTTAGGAAATGGGAAGGATCTTGTTGTAAGACTCTTATACTGTACATGAAGTGATATCACTGAAAATTAAAGATGTATATTGTAAGCATTACAGCAATTATAAACACACACCAAAAATTATAAGCTAACAAAAGAGGCAAAGGGAATAATAAAAATTAATCCAAATGTATAAAGTGAAAAAATCAATAAAAGGGGTATAAAGATAATAAAAATAGAAGACAAACAGTTAATATAATAAATACATGGTTAAAGTTAAAAGATGATACTAACAGTTATGGGAAATAAAAAATGTTTCATGGATGTGAGGTATATCCTTAAATTGGCAGGGATAAAAAAAATGTGCAACATGTTCTAAGGAGGTTTCAGAACATAAAAATATGAAACTGTAACATTCATTTCAGTAAAATATGTCATCCACATGAACAAAGAACACTTAAAATACACTGATGAACTGAAATATAAAATCAAAGTTTTCTTAGGATCAAATAGAGAGGCCTTGGAATTCCAAAGAGAGGAATTTGTAATCAATTTGGAAATTACTGAATGTGTCAAGAATGGTGCTAGGTTTGGGGATGATTATTCTGAAAGTGTTTTTTCTATACTTATAAATGATTAAAATATTATCATGAATACGTTGTTTTAATGAGAGAAATGCGCATCTAATATTCTTCTTGAGGTATAGCAGAAGGGAATATTTAAAGCACATAAATTGAGATATGAAGCCAGGTACAAGTTGGGATAGGGTGAGGAAATTGAGAACCCCAAACACCCATGTATAGAGACTTGACTTATAAAGTATCATAAAGGTAGCAAATGGAACCGAACACGTGATGGGAAAATCAAAGTGAGGTAGAAGTAATTGTGACAAATGTTCTGAGGTACTGGACTTTTAAGAAAGAACTAGCTAATGCAAGGGTAAAATGTCCTAGAAACACCTGCCCCTCCCCCCAGAAGAATTTATTTCAGAGGACAGCACTGAAGCTGCAGCCCCGGGAGATGGACATGTCTAATCGGAGCACACGGGAGCAAATGAAGGGGAAGAAAGAGAGTGGAGCACATCCTAGCCCACCAAGCCTTGACGATGAGATTGCCACTCAGAGCAGCCAATCCACAGAGAAGACCATATGGCTGGCCCCATTATGAGACAGGATATCTCTCACTGACACATAGCCCTCCAGGGGACAACACTGGAAATAATGTGGGAATTCTGCCCGATCTGATCCCACCACACCAAGGCAAAACACTAAGGGCGTGCAACAGAACAACAAGGGGAACAGAGCAAGGAAGGCCCCAGGGAATACCAAAAATAGACTTTGGGGCCAGGGCTTGGCGCCCCATCAGACTGGACCAGAAAACACTCCCAAAGGCCAACAAACAGTCCTTGAACTAACTACAAGCTTTTCTTTCTTGTTATTGTGATATGTTTTGTTTTTGGTCATAGTCTTGTTGTTTTGTTTTCTTTTGTTGCTTTGTTTTGCTCTGTCTTGTTTTTTTGCATATTATTATCTCCACAGGTCTGTCTATATAAAATAGGCTGGATGAACAATCTGGAGGAGAAAACAATGGGACCAACAGTTCCATGGGGACATGGGAGAGGGGGAGGAAAGGAAGTGGTGTTAACAAACCCAGGGACAAGGGAACAATAAGTGATCCAAATCGGTGCTGAGGAGGGTGTAGGAGGCCTGGTAGGGCGTGACCAAGGATAATGTAACCGAGAGGAATCACTGAAACCCAAATGAAGGCTGAACATGATAGTGGAACAA
>NW_022103951.1:6576396-6577629 GCF_000313985.2 Echinops telfairi
GCAGTGTAGCAATGATGAAACATACAACTTTCCTCTAGTTCCTAAATGCTTCCTTCCCCCACCACTATCATGATCCTAATTCTACTTTACAAATCTGTCTGGACCAGAGGATGTACACTGCTACAGATAGGAACTGGAAACACAGGGAATCCAGGGTGGATGATCCCTTGAGGACCAGTGAGAGTGGTCACACTGGGAGGTTAGCAGGAGGGTGGGGTGGAAAGGGGGAACCGATTACAAGGATCTACATATAACCTCCTCCATGGGGGATGGATGAAAGAAAAGTGGGTGAAGGGAGACATTGGACAGGCCAAGCCATGACAAAATAATAATTTATAAATTATCAAGGGTTCATGAGGGAGGAGGGAGGGGGAGGAAGGGGGAAAATGAGGAGCTGATGGCGGAGGCTTAAGTGGAGAGCGAATGTTTCAGACTGGTGAGGGCAATGAATGTACAAATGTGCTTTACACAATTGATGTATGCATGGATTGTGATAAGAGCTGTATGAGCCCCTAAGAAAATGATTTGTTGAAAATGTCCCAGAAAAGGCACAGTATCCTCTTCAAAATGAGCATATAGTGGATAGTGGGAGGAGAAGGTCCATACATGTTCAAAGTATTTTTGGAATGTTTCGATTATTGGGAGTAATTTCAAATACTCTAGGCTTAATCAAGACTGAATGTACTTAAAGTGGAACTTGTAAAAGCATCTCTCTATATTCTTCCTAATCTTTCCAGACCTATAAATAACACTTCAACCTATTATTGCTCTAAAGTAAGATTCCTAAAGCAATTGATGAACCAAATAGTGCAGCTGTAAAATAGTTCTATTGAGAGCATAAAATAAGCCTCTGAGGGCATTATTAAAATGATATATATTTTCCATGAAGTTGTCAATTGCAGCTGTTTATGCTTTTTGGAAACAGAGAGAAACTGAATCTCTTGTTACTTAGATGGTCTGTTATTAAAAGAGCCGAAAGTGTGAGTTAGTTGTAACTGACAAAAACTACTCTTCCACCACTGCAAATTTCCCTAAGGGAGACCTTAATTTACTGAATGTTATTTCAGTCATTCCTCTAAAGGAACATTTGATGGTTAGAGTGGCCTATGATCTCTTTTTTAAATTTTTTAATTTATTTTTTAATCATTTTATTAGGGGCTCATACAACTCTTATCACAATCCATACACACATCAATTGTGTAAAGCGCATTTGTACATTCATTGCCCTCATCA
>NW_022103951.1:6578963-6595709 GCF_000313985.2 Echinops telfairi
CCACTGACAAAGAACAAATTAAAATATACCAAGAAAGAAAAGCTTGTAGTTAGTTCAAGGATCGCTGGCCTTTAAGAGTGTTTTCCAGTCCAGCCTGTTGGGGCACCATGCTCTCTCCCGAATGTCCACCCTTTGACAGTTAAAAAAAATAGCTACTCTTTCCTTCCATGATTACTTTGCTTATCCCCTATTGATAGAAAAAATGTTAGTTATCCACAAATTAGATAAAAACTAATCCCTACTGTTATTCTTCAATATTCAAGAAAAAATATCATTATTGCTATTTACTATTGGAGTCAAGATTTACAAAACATCACCATGTTGATCAGTTACTCAAAAGTTGTCCAGTTAATTTACTGTTATAATTATGTGTGGAAATAAAACTATTTGGCTATTTACATCAGATTGAGTATTTTCACAAAGAACTGGCAACAAATATTGGTTTCTTGAGTGTTAAAAAGTGAAAATAACTTTTAATTTTTTCATTTAACTACATAGTATATTTCAATTGTTTTGAGTCTTATCTATAAATGAAAAATATTACATTATGCCTAATTTAGTTATCACAGAATTTGGCACAAACCAGGATAACAAGTATAATTGTTACATTATTATTACTTCTGTTTGTATTCATATTGCAACTAATCACATACCCACTACTAAGTGGTTATATAGGTTTGCTACAAATACTGTGCAATAGGTACACTTTAAATGAGAACAAATTCCTTTCTCTAGTGTAAAATGGAATAAATTAATAATCTGATAACTACACCCCTAGCTTGTGGTCAAGTTTAATACCTTTAAAAGAAACACAGCTTTAAAGCATAAAATTTTATAAGAAATGTCACTGATAATACAAAATTACTAGAAAAATTATATAAATAATATATAGTATTATTCTTTAAATCTGTGACCTAGAACAATGTATAAGAACTAGAATCACCTAGGAGACCAGTAAACTTGCAGGCTCCTAAGCAGTACTACAGTAGATCTGATGATGATGCTGGTCCTTAGACCCCACTAGACTAGCATTGCCCTAGACCTAGAACATAACTTTGTACCTAAGGGCCAAATTCACCCTGCTGCCTCTGTTTGCAAGTCAAATTTTATTGGAACATTGCCATGCCCACTCATTTACACATTGTCTATGAATGCTTTTGTGCAACAATAGCAGAGCTGAGCAATCGTAAGAGATTGCAAGAGCAAGGAATTATGTAATGTGGCTCTTCTAGCCAAAGTCTCTAACTCCCAACAAACAACCTTTTCCTTCATGAGACTGGTAAGAAGGTGGGAAGATATACTGATAGGATTTACCTGTACGTAATTGTGAACAGGTTTTCCCTGGAATGCCAACCTGCTGTGTATAAAATGAGCCCTCTGAGAATCAGAAAAAAGGATCTCATTACTAGCAAGAGCCAGGAGTGAAGCCGAGATCCTGTGCTGTGATCTTGCTAGATTCAGAAGACAGCTGTAACATCAGAGGAGCCACAGCAGAACCAGGAACCAGAACATGGAACGGAGTGATAGACTTCCCAACCCATGGAGCAAGTAAAGCTGCGTGCTTTTGGAGTGCTTTTGTGCAGGAGGCTGGCTTGTGGAGTGGGGTATCTCTCGGCACGTAATTGAGAAAGCTGAACTTCCATGTCCCATATAAGTGAAGCTGACTGGCTTTGGACTGAGACTTATTGGAGTAGGGTGTCTCTGGGCACTTAAGTCAGGGAACTGAGTTTGTTGACCCTTGGAGCTTGGGTTGAATGCCTTAGGGTTGAGGTTTCCAGCAGAGTAGTATTCCTCTTTGGGCATTTATTAGACCTGAAAGAACTTTGTTATGTGTCCTGATAAAGAGCTACATTGAGCATTTCTCACTGGCATTACAACCTGTTAACTTCCTTAATAAATCCTTTAATTAATTTTTAAATTAAATTTGTGTGATCTTTGCAACGTAAAGGCTAGAACCCAGAAAAATAAAATAGGACATTAAAACAACAGAGAGACCATATGACCTCCAAGTCATATATATTTACTATTAGAAACTTTACAAATTTGCTAACCCACATCCTAGAATGTCAGTTTTATCCCTACTGTTCTCTGGGATATTATGAAATTCAGAAATTGTAATATTATGAAATTTATTCCAAAGATGAAGACATGCAATGAGACTATTAGGGTATTTCGAAGCTCATATGTTCATTGTCTTTATGTACGTCCTGTTATCTAATAGCAATGAGTTGCTAATTTTATTATTTCCATGATATATTTTGATTGATTATCCGACATACTACACAATTAAGTCATAATCTCCTATACATAATGAAAAAGTATAAAAACTTGCAAATAAAATCCATACAGTACAACAGACATTTTACTGAAAAATTTTAATGTATATTGCTGAAATGTATTTATTTGATAAAGTATAAGCAATATTACAAATTCATAATCATTCCTGGTAATGAAGGACAGGGATAGAGGCATACATTAAATTACCCACTTCCCCAAACTATCCAACACAATGGCCCTCTGAGAAAGCAACAACTACGTCAGATTTCCACAAAGCAGTATGTGTAGGCTTCAGACCTCTCTGATGTGTTTTGGTATTAGATTTAAACATATCATTGTGTGATATGTACTACTGAGGGGGCGTAGTGGCACAGTTGTTCAAGTTCTTGGTTGGGAACTGAAAAGTTCCAACCCATCTGCCACTCCATAGGAGAAAGGTGTGGCAGTCTGCTTCTGTAAAGACTCATAAGAGTATACTTGGAAACCATATAGGGCAGTTCTACTTTATCCTCTATTAGGCTGTTATGAGCCAGAATCAACTGCATGGCAGTGAGTTTGGTCTGATTTATGTATTATTGAATTTACCCCAGATTCTACCACTCAACCTTTCCTTAAACCAAGCATTTGACTTAGGGATCTGTGGTTTACATGATAACTAAAGTAGGAAAACAGAACATGGAATTACATCAATGTTAAAATGATTTTATGTGTGTGTATGTAAACTAATAATTGAACAAGTAAGAAATAATAGCGATTTAGCTCAAACGTCTTAGTTGTTATTTGACTGGGGTATTTAATTTTGTGAAAGGCAAAATAACTTAGTCATCTCCATTGAAAGTGTGAGATTAAAAGACATTAGAATCTAATTATGTCTTGAGAGGTTTGGGTACCTTTTACTTCCTCTGGTGAATAAAACCCTTATTTTTGTAGCTATATGCATAATTTCCCAATAAATATTTACATATATAAATTCTTTAGGACCACTTGTCTTTGAATGAGAAACTTCGAGACAAGCATCTTGTATACAAGTTTTGAAAAAAGTTTTCTTGTCAGAATATGAAATACATTAATAGGATATGGTAATTTACATGAATACATTAATAGAAGGAATGTCTGTGAGCTAATACCTGTTGCACGATAGTTGTCAATTCCAAGCAGAGTTGTATGACATTATTTCTTGTGACTGAATAGTCTGTCACAGCAGCAAACGGTGATCTATAAAGGAAAAAAGAAAATTACCATGAATAGAAACAGATTTTGAAAAGTTCCTATATACTAATAATGTAAAACAAGATTTTGAATAATACAAAATGAATTGTTTTGAAGGTTAAATGTTGATAAAAATTATCTGTGATCACAATTTTTAATGTGAAGAAATACTTGGGATAAGTAAATGAAATAAATAATGTTTGCTTTTCATTAAATTTATTTGTTTCATTTCTTAATATTTGTAAGTTCATTGGAATGTCTTTCATGGTCTCTGCTACATCAAAAGCAAAAAAAAGAGAGAGAGCATTTTAAGAATACACTATTTACCTAATGAACCCTAAGATTTTTAATGCAGTATATTCCTGAAGAAGTCCCTAAATGACATAAACGGCTAATGACAGTCGGCTGCTAACCCAAAAGTTGGAAGTTCAAGTGCCTCAGAATAAAGGCCTGGAGATCTATTTCCAAAAATTCAGCCACTGAAAATCACATGGAGAACAATTCTACTCTGACATATATGAGGTCACCATGAATTGGAATTTGCCTGACAGTAACTGATTATATTTTATCACCATGAAATATTGACAATTATGAACTAGTAATAATAACCATCTTTGGAAATTCTATGGGGGCAGTTATATACTGTTCTATAGTCTGAATAAGAATCGACTGAACTGCAGTGGGTTTGCTTGTTTGTTTGAAATAACTATTGTTAATACTTACTGGGGATTTACTATTTTCCAGCCACTGATCTAAATACTTTAAATATATTAAATAATTTAATCCTTATAATGACTTTTTTGAGATGAGAAATGTAAGGAAGAGAAGGTTAAGTGATTTATACAAGGCCAGGCAACTAGTAAGTGGTAGGGCTGCTACTCAAATCTAGAAAGTATGAGTGGACATTTTTTAAGCCACACTTCAACACTAATAGTATGCCTCTATGAACTTGCCAAGCATTTATCCAATACTATATCTATTATATATGTGAATTCATATCTTTCATGGAATAACTTGGTGTAAAAATAATAAATATGAGGGCACTTCAGAATATTAATGGGGAAAAAAAGATATAATGGAATTCTACCGCAAACTTTTTTAAGCCTTCACGCATATACTGTTCATATTTACATTTACATTTATATATACATAAACCGAAAACAGCAGTCTTTTTGTATTAAATGAAAACTCGGAGACTTTACAATACTTCTATCCTAGCGTATTGTGCTCCTATACTCCTAAATGCCAGATACCTACTTGTGAACTCCAATCAGGTTTTGGTGAGGTCAAAATTTAAATGTAAGGAAAAGGAAACAAAACCTAACACAAATGGGATGAAAGTGAAAATTTAGTCAATTTGCTGAAACCTTAGGCAACGTACTAGAAATGAATTTGACTCCCCTCTAGAATCCTCAGCAACTCAATCACCTTTCACTCAGTTCCACATAAGATACCAAACTAACAAACCACAACCTTTGCCACTGAGGCGATTCTGACTCTTAGAGATCCTAAAAAGGGGTTCTGAGATTGTGTATCTTTACGGATGTAGACTGCCACATCATTCTCCCGTGTTGAGGTTAGTGCCTTTGAACTGAGGACCTAGTGGTTGGAAGACAACTGCATACCATTATGTCACCAGGGTTCCATTAAATCCGGTAAATGCCGATATGTAAGGATAAACGAATCCTGACATGGTTCATCATTGTAGATTCCCAAAGATGGTGACTCAGCCATGATATAATACTCACTGATGAGATAAAGCAATGAATCTCTCTGAAGTAACTGAAAATGATCAGCTAAAAAACAAACCAATTTCTTTTAAAACTTCAAAAAATGTTTTGAACTCAAGCTACTTTTTTCAAAAAGAATACAGTGACTCTAAAGGAAATAAAATTCATGGCAGGAAAGGTTTTCAATATAGAAAGAAAAAAATTAAATCTTTGGCTCATCAATAAGTGGCTATTATGAGAATTATTATATTTAAATGGTACATAATAGGCGATTATCCTTAAATCATCATATGGTTAAGATAATGCTTATTCTTTTAGGACAAAGGTCCATGATCTGTAAGAAATTAACCTCTGTACATCCTTTTCACACAAAAGCATTATAATTCATCGTTCAGAAATCTTTAATCAATTAGATGCAGCAATGAGGAAAATCTATAATACCTTACTTATTTCAAATGTCACTGTTATAGCCTCATGAACAGTCTACTGAACAGTGGCAGCCTTATCAACTCTGCTCTGCTCTAGAACCTGAGGTGCCAAGTGAGAGCAATGAGGAGATCAGAGGAAATAAGACAAAATCACACTCTCTGGGGCTTTTTGTTGTTATTGTTGTTGTTTTCTTGGGCTTTTAAAAGTCGATCTCTCAGGGGGTCTTTTTTTTCCGGATATAGAATTAAAAGTTTCCAATCATGGAAGAGGGCATTAGTTAAAATCTTCTCTTATATGAGGCAACAAATTTTATACTCATTTTGAATATTTTCATTAAATCTACTACACAATGCAATACATACATACAGTAATCTGTAAACCCTGAAGCACAGATTGATTTGGCAAAGCCATAGAAAACTGCAAGAAAGATGAGGTGTGAAAAACAGCAGGATGTAGGTTAAAAATAGACAACTAACCACACATTGAAAGTACACAGTAAAGCTACCAACTGTGATGCCTCTCTGAGGCTTTCCCTCTGGCAAACTCTGCATTTACAGCCAATTCAATATTTAAAATGGGAGGAAGAGAGGAATTTTGTTTGGCTTAGATTTTATCTTAGTCAAAAGATAAAGAGCTGGTATATGAAAATATCATTTAAATGAATGGCAATGTTTTTTAGTATTAAACATTCCCCCCTACCATACTAATTCTATCTTAAACATGAAAATGAGTTTGAATGATAACTGTATTTCATTAAGTTAATCAAAACAGAATGGTCTTGAAAAGTTTTTATAAACAATAAAATTATAGGTAAAGCTATAGGGAAAACAAGACCTTTTTCCTACAGGGAAAAATGCTTTTCTATAAATAAAATTTCATAGCACGATTTTGTGCCTGACCAACTCATGGTACTTTCAAATTATCTAATATGTGTGCAAAAGCTGGAGAATGAATAAAGAAAACCTAAGAAGAATTTATATATATGAATTATAGTTTGGGAGAAAAATCTTGACTACACTAGAGACTGCCAGAAGAATGCAGATATCGTAGAAGATGTAGTCACAATGTGTACTTTGGACATGTCAGGAAGGAACAGTTCCTGGAAAAGGATGCTTGGTAGAGGAGAGGGGCAGTGAAAAAGAGGAAGACCCTCAAGAAGTTGGATTGACATAGTGGCTGTAACAATAGGCTCCAACCTAACTATTGGGAGGTTGGCACAGGACTGGGTAGGGCTTCATTCTGTTGTGCATAGTGAGAATCAACTCAAAGACACCAAACAACAAACGTTAACACTAGGAAAACTTCTTTCTTGTTATTTAGCATTGAAGATAAACATTAAATTGTAAATATTTAAATGCTGTTTTCCTGAAAATCACTTCCTAAAATCCTTAAGAATTAGCTTTCAAAAGGAGATGGCATGAAAAAGGAGAAACAATGTGAGCTTTAGTGTCATACAAAATTAGGTTCAAATTATAATGTCCACACCGGAAAATTAACTTTAGACAAAGCTTAATTTCTCATACGTGAAATTAGGATAAAGATAAGGTTTTGTGAAGGTTCAGTGAGTTCATATAAGTAAAGCATCAAATTCAGTATATAAAACTAGTGATATTTTGTTTATATTTTCCTTCTTCCCTGTGTCATACATAAAATGAAAATTCTAATAAGCTTAAATCTTATGGTTGTGCATCCAAGTTCTCTCTAAAACATAATAAGATTTTTGAATGCCAAAATCATTTACCCATGCTATTAAAAAATAAAACCAGTTATTTAGTATCAAAATATCCATCTTTAAATTTTAAAAAAATTTCAGTAAAGCATTATATGGTACTTCATCCCAATGAAATAATCTAAGATTAAATGCTAAATTCGTGGCAATATTTTACGGCACTGGCTATTTTTAATCGCCATCATTAAAGCCAATCTATACTGACAAACATTAAAAATTTAATCAGCACCATTCCCATGGAACTTTCCTAATTAAGCATTTAAGTTATAAGTTCTTCAAAAACAAACAATTTTTAAAAACCAGACCCCTTACTTAAGATAAAGAAAACATACTGAAAGATTTGTTTGGGGAATAGATGAAGTTCATGGATACATATAATTAATGAAATTGAATTTATAAAGTAAACTATATACTGTATTAGAAAGTTATAAGTTTTATAGAAAATAGGGCAAAATATGAGGAATTAATTCTAAAACTCTCCACAGACCAGGGTAACATATCTATGACTTTAAATCTCAATTGCATTTTAACTTCCCAAATATCGATCTATATGTGCACCTTCTTTCTGAGCAAGATCTTTTCACTGAATATTGTACAACTATCACGAAGTTATCATGCCTCATTACATTTCAAGTGGTCATTTAGGAGAACGACCACCAGTCTGTCTAACTTTGGTGACAGGTCTTGGTATGATGCCAGAAGTCATGCCACTTGTATTTCAAATACCAGCATAGTCACCTCTGGTGAATAGGTTTTATCAGAGCTTCCAGACTAAGACCAACTAGGAAGAAGGACCTGAAAACCTACTTTTAAAAATTGGCTAAGGAAAATAGAAAAATACCAGTCGAGTATTGTCTAAAACAGTGCTAGAAGATAAGGCCTTCCGGTTGGAAGGTACTCCAAATGTGACCATGAAAGAGATGTATCTTCAAAGCAAAGCTCATCTAGTTTATGTTGTAGGTTTATATGAAAATATATAAATTTTTAAAACATGAAATGAAACAAAATTACTTGAACTTTTATCTTTAAAAAGATAAGTTACTGTTAATATAAGGCCTCATATTTTATTTTTTAAATCATTTTATTGGGGGCTCGTACAATTCTTATCACAATCCATACTAACATCCATTATGTCAAGCACATATGTACATTTGTTGCCATCATCATTCTCAAAACATTCGCCTTCGACTTGAGCCCTTAAAATCAGCTCATCTCCCCCCCCCGCCCCCTTACACCATTCATAATTAATAAATTATTATTTTGTCTTATGTTACACTGTCTGAGGTCTCCCCCACCCTCTTCTCTGCTGTCCATCCCCCAGGGAGGAGGCTATACATAGATTCTTATAATCGGTTCCCCCTTTTCACCCCAAATTCCCTCCACCCTCCAAGCATTGCCACTCTCACCACAGATCTCATCTGTCCTGGATTCCCTGTGTTTCCAGTTGCTCTCTGTATCAATGTACATCCTCTGGTCTAGCCAGATTTGTATTTTAAAACAGCTAATTATACATATGCTATTGACATTTCTTCAAGAATAAATAATTCTAATATATATTATTAGACTTTCTTATGAGGCAGAAGTGGGAGCTCTGGAGGTATAGTGTTTACACATTGGGCTGCTAACCGCAAGGTCAGCAGTTCAAAAATCACCAGCCACTGCTCAGGAGAAAAACGGGGCTTTAAGAGTTACATCTTCAAAACACCAAGCTTGCTTGTCAGACACTTGTAGACCTCCCAAGACTTGGTCCCTTAGTAACCCTTCAGGTCTGGAAATGTATTTAGCCCCATGGCTCAATTTTCAGCCCAGCAATAGACAAGTTTTTAAGGAGAGCAATAACCCAAGAGAGGTACACATATCTCAGAATAATGAACCATTTGAGAGCCAGGGGCAGGCATTTACCCAAGGACAAAATTCGGAAGAATAAAAAGTGGAAACAGGAAACAGGGAGGAAGTGGGATAAGTGATGGTACATTGTGAGTATTGAAATGAAAAAAGTATATGCATTTTTTAATGGAAAACTGATCTGCTCTATAAATTGTCAATTCAGTTAGCAATAAAAGTTTTTTAAATAAAAAAAAAAAAGAATTACATCTTGGAAACTCCCAAGAGTAGATCCTACCCTGTCCTAGAAGGTCCCTCTGAGTGAAATCAGCATCAATCTGATGGCAGTGATTTTGGCTTTTGGTTTGGTAGAAAAGAAAGAATACTTTAAAATTACTGTTAATCATTATAGCACAGTCTATTACATATAATTATACAAGGAAGCTTTTGAAAGGCTGTTAATTATTTATACATTGCTCACTTTATTCCTTATTATTAGTGTTATTTGTATCTTTTCTTTTGGTAGCTTTGTTAGTAATTTGTTGATTTTATTAATCCTTTCAAAAATCAACTTCTTGTTGATTTTTTCCATTACTTTTGGTTTAATTTATTTTTGCTCTTATTGTTTGTTTTCTTCTAATTGTGAAACCTACCTTTGATGCACTTATCCTAATGGTTGGAGATGTTCGGCTAAGGTGTTGCTTTTGTTTTTTTCTTGATGCGTGCATTTATTGTTGTAAATTTCCCTCTGTGCACTTCTTTTGCTATGTGCCTAAGGTTTTAGTATGTCGTTTTCACTGTAATTTGACTCATGAAAATTTTTAAGTCTCATTTAAAATTTTTCTGTAGTACCCAGAAGGGTGCTATTCAATTTCCATGTATTTAAAGTTTACTTTGATCTTTCTATTAGTGGTTTCTAATTTTTATAGTGTGTGATATGAAAAGATTCTCTCCAATATATTGATGTTTATAAATGTATTGAGGCTTGCTTTGTGGCCTAACATATGGGCTATTCTTGAGAATCTTCCATGTGTCCTGGAAAATAATGTATAGTGTATTATTGTTTGGTGGAGTGTTCTATATATGTTTATGAGGTCAAGTTGACTGTGTTGTTTGATATTCTATGTCTTTGTTAAGTTTCTTTCTACTTGTTCTGTTCATCATTGAAAGTGTTATATTGAAGTGTCCTACTATTATTGTCAATTTGCCTATTTCTCCCTTTTATTCTTCTAGAGGTTGAGTTATGTCATTTGAGATCTTTCAAAGATATTTATCATGGTCTTATCCTCTTTTCAATTGACCCTTTAAACATTATACAATACCCTTCTTCTTTGTTTCTTATGGTGCTTTGTGTCTTAAAGTCTATTTTATAAGAAGTCAATATTGCCACTCTTGTTCTTTTCTGATTGTCATTAGCTTGATTTTTTCATCTTTTTATTTTCAGTCTATTTTTGTGTGATGCTCACCTTCCTGACAAAATCACTGAAGACAAAAATGGGTGCATAAGTAAATGTGGTAAAGAAAGCTGATACTGCCTGGCTATCAAAAGATAAAGCATCTGGGGCTGGGGTCTTAAAGGCTTGAAGATAAACAAGCGACAAGCTAACAGAGAAGCATAAAAGCCCACATGGAAGAAGCACACCAGCCTGTGTGATCATGAGGTGTTGATGGGATCAGGAGTCAGGCCTCAAAAATCCCAGAACAAAAAATCCTATCAATGTGAATGAAGGGGAAAATGGAGTGGAGACCCAAAGTCCATCTGTAGACAATTGGACATCACCTTACAGAAGGATCACAAGGAAGAGAAGAGCCACTCAGAGTACAGTACAGCACCAATGAAACATACAACTTTACTGCTGCTCTTTAATGCTTCCTCCCCATCCCCCCTGACACTATCATGACCCCAGTTTTACCTTACAAATCTGGCTCACAACTAGGAACTTCAAGACAGATAAACCCCTTATGACCAATAATGAGTGTAGCGATACCAGGAGGGTGAGGGAAGGTGGGGGGAGAAAGGGGGAATCAATCACAATGATCTACATATAACCTCCTTCTAGGGGGGATGGATAACAGAAAAGTGGGTGAAGGGAGACAGTCGTTGGTGCAACACATGAAAAAAAATTATCAAGGGTTCATGAGGGAGGGGGGAAAATGAGCTGATACCAAGGACTCAAATAGCAAGAAAATGTTTTGAAATGCTGATGGCAACATATGTGGAAATGTGCTTGATACAATGGATGGATATATGGATTGTCTTAAGAGCTTCAAGAGCCCCCCATAAAATGATTTTTTTAAAGAAAAACTCATAACAGGCCATCTAAGATACAACTAACAGTCTTTCTTAGTCCAGGTGAGAGAATAGTGATAGAAATCAAAGACATATGAAGACGATTAGTCCAATGGATTAATAAGCCACTTGAACATCAGTCTCCACAACCTTGACACCAGAAGCTAGTGCTGGACTACCACTACCAATTGCTCTGAAAAAGAAAAAATCATTTTAGAAGGTTTTGGATAGATGGGGAGAAAAATGTGTGGAGCAAAATTCAAAATCATAAAAAGACAAGGTGACTGGACCAGATCGAGATTGGGAGCATCTTGACATGATGGTACTTAGTCACACTTTAGGTCTGGAACTAACTGGCTCATTTTCATTTAAACAAAAAAGGGCAGTTCTATAATGGGAAAATAACACTTTGGATGTATGAACATCTTAGAATAATCAACCATTTGAGCTCAAAAGGGTAGAATTTGCCAAAGGAATACGTTTAAAAGGGAAAAGAAAGTAGGAAGAATAAAACAGGAAATGAGTAGAAGTGGGTTAAGTGATATTACAGATTGGGTATTCAATGACATTGAGATGAAACAAAATGTATATGAACTATTGAATGTAAGAGATGATCTGCTCTGTACACCTTTACCTAATTCACAGTAAAAGGTTCATTTGAAGTTAACATAAAAATTCTATTACTTTAGACTATGCTTTCCACAAAATTTTTGAAACCATCTCCTCCACACACTCAAATTCAACTTAATGTATTTTATTTAATAGTATGAAAATTTTGTATTATTTTATGTCTTCTAAGGGTAGCTCTGGTGGTGGAGTAGTTAAGCTCTTGGGTGCTAAGTGAAAAGTCTGCACTTAAAATCCACTAGGGGGGGGGGCAGGGGCGCAAGGAGATTTAGCAGCCTGATTCCATAAAGCTTTAGAGCCTACATGAAGTTCTAATGTCTACAAGGTCACTATGGGTCAGGATGGACTCCATGGGAACATGCTTATCTTTTTGTTTGTTTTTTATTATGTCCCAAGACAAATAGAAATTAACAAAATTGGAAATTTTCTAAAGGTTAATAATATCTAGAGAAACTATATAATGTAAATAATAAGAAAGAATGACTAAAGCAAGAGGAAAGAGACCTGCAAAGCATGGTGTGAACAAACAGCTAAATAATGACATAAAAACAGAAGGGAATTTTGCAATTATCAGGGAATAATTATTAATTGGCTGCTTGGTTGGATAGAAAATTTTACAAAAGAAAAATATGTTTGACCTCAACCTGTATTATAGTGAATCAGAATTAGTCATTTATTATTTATTACTCCTGTACCTGTGCACGTCCTTTTACAGGAAAATATTAAAGAATACAAAGGGTGTCTATAAAACATGTAAAATTTTTTACCTGTCCAACCAGGCAAGAAGACTCTTAGCTGCTCCAATCAGATCAACAACAGAGGTCAGAAAGTCATTTGGCAATTTTCTGCTGGTCCTCCCATCATAATGGCCACTCCTTCTCCTTCCTGTTATAAAATTCTGTAGATTTTTGGCAGATGCATTCAACTTGTGAGAGAGGGTTTTTAGATTTTCTGTTTCCAAGCCATAATTCTGAATTATAAAAAGAAAGGGAGAAACCTTAGGTCAATATTTTATACATTCAATAAAATACTTATTGAAAACTTTACTATGTACAGGCTATGGGGCTACTGTGAGTTACAATGTTTATGTGTGTATATATATACACACAATCATGAATCTATATCCCAGGAAAATGCTGTTTCCCTTAAGTGAGCAAAATAATTATAACCTAACGTTTAAATTAAAAAACACAAGATAATTATTTTTCTTAGCCTCTGTTTTCAATGTTTAGTTATATTATTTCACGCTAAATAATATAACTTTATTATTTGAGAATATTACATGAATCAATATAAATGTAATAAAGTTGTAATAAAGCTTTTTACCATTTTCTAATAAGAAAAAAAAATCATAGGATCATCTCTAGTAAACCTTAGGAGAAGATGGGAAGATTTAGTAAGGTACAATAAAGATTTATAGCACCAGTGTGAGTTGTAACACCCTCCCCTAAGAAAGGATAGTCAATCTGATCAATGGGTTTTCTTGATTATACCACATGGAAACATGCATTTTGCCATCATGTTTAAAACTAAAGATATCCTCATTTTAAAGAAATCATAAAACGCAAAGAACGTTAGAACTTGGTTGAACCTAGAGACAAAGTTTAATTTATACTCCTTTTATAATTTATGAAACTGAGTAATAGGAAGATTGTTATTTGCTTAAAGAGCTCAGAGCTTAGACTAGTGTTCTGAGTAAGACTGTAAATCACCTATGCAGGATCCTTCCATCCCATTCTTCCACATTCATATTTCTCTCATGTTAAACGGGTGGTGACAACAATTGAAATGGAAAATAAAGTACATGGGAGTTTGAAAACATAATAATATAGTGTATTTAACTATATTAAGCCAACGACAATTGGGGACCTTCTGACTATGAAATTCAGTGTTTAAAATATTGATAATTATAGAAAGAGAGGACTTGGTGAGAAAAAAAGGAGGAAAAGGAAGTTTTGGGTGCATACAGATTAAATGCCAATTTATGTGTTTTTTGAGGAGGTTTCAAAACGTTCATGAGAAAATGGAGTTTGTGAACTTTTTGACACTCTCCAGTGAATTATTTAATGTGGCTCTTCTAGGCAAAGTCTCTATAACTCCCACCAAATGATCTTTTCCTGAATGAGTCAGGGCAAGAAGTTGGGGGAATATAAAACACACTGGAGAAAGGAAGGTTATGTCAGTGTAGATGGCAAAGAACTGCAATATGAATTATTGACTTGTACAGATTAAATTCTTAAGTGACTGGACACTGTTTTCACAAACAATGGGAGTTGGTGATAAGGCCAAACTTTCAATAACAGTGATTTCCCTCTGACCATAGTCAAGGGATGTGGATACCTTGTATCACAAGTGTAGTGCAGAGACGATTAGAGTCAGTATAGCCAGGTTAAAATGTAATACTTGATTTGGTTCCCCTTTCAACCCACTTAAAAATTTTATCAGTTAAAAAAAAGTCAAGGTGAAGTACAGGTGGATTAAGCCTCTGCTGAATCCCTTTTGAACATAGATCAGGGATACGAATAGCTTTGCTATTAGAGAGAGTGCACTGGAAAGGAGATAACAGATGTAGTTAGTTTAAAATGTAATACCTTATTATTTGATCTTCCAATTAACCCATTTTTAAATTTTTTCTAGTTTGTAATATTTTCAGTTTTCAACTGAGCTTTTCAATATTTTATTGTTTTGTTGTTAGCCTTTTTGTTTCGTTGTTTTTTGTTTCTGCATGTTTTTCAGTATGTGAAATCCAAAATGGGTGACTCTATAGCAGCGGTTCTCAACCTGTAGGTCGCGACCCCTTTGGGGGTCAAGCGGCCCTTTCACAGGGGTCACCCGATTGAAAACAGTAGCAAAATTACAGTGATGAAGTAGCAACGAAAATAATTTTATGGTTGAGGGGGGTCACCACAACATGAGGAACTATTAAAAGGTCGTGGCATTAGGAAGGTTGAGAACCACTACTCTATAGAGACAGCAACTAGAACAATGGTTCCTTGTGGGTATGGCAGGGGAGGCTGGGGGGAAATGGGGTACTAAAATAACAAGGAGTACAAGAAGAAAATGTTCTAAAATGGATTGTGGTAATGGTTCTATAACTCTTCTTGGTATGATTGAACTAGTGAATTGTATGATATTTGATTATGTCCCAATACTTTTTTTTAAATAGAAGGTTGAGGAAGATACTGGCAGGTTTCACCTATAAGTAATTGTTAACAGGGTTCATTGTGATTGCCATCCAGCTGAGTTCAAAATGAACCCTCTGAGAGGCAGGAAATGGGATCTCACTGCCAGCAAGAGCCAAGAGTGGAGCTCATCCTTCAGATCCTACATCTGGTCTGCCTTTCTCTTCAAGAACCTTCAGTTCTTAGACCTAATTTTCTGGCTTCCACAACCTTGTGGATAAGGAGGATCCCCCTGACAGATGTCTGAATTATGATTTGAGAACTACCAGCATCCACAAGATGCAGGCATTTTCCTTTATGTTGTGAGTTCTGAATGGCCACTGTAGTGAGTTGCAGGACCTTGGGATGTAAGGGAGATGTATACCAAGTGGAGAAGGTGGTGGTTGATGTCAGAGGTGACAGTAGTTTGGAAAGGTGGGACACATTTGGGATATATTCAGCTTTCACCTTCTTGGGACCAGTCTGCTTTTGATTTTCATGAAGGAAATATTACTTACCATCCCCTGGGTTGCCACTAATGATTTGAAATACTACAAGTCTGACGGTACCTCACTAAAAATTTCATTAGTACTCCTTTTTCTGTTGGAATTATACTCTTCCCTCTCCCTAAATACAGTATATCTAATTTGGAATTCATGTCTTAATTTGAATTGCAGTATTCCTCTCTCAAGAAAAAAGTTTAAGTTATTGCAAATAAAATAGCATCCTGTTCAGATTCTGATAGATTATCTATGAGGTATCTTGGAGATTATATATAGCTTGTCATTACATTATAAAGAACATTTTATAAGTCTGTTTAAAGATATTTACTAATGACAAGAGCAATTCATAAATATATCAACTAAATATAAATGACACTTCTTTTGAATTTGAATTTTTTCCCAGAAGAATTTTCCCTGAAGTAAAACCTGTTTTCATTTTTGTTATTAATAATTTAATGAAGAAACATTTGCTTACAAGCAATTTATAATAGTTTCTTCTTACTAAGTGCCATCAAGTTTATTCCAACCCATAGCAATCCTGGGTGACAGGGCAGAACTGCCCCATAGGGCTTTCTAGATTATCATCTAGATGGGAGTAGTTAGATATTCAGGCCTTTTCTCCTGTGAAGGGTTTCTTACAGAAGTTCAACCTATTAGGGAAGAACTGAAAAAATAATTTTTTAATGAATTTTTCATTCTACAATCATTGCGTACATAAAAGATTAATTTAAATTAGCTTTTTCTATATAATATTGGAGCCCTGGTGGCACTGTTGGGGAAGCCACAAGGTTAAGGGTTCAAACCCACCAGTGACTCTGTGGAAGAAAGACGAGGCCTTCTGCTCCTATAAAAACTTACAATCTAGTAAACGTTAAATGGGTTCCCTATGAGTGAGAATTGACTTGATGGCAATAGGTTTGATATATGTACATGTAATATTAGGCATCTCAAACTTTTTATTTTTTAT
>NW_022103951.1:6595862-6605426 GCF_000313985.2 Echinops telfairi
TGATAATTTATAAATTATTATTATATCTTATATTACACTGCCCGGCATCTCCCTTTACCTACCCCTCTGTTGCCCATCCCCCAGAGAGGAGGTTATATGTAGCTCTCTGTGATCAATTCCCCCTTTCTACACCCCCCTTCCCTCCTGGTATCGCCACTGTCACCCCTGGTCCTGAGTGGTTCATCTAAACTTTTAATGTGAAAACAAAAATAATTTGAATAAAAATCTATTTGATAATAAAAGCCAGAAGGCAAATTAAAATATTTTGAACATTTAAAATTCAAGACACACTAAAATTATTTTGAATGACTCAGAAGTCACCCACATTTCTTTTTAATAATAAGAAACAATTCATTTTGTTGCCAGATATGCAGTTTTTGCTCCAAAAGAAAGTTCATTATTTCCTGTCAACATCTTCCATGTAAAATATTTTCTTAATGTTTTTGTCAAAACCTTCCTAATTCATGCTTCTCCATTCCTTAACATCATATCATAACCCCTTCTACACGCCTGCTCAAGAACTCTACATTAGTTTCTCTTAACCAGTTGCTGCAGTGGATGCAGACTCATGACAACCTTAAGTGTATGAGAATGGAACGGCACTCCATAAGGGTTTTAGTGGCTGATTTGGGGGAAGGATTAATACTTCTCCTGAAGTATTAATCATTTGCACCAACCACACATTGCATAGGGGGTCATATGATCAATCTTAAGTATGTTGATATCTGTGTAATTAATATGACCACTTAGGAGAAAATGATGGAGGGATGAAAAGAAAAGCAAATAGTTAATTCTTCGCTCTGAATTTCCTGACTTAGATTATCAATCACTTAGATCTGTTTTGGTCAAACTTTGGTGACTATGCTCTCTTGTGAAGTAAAGTAACTTCTCATGTGTTTAATAGTCCTTTCCATTTTAAAAGATACTGAATATCATGATACAACAAAACCAAAACAATGATTCAAACTACATGTGCTTGCCTAAGGCTGCCGTCGCTTCTTTGCTTCCCCTACTTCCTTGAAAGACCTATCCTTAACTCTTTTTGAAGAAAATATAATTACCATATTAAACTTCTGAATTTTAGAAAATGAATTTTTAAGCTTTCTGATTCTGAAATATACCATAATTCATAATTCATCTATGTCACCATGTTGTGTGCTATTGCCCTTATTCCTTTACTGTCGGCACATAAGATTCTGTATTTGTGAAATAAGTACATTTTAACTAGACCATTTCTAATGTCTCCTGTAACCACGTGATCCTATAGTCATAGGATCCAATCACATTATTAGGGGTGAGCAACGGTAAGTTAAATCCAAAAGATTATGGATAGTAAAATGCTATTTTAAGCACCTACTGCAGGTTGGAACATAATTATGTTGTGAAAATTTTCAACATATAAAGTCAACAGAAGATGTTTAAAATAGATCGGTGAACTTATGCCTAAGGTAATACCAGAGTTTTAAATCGGTTCATTCCAGTTCAAACCCCTGAGGAGAATTTGCATTTCCACCCCAGATATATCGATTCAGAATCATTTTCCCAAGATTCTCATATGAGTCTTATGTACACAGATGGTCTGGGTATCTTGTGGAAATGTAGATTCTGAATTAGTATATTTGCAGAGAGGAAATGCAAATTCTCTATAGGAGGTTGAACTAGAATAAACTGGTTCCAAGTCCTGGTGAAAACATCACTCAATATTCATGTCTTTAAAAAGATAAGGTAATTTTTTTATTGCTCAGGCTTTGTTTTCATTTTAAGCTAAAGGTTCTAAAACTCCAGCTGGTCTCAAGATTCTACCCAGTCAACATTGATTTGTCCTTTTAACCTGTGTAATAACCTTGCAGTCTTTCTCATTTCAGAACAAAATCAAGCATTTCCTTTTATTTTACCTCAGAATTTTACATTTGCATGTCTGGTCTACCTACTAAAACCGAAATCTTACATTGTTTTGTATCCCTTTCAATTTCCAGCTCTAAAAATTGATAAGGTAAAAAACTTATGTATAAATACATATTTCAAAAAATTCTAAAAGTCTGTATAGTTTTCTCTAAATATCCCTTGTTGATTTTTAAATTCTCATGCTATTTTAGCTCCAAAGTTTCCTGAGCTTTTACTCTAAGGCAGGAGTCCTCAAACTGCGGCCCGCGGGCCACATGCGGCCCTCTGAGGACATTTATCTGGCCCGTCGGGTGTTTTTGCCCTGTTTGTTTTTTACTTCAAAATAAGATATGTGCAGTGTACATAGGAATTTGTTCGTAGTTTTTTTAAATTATAGTCTGGCCCTCCAACGGGTCTGAGGGACAGTGAACTGTCCCCTGTTTTAAAAGTTTGAGGAACCCTGCTCTAAGGTATACAGGAGTTGGATGAAAAGCCTTATTTGACTTTTATTTCAAACATAATTGAATTCTGTTCTGAGGGACAGATACAAAAGATATTAAATTAAATTGAATATTTACTCAATATTCCATAGTCAGCATCTTGTGATGTTGCTTACACGGTTTTTTTTTTTGAGCTAAGGAATGGTAGATTAAAATTTAGAAAATTGAAAAATCTTCTGGACACAACGTGGATTACTATTCTAAGAAAGCCTCCTGACTTGCAAACCTACTAAAGAAATATACAGTGTGGTATAAAAGTGAAAATGGGGAAGACCGAGGAATGCAATGACAAGAAATAAGAAAAGACATGCAGCCAAGGATGTAAAACAAATTCTTACAATGTGTCCTAGTTAACATATAACTAGTTACACTGATAATCCAGAACCATATTTTTTTCATTGGAATATAAAAACAGATTAGATATGCATCCATATATAACAATGTCTATGTGGTCCTATTTTAATAAAAAGGATGGATGAATTGGCCTCTCCAGTTAATTTTTATCCATGCAATTCTCAATTACAAGTAGCTCATAATAAACCATTGCTAGTAACTTTATGCTATTTCTTTCATGAAAGAAGATCTGTGGGGGAAAAAAAAGATCTGTGTATGTGACTAAAGGGGAAGAGAGTGTTGAAAAAACAACTCCATAGACATGGTAACAACTAGGGAATTAAAATCAACAATGAGGAGGATATAGAGATCCTGGGGGTGTTGGAGCAACAGCAATCTAGCTGAGAGGAATTACTAAGAGGCAAGCATGATGATGGGGCAGGAAGAAGGTGAAAGGAAACAGGAACTATCTAGGAAGCAAAGCTATGGATAGAGTATAAGCATAGGTGTGTATATATGTAAATACATTAGTTCATAAAAATAGAGGTATTTGGCTATGTACATATAGTTATATAGCAATACACTGAGGTTTTGAATGGACTTCAGGCCTCTGTCTGTGCCTTTCCTCAATGCAAGAATACTTTGTTCTAACGACGTATTCTGTGATGCTCACCCTCCCGGCACAATTGCTGAAGACAAAATGGGTACATTAGCAAATGTGGTGAAGAAAGCTGACGGTGCCCGGCTAACAACAGATATATAATATCTGAGGTCTTAAAGACTTGAAGTTAAACAAGCAGCCATCTAGCAGAGAGGCAACAAGCCCACATGGAAGAAGCACACCAGCCTGTGCGATCACGAGGTGCTGACAAGACCGGTAACTGGTATCAGAAGGCGCAAAAGAAACAAACAGAAAACAAGATTGTTGAGAACTAGGGAAGTCGGAGTAGAAACCCAAAGCCCATCTGTAGGCAGTGGGACATTTTCCCACAGAGGGGTCACAGGGAAGGGATGAGCCAATCAGGATACAGTAAAGCACCGATGAAACACAACACTCCTCTGTTTCCTTGAGGCTTTCTCACCCCCCACTATCATGTCCCTAGTACTGCCTTTCACTGTGGGCTAGACCAAAGGAGGTGAACAGGTACAAATAAGACTTAAGAGCGCATGACACATGGAATCCAGGAACAGGAATGCGAGTAGTGATACCAGGAAGGCAGGAGAAAGGTGGGGAGAGGAGGTGAGGAAGAGAGAACCGATCGTAATCATCAACACATAACTGCACCCTCCCAAGGGGGGACAAAGAGCAGAAATCGTGGTGGAAGGGAGACAGTTGTTGGTGTAAGATATGAAAATAATAATAATTTATAATTTATCAAGGGGATATGGGGGGTGGCCAAGGGAGGGGGAGAGGAGCTGACACCAAGGGCTCAATAAAAAATAAATGTCTAGAAAATAATGATGGCAACATTATGTACAAATATGCCTGATATTACTGATATATGAAGTGTTACAAGAGTAGTAAAAGCCCCTAATAAAATGTTTATCAATACATATATAAATAAAGCATACTTTTTGTCTACAACTTATTTTGCCTTTTCTTAAAAAATTACTTTATTGGGGGCTTGTACAACTTTTATCACAATCCATACATACATACATTGTGTCATTTCTACATTTACACATTTGTACATTTGTTGCCATCATCATTTTCAAAATATTTGCTTTCTACTTGAGCCCTTGGTATCAGCTCATTTTTCCTCCTTCCTCTCCAACCACCTTCCCTCATGAACCCTTGATAATTTAAAATTTTTTATTATTTTGTCATGCCTTACACCGTCCGACGTCTCCCTTCACCCAATTTTCTGTTGTCTGTCCCTCAGGAAAGAGGTTATATGTACATCCTTGTGATCGGTTTCCCTTTCTACCCCACCTTCCCCCAACCCTCAAAGTATTGCCATTCTCACCACTGGTCCTGAGGGGTTCATCTGTTCTGGATTCCCTGTGTTTCCAGTTCCTATCTGTACCAGTGTAAATCCTCTGGTCTAGCCAGACTTGTAAGGTAGAATTGGGAGCATGATAGTGGAGGTGAGAAAGCATTAAATAACTAGTGGAAAGTTGTATGTTGCATCATTGCTACAATACACACTGACTGGCTCATCTCCTCCCCGCGACCCTTCCTTAAGGGGATGTCCAGTTGCCTACAGATGGGCTTTGGGTCCCCACTCCTCCTCATTCACAATGATATGATTTTTTTGTTCTTTGATGCCTGATACCTATCCCATCGACACCTCATGATCACACAGGCTGGTGTGCTTCTTCCATGTGAGCTTTGTTGCTTCTGAGCTACATGGCTGCTTGTTTACCTTCAAGCCTTTAAGATCCCAAACACTATATCTTTTGATAGCTGGGCACCATCAGCTTTCTTCACCAACTTTTAAAAGTAAACGAAGCAGCCATTTGCTTTTGGCCAAGATTACACAGATCAGAGGTACTGTCTAAACTTAAAAAAAAAACCCACAAAACAGATTTATTTATTATACATGTACTTTTTATTAACTTCTCATGGGAAAACGAAGCATTGCTATTGGTGTTGGACATGGAATATATTTAACTGCTTTTTTTTGTCCCGTATGTTCACAATTATTCACAAACCTGTCCTCACCAGGTGTCTACCAGGAACCAGTCATGACTCTAGTCTGAGCCAACAGAGTCAAACTAATCTTAATTAGTGCAAAGTTCTTTCAATTTTATGCATTCAAAGGCATACATAAGAAAGAAATGATAGAATATATTTAACATTTTTATAATATTCTTACTAATTGCAAATTCTCACTAAACACAAATAAATATATGCACTATTGGCACCACATATATTTTACAATGTCAATCCTATTTTATTCAGGGTTCTTTTGAATGCATCATGTAGCAGGTGTTTAGGATTATAACAGTTTTGCTTTGTAAATATGAGTGAGTCCTAAAAAGGCTTGCTTTAATGAATTTTATTTTAGAAAATAAATTATTTGGCAATGAATGAGCCAAACAATTATCTTGCAAAGAAACTCTAGCAATTGAAAACATCAAATATTTCATGTAAAATGTCTATTATATGAAAAATAATTTATAAATTATTAGGGGTGCATGGGGGAAAGGGAAGGTGGGGGGGAAGGAAGATGAGCGGATTCCGGGAACCCAGGAGGCAAGAGAATTTTGGGAATGATGAGGGCAACAAATGTATAGATGTGCTTTACACAATTGATCTATGTATTGTGATAAATTGTATGAGCCCCAATAAATTGATTAATTAAAAAAAAAAAAGAAAAAGAAACGAACATTTCTTTTCCTGTCATAAGTGATTTACTTATAATTCCCACTAAAAGATATATTGTCAGAGCATACATTAAGGGCTGTATGTGAAACTATATATATTTCATTAATGCTTTTATTCCTTCAGTTAATATACTTTGCTCTCTACAAACTGAAGTAATATATTTAGCTGTACTTGAAAAGCTAAGTTAATATACCTAGCTTGGAAAGAGTTATTATAGTTTCAAATCATGAACAGTTATTACTTTCTAGAGTAACGTACAAATAGCATAGTTGATGCTTAATAAGAACATATTGCATGAATGAACAAGTGACTAAATAAACATTTGGTTTTCATAAGCTGCCATAATATTTATTCCCTATCCAGACTAACTTCAAGACAAGTTAGATGAAAATATCTATATCATAGCACAAAAGAATCAAGCGGAATTTAGTGATTTTTCTGTCTCCCAACAGCATCAATCATTTCCTTCTCCATTCCTCTGGTAGTTTTATTTAAATCTAATTTAATGACTGTTGTCTTCATTACTGGACTATACACATCTATTTGAACATGGTAGCAGATGAATATATAAATGTTGAATGAAAAAATAAATGAAAAAAAATTAGTAATGCCAGTAAAGTCACTACCACTGAGTCAATGCTGACACACAAAGACCCTAAAGGGCAGGGTTTCCATGTCGGTAATTCTTTCTCCTTCAGAGGGAAGGGTGATTTTGAACTGTGGAGCTAGTGGATCACAGCCCAACGTATAGCCACAGGGTTCCTTTTAAAGACATAACATTTTCAGAGAGACAAGATCTAATTCTAGTTCCCAACAGTACAAGCCCCAGGTCAAGTCAATTGAGCTTACTGATCGAAATGTATTCTGAATTTCTAATGCCTTTTGGAAGCAAATTAGTATTTACTCCTCAGAAATTTGCTTTATATTCACTGGAAGACATCTGTTGTATAAACTAGAAGATATCTACAATTCTAACTTGTTGATGTAACTTAATTAAGTGGTGAAAAGTTAGTTTACTATTTACTATCTTTGGGGAACATATCCCAATGTATTGCTGAATAAAAGCATAAAAAATGAATTCAGAGTTTTGATTTTTCCCCTGTTAATTTCCAGATATCTCTACCACAAAATGAAGTTATTCCAACAAAATGATGAAATACTATGGTGCTTACACCTAGATTTGTAGTAGGAATAAACCCCAAAACATGAAGGAATTTACAACAGCTTCATAGCTCAAGCTTAGAAAGAGTTGAGACATATAGAGGGGTACCCCCTCCCCCCCATAAAAACAAGCCAGAATTGTGCTGGGTGGAGTGCAACTTTCGTAGTATGCATTCTTCCAACTAGGCGTGCATCAAACAATTCACTCAGAGTTAGTGCACTCAGTGGCATTACCTGGGAAGTTTCTCTCTAGTCACAGTGAATTTTTTGGTAAAAGTAGTTTCACTTGAATCTCGTATTTTGTGTGACGGCTGATTTAAGAGGACAGCATTTGGCTATGAAATTTTGTTTCCTACTTGGGAAAAATGCTAGCGAAACTGTTGTGATGCTGAATACAGCTTACAAGAACGCCGTTATAGGAAAAACGCAAGCATATGAGTTTTGTCTCGTTTCAAAGCATGTGAAATGTCAATTAATAACCAAACCTTGTTCTGTATATCCGTCAACTTATGGGATAGATGAAAATGTCAACTCATAGTGTGTTCCACCAAGTCAGACTGTTTTTGTTTTTTTTAAAATCATTTTATTAGGGGCTCATACAACTCTTATCACAATCCATACACACATCAATTGTGTAAAGCACATTTGTACATCCATTGCCCTCATCATTCTCAAAACATTTTCTCTCCACTTAAACCCCCGGCATTAGGTCCTCATTTTCCCCTCCCTGCCCCGCTCCCCTCTCCCTCATGAGCCCTTGATAGTTTATAAATTGTTATTTTGTCCTATCTTGCCCTGTCCGACGTCTCCCTCCACCCACTTTTCTGTTGTCCGTCCCCCAGGGAGGAGGTCACATATAGTTCCTTGTAATCGGTTCCCTCTTTCCTACCCACTCTCCCTCTACCCTCCCAGACTGTTCATCAATATTTCTATTTAGAGGTTCTGAAAAATTTGCGTAACAGTATGTGGGGGGAAAAAGCTGGATTTGTGGCATACGCGGACTGATTTTGCCACCACGACAAAGCACCTACTCAAGCAGCCTTCTCAATGTGCCAGTTTCTGGCAAAAAAACAGCATGCCTCTCATGCTCCATATACCTTACTCACCTGACATCACACTGTGCAACTTTCTTTTTGTTTCCGTGAATGCAGAGGGACATGAAAGCAATGATTTGATGAGAAGAGTGAACAAAAAAATGAGTGAGGTGCTGTTAGTAATCCAAATAGATGAGTTTAAAAAACGTTTCCAAGAATGGAATCACAGATTTAACAAATGTATTCAGTGTGATGCAAAGTACTTTGAAGGTGATGAAGTTGTTTGTAAAAAAAAAAAAAAATTAAATCACGGCTTTGAAAAAAAATCTGTTTAGGGGGAGGTACTACCTCCTACCAATGAAGCCATCCTTTCAAATAAGTTTAGGTCAGGAGAGCTATGTTTATTGGTTAAACTCCAGAACCTAGAGTCTACCCTTACATCATCAATATTCTTTCCTTCCTCAAATTTGTAGTGTGGGAGGCCTAGCACATATGCAATTTATCTATGAAGAGCCTTTCTTATGAAACATATTCTCTGAACTTGTGGCAAACAGGGCCCTGCTAGATCAGATGCCTATCTTCTAAGCCACTTCTTTTCCCTTTCCTTCCTCCTTTCTCCTTATTTTTTAAGTTGTCTAGGCTTTTATTTACTTGAACTGAAATCGGTGGTCATGGAAGTCAATAAGTTAAATGATATTGATCTTCTCATAGTTTTCATTTTTTATCTTATTTTTGTGCTTAATAAATCTTTGATATTTCCTTTTTCTTTTTATGATTCAGTAATTATCTTTTATACTGTAATTTATTGTGATCTTCACAAATTTAAAACAATACATTCCAGCTTGGCTTCGCCAATTTTTTTACTTCTGTAACTACTGTTCTTACTTTTTGCTTTTAAGTTGTCCTCCATTACAAATTTAGTCTCTCTATATTTTCAGTCTTGTAGGTTTATTTTACTTTTGATACTTCTCTACCTGGGTTGGTTTTTCAGTGATATTGCCATGTGTGTTAACCTTGGGTGGGGTGGGGGGGGAGTTGCTGCATATTTTATTGGTTGTTAGTCCAAAGAACTTGCCTTAGTAACTGTTGGTTTTTCTCGAACTTTTTTCAGGAGTATTTCTTTGGTTCTGGAAGTTTGATTAGGATATGCTTTGGCGATTTTCTTTTTTAATTTACTTTTTAAAATCATTTTATTAGGGGCTCATATAACTCCTATCACAATCCATACATACATCAATTGTGTAAAGCACATTTGTACATTCACTGCCCTCATGATTTTCAAAACATATGCTCTCAACTTAAGTCCCTGGTATCAGCTCAT
>NW_022103951.1:6605590-6662948 GCF_000313985.2 Echinops telfairi
GTTTCCAGTTCCTATCTGTACCAGTGTACATCCTCTGGTCTAGCCAGATTTGTAAGGTAGAATTGGGATTATGATAGTGGTGGGGGGGAGCAATTAGGCAGTAGAGGAAAGTTGTATGTTTCATCATTGCTACACTGCACCCTGACTGACTCGTCGCCTCCCGGAGACCCTTCCGTAAGGGGATGTCCAATTACCCACAGATGGGCTTTGGGTCTCCACTCCGCACTACCCCTCATTCACAATGATAAAATTTTTTGGTCTTTGATGCCTGATAACTGATCCCTTTGGCACCTCGTAATCATGCAGGCTGGTGTGCTTCTTCCATGTGGGCTTTGTTGCTTCTGAGCTAGATGGCTGCTCATTTACCTTCAAGCCTTCAAGACCCCAGATGCTTTATCTTTTGATAACTGGCACCATAAACTTTCTTCACCACATTTGCTTGTGCACCAGCTTTTTCTTCAGTGATCATGTCAAGAAGGTAAGCATCATGGAATGCAAATTTAATAGAACAGTGTTCTGGCATTGAGTGAGCAGTTGAGTGGAGGCCCAATGTCCATCCGCTACCTTAATACTAAACCTGTAAATATATGCACATAGATCTATTTCCACATCCTCATATATAAATATATTTACATATGTACATACCTTTATTTAGACCTCTACATATGCCCTTTGCCTCCTAGCTCTTTCCTCTATTTCCTTTTACTTTCCTCTTGTCCCACTATCATATTCAGCCTTAATTTGGGTTTCATTAATTCCTCTCGTTTACATTACCCTTGGTCACACCCTACCAGGCCTCCTACACCCTCTTCACCACCGATTTGGATCACTTGTTGTTCCCTTGTCCCTGCTTTGGTGATTTTCTTTTGGTGTTTTTCTTGTTTGTGGTTCATTTAATTTCCTGAATGAGTATCTTTTCATCTTTCAGGATTTTAAGGAAGCATTCTTTTAACATGTTTGACAATTTACTTTGAGTGTTTTATGTCTTACTATTTTGGAATCTGGCCACGTGTAAGTTATTCCTCTTGAATGTGTTACCACATGATTCTGAGTTTTTGTTGTTGTTGTTATTTACATTTACTTTTATTTTTTGTTCTGATTATTCCTCTAATAATTTACTGAGAGATTTGCCTTCAATCTTGCAAAATCTGTATTCTATTGATTAAATTCTACTCCTTTGTCCTTCTAATGTGTTGTGACGAAAATCTTAGTATTACTCTTCTTGATTTGTTTTTGGGTTTTTTTTTGCAGGAGTGGTTTTAGGGGGTGTATTAGTCTAGGTACTTTGGAGAAACAAATCCACAGCAACTCATATATAAGAGTTTTATGTAAAGAAAAGGTGCATCACGAAAACATCCCAACCCAATGCTGCCCAAGCCCACAAGTCCAACATTAACCCATTAACCCAACACCAGTCCACAAAGTCCTCCACCTCACAAAACAGAGGCAATGATGCCTAGTGTAGGAGGAAAGCTGAGTCAGTAAACGAATAAGCATCTCAGCACTAGCAGGGGTCTCCACACGGCTGCTTCAGCACCCAGGGCTGCATCGGGATAGGTCCATGCGGCTTCTCCTTGGGGATGTCTTGTAGGACGTCAATCTTGCAAGCTGAAGCAGGGAGCTGCTAAGGCAGCTGCATCCTGGTGCGACCATCACAAAGCAAGAGACCCGAGAACTAGAACGGCCGAGGCTCACCACCCATTTATCCCTCGGCCTTTCAACCAGCACCACATGTGATTATTGGCCAGGCTGGCACAATTAACTAACTCAGGGGGGTATTGGATTTTTCATTTATTTGGTCTGTTCCTGCATTGTTTTTCTTGTATTCATTTAATACTTTGTTTTCCTTGATTTTGTTTGCATTTTCCTTGATCTTTCTCTCAATTAATTGAAGACATTTAGGTGTTTGAATAGATTCAATGGTAGTTTGTCTAAATATCATTATTTTTCATTCCTTGTCAGGTACTTTCAATGATAGTTCTTCCTCTGGAAGAAGTTTTGACTCTGTGATCACTCGTTTGACCCACTCTTGTCTTGTTTGTGTGAACTAAAGTTGTCTCTGACACACAGTTCTTGTGGTGTATTTATATTTAATGGTGATTGTATGATGGCCTATTTTGCCCAAGAATTATTGTGTAGTTTTGTATATGGGGAGCATATTTCATATATCTGTGAATGGGGTAGGTGTGCCACTCATTTCACAACCTTAGCAACACTTAGGACCTTATTACCTTTCTCCTATGTTTGTGAATAAAGGATGGGAGTGTGGGCACATAGAGCACTGAGAGTGTGGTGGGCTGGCATTAGCTGCTGTCTATCAGTGATCAAGCGGTGCAGGAGTGGTGGTATGTCTTGCCCAGTGAATGAGGCTACTTTAGTTGCAAGCATCGCTGGGTGATTTGGGAATGAGTGCTTTCTGGTTGCTACTAACTACTGTAATAGGTGTTGTTGAGATCTTGGAGAAGTGGAGCTTTTTATCAGGCTGTTGCTCCAAATGCGATGTTGCTAGCCAAAATTCAAAATGGTTATGCTGTGTCAGGCCTTTGGACAAGTCTCTGTTCTGTTTGTCTTCCTTTCAGTGTTATGTCTAATTTCTTTTAGTTGGTATTCAGCCCACTTCTTTGTCCTTTCCTTTGAAACTCAGGGTGCCAGGATTATCATCCATGTCTTTCTCATTTGCCTTCCCATGTGTTTGCTCTAGAGTTTTCACATGCCTCACCTTGCGACTCTCCTGTTGTGTGTTCCCTTTCATCTAACTGCTTATCAGACATCTTTGGTGGTAGAGCTTCTGCTTCAGAAGGATTATACCAAACATAGATATATGGTTTCTGGAAGGTTTTATCTACAGAAATCCTTTTAGATACATCCATTATCAGCAGTTTGGATAACAAATCCCTTGCCTGAGTGGACTTAAGTATGTTGTGTTCCAAATCCGCTGTGAAAAGCAGAGGAAAAGTGCCTCAAAGCTGCAACCAGTGTATTTAGTTTCTAAGCTACTTCTGTTGCATCTTCTTGGCTCCGATGATTTGGATTTTGTGTCCAGCATGCTAATGATACTGTGGGCCATTTTAGGATTCATTTCTGAGATCTGATTCAGATAAGGGATAGAGTGCAAGCATATGTTCTAGTCTGAAATTATTTATCTTTGTTTTAGGAATAGGGAAATAATGTCCTCAAATTATCATGTGAGAAATATATTTTCACTTTCATCCCCACTTCAATCACTATGTATTGATATCCACTACTGCCAGTCACACGTGCTACACACTAGGTGTTCAATAAGCACACTCACTTTTCCCACGTATCTTACAGTCTACTGGAAGAGTCACAAATCTGATAGACATGCATCTAAATATATACAGTAACTACCAAATGAGATGGTTAAGAGAATAACAGCGGGGGCCTAAATTTAGACCAGGCAAGGATAAGGGAGTGATGCCACTTTGATATCAATTGACAAATAGGTAAGACCAAGGTGCTATTAAATGTGATTTGGGATTATACTCTTTGGACAATTATTTGATGTCAAGTGTTTTGTTTTTGTTTTCCTTGCTTATCCGATTGCCTTCTAGTGAAATTTGATATTACTGATGCTGTTTAATGAAAATCATATTCCTCTATGCTTCTGTGCCAACTCTTGTTGCCTTCATGCTTATCTGACTACTTTGTAAGTCTCATCTCCAAGATGCTCTTCTTCCTTTCCAACCCTAATGCCAATTCTTTGTCCTTTATATTTTACAGGTTCTCCCTAGGTGATCTCCTATCTTCTTATAGATTCAATTCCTAAATATTCAATCACTTCTGTGATTCAAAAGAATACAAGGAAACTTCAAAAATTCATGGAAAAATGGAATAAACAGATAATGGAATTTTGTCATAAGCTCTTTGAAGTCCCCATATGTTTGACTGTCTAATAATGAGTATCCTTCTGAGTTACATACTCAATTCAATCCAAACTCACTGACATCAAGTTTATTCTGACTAATAAATACCCTATAAGACAGAGCAGAAGTACTCCACAGGGTTTCCAAGGCTGTGCATCTTCACAAAAGCACGGTGCCTGCATTTTTTACCTGCAGTGACTGATGGGATCGAACCACTGATTTTTTGACTAGCAGCCCAATACTTAACACACTATTCTTGCAGGGCTTCTGAATAGCATTACCACCCATCCCGCTAAAACAAAACAATGTCATAAAATCAACCTATGTAGGATTTTTGAGGCTCAAAGACTTTATGGAAGCCGACACCCTCAGCTTTCTCCTATGAAGTGGCTCATGAGTTTGAAGTGAGTTTTGAACAAAAACTTCTATTGCCACCTAAACCTATTCTTGCTATTTGCTATCTTGAGTAATACTGAATGATGTATTTTATCTCAGAAGCTAAAAAAAGATGAACTCTTTCACAATTTCTCCAATACTAATTACCAGATCTCTATTTTTAATGCTGCAACCTTAATTCAGGATCTACTTATGTCTCACATAGTCTGTTCCAAATATTTATCCTTGTCTCTAATTTACACCTACTGTAATTCCTCCTTCTCATTAAAGTTCTTCTAAAACAAGTATTTAGCCATTCTTGGATAGGTCTCCGATACCCACACCTAGAAGAACCAACAACTCCTTTTAAAGGTGTTAAAGGCACTTTACTGTCTACCCTCATTCTTTTAAAGCCTAATTTCCTCCTATACTTTCCTAGTTATTTTTATTATCCTAAATAGCTCACTATTTTTAAAACATGCCATCTATGTTTTGTTATTCTGGGTGCCTATGTGTGTTTCATTCACCTAACAAAAACCCACTGAGCTGCTTAAATATTACCTCTTCTAAATGAACTCATCTACGTTTGACAAAGATAATAATGTTCCCTTACTTGTTCCCATAATACTAAGCTCATAGGATTATTTTAGTAATTAGCCTACAGTATTGTAGGCTTTTTTGTAACTGCCCGCCACTATCAAGAGAGTAGGAACTAAGTCTTATCCACGTTTGGCACAACAGGAATAATATAGTACTGAATCTATTAATTATTTCATTAAACTGTATTTAATTACCAGCCCATTTCTAATTAATCATCTTCCTAATAGTTACTATTTAATAGATTACTATTATGTTCCAGATGCTGTATTAGGCACCATACAAAACCTTTTACAACAACATGAAAAGGCAGCTGTTATTATCTCTAGTTTAAATAGATGAACTATGGCTATGGTGAAATTATTTGCCCACAATTGTCAGTAATTGAGCCAAGATTTGCACCCTGATTATTACAAAGTCCACATCCTTTCTCTATATAGCTCTGATCCCCTCATTAATACCTGAAAGAATGTAAAATCAAAATAATTTATTTTCTGAAAGAAAAGTTATTAAACTAAGCCTTTTAGGACTCATTCACTCATATTTACAAAGCAAAACTATTATAAACCTAAACACCTGCTACATGATGCATTCAAATTAAGAACTCTGAATAAAGAGAACTAACGTTTTAAAATACATTTGATGCCAATGCTGAATATATTTATTTGTGAAATTTGTGATGATATTATAAAAATGTTAAATGTATTCAATCATTTCTTTCTTCAATCTTAATGTCAAAGAGAAAAATGTAATTTTTAATAATAATATCTGATTTATCAGAATCTTGCTAGAATGTTACTTTGATATTGATTTTTCTTTTTATGTCTATGCATAGATCTTTGAACATATAAAATTCACTATGTAATGCAGAACATCTAATTTTTATTGCATATATTCGTAAGGAACACTCAAATAATGTTATTATTTTAAGGATGCATTTTCTAGAACAGGATTCCTTAGTATTTGTGATGCTAAGTCAAGACATTAGTACGGGAATACACTTTATACCTGACTGTATACAATTGTATACTCCACATGCTACTGCTAAAACTTCCTTGGTGATATGTAGAATACATTTTTTAAGAAGATAAATCTAATGTCACCAGCTTATTTATAATTTTCTTTAGTGTTATAATTTAACACTTTAGAATATTCTAGATTTAAGTAAGTAGGAAAATACTCCATCCAGTTGATGGAGAATTAGGTGGGGGGGGGTTTCCTACCTGCATTTAAATTAGAGAGACTGAGTAGACAGAGAGAGGGAGATGGGGAAAGAGAGAGAAGGAAAAGGAGGAACAAAACAAATAAAGCAAAAACTAATAGAAGGGCAAGAAAACCATCCAAAAGGGTTTCCCGTAACCCCATCTGTCCTTACCAGTGCACACAGAAGGTCAACAGCTTCCAAGATCAGTTCCTGGTGACCAATGCGGCTGACACCCAAATCTTCCAGCTCCTGGTGTGTAATGCGCAGCAGCTGGTCCCCGCTAATCTTCTCCCTCTCAAAGTTCTTAATATACTGCTGCAAGCAGTCATCAAGACCTACAAGAAAAAAATATTGAAGACCTGAATGAAAACTGTTTAACCAAACAAATAAGCAGGGACACGGTGGGATTTACCTCTACTATACTCGTAAAACTCTCTCTCTTCCCCCCCCCCCATAATTATGCAGACCTGTTGATCAGGCTATAGATTGAGTCCAGCCATGTAAACTGGGCAGTTACCAGAAAAGTGAAGTTCTTGATTCCAACAAAGAAAGACAGGGAAGTTCATAATGGATTACATTCCAGCTGAAATTATGTCAGAGCAAAAACCTTAAGTAGAGAAATAAGTTTGGGAAAAATAGGGCAAATGTACCTAATGAGAAACAAAGTCCCATTAACACTGACAGAAGAGTGGCATAGTCCTAAAAGCTGCTTGGTTTCTGTTATAAGTCTAGTACCAGGACACATAAAAAGAATTTGAGGCACCTTGAAACCTTTCCATACTATCTTCTTTAGTTTTCATTATCCAATGGTATGTATATTGCTCTCTCTTCTGGTCTCTTCTTTGACCATCCTTTCCCCATTTCTTTTAAAAACATTTTCTCCATGCCTATGTTTCTTAGTCACTCTTTTTAACAAATGTTTTATATATGTAAATGTATATATGTGCATATGTGCATACATACATACTTACATACCTCTAATGTCACATTATTCATAATCAATGACCTCATAATATTTTAGAGTATTTGTCTTATTTAAAAGGTTGAAATCAATTTGATCAAATATATGTATATCAAGAATGTGGCCCAGAGAGAGGGATTATAAGAATCACAAAATGAATAGATTATATAACAGGAGCTAAATGAAGTTATCTGCTGCTATAAAAATGTAGTCTCCGAAATCCTAAGAATGTTCTACTCTGTCCTATGGGTTGCTATGAACCAGAATCAGTTAGATGGCAGTGGTTTGGTTTAGGGGATCATAGACGAAAGATGAAAGAACATAAATACATTAATAAGTCGTGAATCATCTTTTGAAAACTAAAAGTTTGTCAACAAGTACCAAAAACGTTTGGGGATGCACACTTACATAGTCAGGAAATATAATGACACTTTTAAATGAAAGATTCTAAACGTCATATTGCTTATCCTAAAAAGTACTTTGACTGATTTTCATTTTAAAAAGTACAAGTTAAATAACAGATTAATCATTAAGCTTGATTTTCTGCTTGCAAATTTTAATTAGACTTAAAATTTTTGTGAGGTATATGGAGACATAAAAGCCACAGCTGTAAGTTACTTTCTTACATGTGATTATGAATGCTATGTCCATTTTCAGTCAAATTTCTCTAATAGTGCACAATTTTCCTTTTTATTGAATATAATGAAACTATGAATCTTGCTAGAACTCACCCATAAGACATTTCATCCAATGCTAATTCAAAAGAAATTAATCTGCCTCATCTTGATGGGGCTTAATACAGCCGTCATTTTATTACACCAATTAATATATAAGTAATATAGAGTGTGAAGACATACTGAAAAATGTTCCTGGAATGTGTTTAATTTTGATTATTTTAAAATCGAATATTCCAAAGGGAAAAACAAGAACCTTGTATCCAAATGCTGTCTAGATGAATTTTGAAGAAATAGCATAAACAATATTAATGAGTCATCACATGCCCATGGGCAGGAGGGAGCTTTCTCCAAGGTGATAGTGGGGATGATCTGATAATGGGGATGGTCTATAAACTGCCACTGGAAGGGCATTGATCTCACTTTAATCTGACACATACCTAACGTTGGCTCACCTCAGCCACAGGCTGCCCTTAATGCTCTTGATTTCCTCAAATTTAAAGCAGGTTCCTATACTTCCACCACAGCACAAATCTTTATGACTGTTCGCTGACTAATTCACTTGCTAGATAAACAATCCCTCCCCTTCCTGGACCAATATTAGGATCCTTACCTACTGCTTTTCCAATTCCTGGCATAAATTTCCACTTATTAATAAAACAAATACTTATTGAATGCCAATTTATGAATCAGGCAACATTTTAGGAGGTAGGGAAAGAAAGGTGAGCACAATGAAAAATATTTTTTAAATTGCCATACAACCAACAATCATTGTCTTAAGTCAGTATACACTCAAAAGTGAAAGTGCAAACGTGTACACCAATAATTGCAGCACTTTTCAACATAGCCAAAAGATGGAAGCTCCTGAAATGTCTCACCAACATGTGGCACAGACATAGAATAAAACATTACACAACCCCAAAGAGCAATTGAGTTCTACTATAGGTCACATCATAGATGAGACTGGAAAACATTAAACTGATTGAAATAAATCAGTCATAAAAGGTCTACGATGGTTTATTGCTTATATGAAATAAACAAAAATATATAGGCACTATTAATTATTAATGGTTACAAAGTATAGGAGGGAGGGAGGAAGGATAAGTTCTAGGTTAGCTTAGGTTAGGTTTATGTTAATGATGGTGGAATGTTTTAGATGAAGACAGATCATGGTGGTACAACATGACAAATACAATCAATGTTACTGAATTGTAGCTGTGGAAGATGTATTGGCCAAATGTTTGGGTTTTGTATGTATATGTATATGTTTTCACTACCATCTTTAAAAGAGAGAATTTTAAATACTGTTTTTTAAAATAAAGGAGAGCCACTTAAGGTTTTAAAGTCAGATTTTCATCCTACAAAGCTTTCTCTGATTTCAATATGTAAAGTAGCCAGTTTGTGGCCAGTTTACCTTTGTCAAAGAAATTAGCTTCATAGTGTAGCTTTTGTTGTTATTGTTGTTTTTTAAAAAACCCAACTTTTTACTGAGGTTTAAGTGAATATTTATAGAGCAAAATATTTTTTCCATTCAATTTATACACATTTTGGTCCCCAACGTTTGACTGCAATGTCTATAAAGTAGCAGCACTCTTTCGACTTCCTCCCTGTATTCTCCAGCTCCATTGCAGAAATGATCATCTTTGGCAGGAAATGGCTGGCACATTCAAGTGCCCTATTTTATCTATGTGAATTGAAGCTTATGGCTCTCTGGAACCTCCTTGCTCTGGCCTAGTTTGTTCTTCCATCTACTATGTGCAACCCCCTAATGCTCCACCTAGCGAAGGAAGTGAAAGGAAAAAGTGTACAAATAGAACTTATTTTATATATTATTTAGGACTATATCCATGATTTCCTGCATAAGACATCAAAATAAACAGAAAAACATGGTAACAGTAAAATCACTTTTTAACATGATTCTAGTACAGTAATTATAAAACATAAAAACTGCCTTTAGAAGTTACAACTAATTATTTTAATTCACATATAAGCAGTTTATTATTTTTATTGACAGAATGTGTATCAATTCTTTACATTTTTAGTAAACAAAACTGTGTTAGCTGTAGATCACAAGTTGTTAGTCTTCTTACAATCCTGCCACATTCTTTATATACTGCAGGTTCTCAGATTTCCTCAATAAAGATTGAATAAGCATAGTGCAAGGATGCAAGCCTGACACATCTTTTCTGATTTGGGACCATGCAATTTGCTCTTGTTCTATTTGAATGACTGCCTCTAAGTCTATGTACAGGTTCTCCACAAGCACAATTCAGTGTTCTGGAATTTCCATTTTTTTGCAATTTTATTTTTAATCTGCTAAGCTCCACATGCCCTTGCATAGTCAAGAAAATGCAGAATCCTTTGGTGTATTATTTTTTTATAACTCTTAAAACATATTTTAAAGGATTAAGATCCAATGAATATTTCTATCAGTTTTACCAAATTGGAAAGTGGAAATAAACCTATAAGTTTTGATCTTTCAACAAAAGGTTAAATCGTATTAATAGGAATGTATCATTGGGATACAAATAATCCTACACTACTCCTCAGCCATTTCTGATAAGATTGTCTCATAAGAATATAAATAGTGATATTGAATTTACATCTAATTGGTTTCATGTGATTGAATGAGATAATTATATATTTACACTAAAAAATAGTTCTGGTGTAGCATTGTTTAAGCGCTCATGCCAAGTGAACTTAAAGGGTTTGAACCCACCTGCTATTCCATAGGAAAAAAATGTGGCAGTCAGGTTCCCTACAGAGTTACAGGCTTGGAAAGCTTGTAGGACAGTTCTACTCTAACCTACAGGGTCACTATGAATCAGCATTGATGCTGATAGTTTGGTTTGGTTTTATATTAAAAGCTAATTTATACACATTTTGGTCCCCAACGTTTGACTGCAATGTCTATAAAGTAGCTAAACCTAGGAATATAGGTTTATATTCCAAAATAGAAATATACCCTATTTTTAGGGTTTGGCTTTTCCCCCTTAAAATTAGTAAAACCTAATCAAATTAATTTGCATAATTATAACCCAAAGCAACCTTAATTTCCTGTTGTTTAAAACTTGAATGTATATGAAAAAGATCTAGGATTTTGTTATCGTGTGGCTTCTGATTAAGTAAGCCAGGGGTAGAGTCTGAGATTTTACATTTCTAGCAATTTCCCAAGTGATATCCTTCCTAATTTTGAACTATTTAATACATTTTAAGTAGCAAGATCCTACATTCGTAAGGTTATAAATTTAATATCTTTCCCCAATCACTGTATTAACAAATTCCAACTTCCACAATATTGTCATATATATTCAAATTTTACCTAAATCTTACAGACATTCATGTCACAACATACACAAGCTAGAATACTGGAGCAACAACTGTGAAATGGTACTTAATTTTCCTCAACAAGTGAAGTCATTATTAAATGGGACAATAATAATGACTGGTAATACATATACATAAATAAAATTAGGCTTAGGTTTCTAAAAGCCTGGTCATGTCCTTTTTGGCTTAAAAACAACAACAAATATCCTGCCATTGAGTTGATGTCGACTCAGAGGGACCGTGTAGGAAAGGTTAGAACTGTCCCTGTGGGCTTCCGAGACTGCCACTCTTTATAGGAGTAGAAAGCCTCTTCTTTCTCATTTGGAGCAGTTGGTGGGTTTGAACTACTGGCCTTGCAGATCACAGTCCAATGTGTAATCACTATCCTAACAGTTGCAATTAGTAGGTATATTTATAATGATACTCATGAACAATTACACCCTGTAAATTCATAAACCAGTTATAGAGAACAAAAAAAGAACCATACTGTAGGTTACACAAATTATTATAGCTAAATGGAGAGGGGGAAACCTATTTCTAACTAATTATATTTATGCTTATTTGAATAAATTCCTAATTGCTTGTTTTAAGAAGCACTTAGAAAACTATTTCTAATTTTCTAAAATGTGAAGTCTGTAGAGAAAAATCACCAGACTCATTTAGGCTAATTCTTAATAATGTTGTTATAAAGAATATGGAAATTTTTCAAAAAAGGAAAGAAACCACACACAATACAGACTCATGCCCCTTATCACTAAGCAATGCTGAGTGAGCTCCTAAAATGCGTTATCATATTTCTCATAATTTCTCTCTGCTCAGTATAATTTGCCTTTACATATAATATTATTCTTCTGTAATCACTGTCCATGTTGGAAGTGGGATTTGCCCTCTGACCAATCAACCTGAAAGACAATGTCAATAATTGGTGCTTTTGGTGCCCCCTAGACTCCAAATCCCTACAAGAGGGTTAGAAATCCCTTAAAATCAAGGCAGAAAGGAAGGGAGAAATTTCAATTACTTATAAAATAACAAAGAGGATTAAAAAAAGATACCAGAGCCTTCACTAATACTATGTCAAAGAAAGAGAATGACAGATCTTAATTTTTAAAAATCTTGCACTTACCTTTTACCCAACAGAGTCACTGCCTTTCCAATCATTAATTAAACTCTAGAACATCTGTTTCTTAGCAGATCATAACTGCTTGCTAGGAACTTAATAACGAAATTTTAGATAATAGTTTCCAAAGTTCCAAGCCATAATTTAATACTTGATTAATAGTGTTGGTTACCCAACAGTTAATGGAGCTTAATATTCTTATGTTTCTGATTATATATACCACATGCTCTTCAACATAGAAAATGAGTTAGTAAACCAAATTTTTTAAACAACCAATATAAAATTCTATAGATTTCCCAGAAGGAAAAATGACTCGGCAACATCGCTTTTAACAGCTCATACTGTAATTTTGGTGCTTGTTTCATAATAAATTCTATAAATAAGCAAATAAAAGGATATCATAAAAGAAAAAAAAACTAGTGTCAGAGACTGGAGTTTATTAAAGAATATGAGAGAGAGAGAGAGTTTGAGAGAGAGAGAGATCTCATCATTATACAAGTCTCAGAACTTAAGAAGCGCCTAACATGAAATATAATTTTAAGCTAACAGATTCTGATGGGGGCAATTCGACTCTATTCTATAGAGTAGCTTCAAATGAGAATTTACTCAACAACAGTGGTGTGTTAGTCTGGGTACTTTAGAGAAACAAATCCACAGAAACTCATGTATAGAAATTTTATATAAAGGTTAAGTGCGCATCAAGAAAATATCCCAACCCAGTGTTGGCGAAGCCCACAAGTCCAATATTAACCCCTAAGTCCAACAGCAATCCACAAAGCCCTCCTCCGTCTCACAAAAGACACACTATGATGCCGACTGCAGGAGCAAAGCCGAATCAGTGAGTGTGTAAGCATCTCAGAGCTGGCAGGGGTCTCCACAAAGCTGCTCCAGCACCCAGTGCCGCATCAGGGTAGGTCCATGCAGCCTCTTCTTGGGGATGTCTTACAAGAAGTGAGCCTTGCCAACTGAAGCAGAGAACTGGCTAAGGCAGCTGCACCCTATTCCGGCCATCAAAAAGCAAGAGACCTGGGAACTAGAAAGGTGAGGCTCACCGAGCCATTTATCCCTCCGTCCTTCACTTAACCCCACATGTGTTTATCTGCCAGGTTGGCACAATTAACTTTAATTATATCAAGTGGGTTTGGTTTGAAATTATATTAAAAGCCCCTCCTCAAAAAAAAAAACTTATTAGCCTAACACATAAATTTTGTTTGACAAGACAAAAATAACTAGATGCAAAATTGAATTACCTCTATAAAATATAAACAATTAGTTCACCTAGGGAAAAAAGACTAAACAAGGCGGAAGAAAAAGAATGTGAAGATTAATTTTCTATTTTAAATTTACAAATAAATCAAAACCACTCCTGTCCCAAAGTTGGTAGTTACCAAGTCACTATAACTGTAAACAAACCTAACCAAACTCACTGCCATCCAGTTGATTCTGATTGACAGTGACACTACAGGGCAGAGAGTACAGATGGCCTGCCAATTTCTGACACTGTAAATCTTCATGGTGGCACAAAGTCTCATCTTTCTCCACCAGAGCAGCTGGTGAATTCAAACTGCTGATCCTGCAGAAGCAGTCAGACACATAACCCACTAAAACCACCAAGACTACTACTTTAAACAACAGGCTACTAAATTTTATGGTACTTTATTAGAAATAAGAAAAAAATCTAAGGAATCTAGAGGGGGAAAAAAAACCCCACTTACTCCAAGAAAGAGTATATTAAGAAATACACCAAAATATTGAACAAAGCAAGAAAACCTGTAAGTTTTATTGTCAGCAGTGTCTTGGAAACGTGTTCCCTTGGTTATAGTACGACAGATTAAAAGTCATTTAAGAAGAATTTAATTCATTAAATAATGATAAGGGCAAGTTTACTTGCTCGTTAACATTGCAGACACTTCTAGTTATGAACAAAGTACTGTGATCCGGATTTCCTAGTGCTACAAATTTTAAAAAGGTAAAACTTCAAAATGGAAACTTGTATTTACACTCAAAACTGAGTTATGCCATCCCAAGAAATCTTTTTATACATAAAAGATTGGATTCTATTATTTTTCAGGTCAATCACAAATCTTGTCCAAAAGGAAAAAATAACCGGATTACTTCTGAGGTTTATTTTAGAGACTCATTGTTCGTAATCTTGTTAAAACCTAAGATTAGGAAGTTAAAAAGAAAGAAACTTTTAATTCTAGCATAGAAGGCAGAATAATTGATTTGAGAAACTCTTTCTGGAAGGAAATAAAACCTTATACATCTGTCTTAATTATCTGCAATGCTTTATTTTTAATTTCATTTATTAATTTTATTTTTAAGTTTTATTGACTTAAAATTCACATACTATACTGTTCAATGGTTTATACATATTAAAAAGTTGTACAGTCATAACTACAATCAATTTTCAATCATTTTCATCCTTCATATATTTTAAAAGCTATCAAATTTCACTGAAGGAGACAAACATCTAAATAAATAAAATATATCATATGAAGACCTAATACCATATAGATATTCATTCTCTCCACATTGACCAATAAGCTACCTACTTAATCTAGAGATGAATAATTCAAGGAATTTAGCCATCCCAATGACAAGATATTGTGTGAGAATTGAAACATTACTATTAAATTATATATGTAAGAAAAGATGAGCAAACCAAGAAACATTTGAAATGCACAGGGGTAAATATGTGAATTACCCTTAAGATAGAAAGAATTACATAAAGCATCAATAAGTTAAAATTGCACTGAAAGTAGAATAGATAAATGACACCAGGAGACTCCAGAAACAGTCCTACCCAAAGGCATCTTAGTTTTTATGACGGAAATTTGTCACTTGAATTTTTTATAAAGTTGACATTTTGAATAATTGAGGAAAGAGATAGGATATCCAATAAGCTGTGTTAAACAACTGATTATACATTTGGGAAAGAGAAAAAAAACCATATCCCTTAGTTCATATTGTAAAAATATTTTAAAATACTAAACTAAGGTTAAAAATAAATTTATTGTAAGTATATATAGGAAAATATTTGCATAAAACTGGGATAACTAGGACTTTTAAAAGCAAGATAGGACACCCAGCAGATTTAAAAGGGAAAAGAATAACATGATTATGTTCAAATTTAAATATTTTCATTTAAAAAAAGACACTTTGTGGACTCATGAATTATGTAGTATTCTTTTGTTCTGTTTGTACAACTGACTCTTAATCCATTTACAGGGTCTGCATCAGCACAATAAAATATTCTGGAATTTCCCTTCTTCTCAATGTTATCCATAGTTTATTATCCACACAAATACTTTTGCATAGCCAATGAAACACGAGTAAACATCTTTCTGGTATTCTCTAGTTTCAGTCAAGACCCATCTGATATCAGCAATGATATCCCTCTTGCCACGTCCTCTTCTGAATCCAGCTCGAATTTCTGGCAGCTCCTGTCAATATAGTGCTGCAACCATTGTTGAATGGTTTTCAGCAAGAGTTGACTTGTATATGATATTAATGATATTGTTCAATAATTTCTACCTTTTGTTGGGTCACCTTTCTTTGAGATGGGCACAGATGTGGATCTCTTTCAAGCAGTTTTCCAGACTCCTGTCTTCAATCAGTTGGCCAATCTTTTGTCTCTCAAATTTCTTGGCACAGAGTAGAGTGCTTCCAGTGTTTTATCATTTAAAAAAATCATTTTTATTGATTTTACTGAAACATTTTCATTGGTATTCCATCAATTCCTAGAGCCTTGTTTTGGTCTAATGCTTTCGGTGCAGCTTGGACTTCTTCCTTCAGCACCACTGGCTCTGGCTCATATGCTACCTCTTGAAATGGCTGGATGTTGACTAATTATTTTTGGTATAGCGACTGTGCGTTCCATCTTCTTTTGAAGCTTCCTGCATCATTCAATATTTGCCTATAGAATCCTTCACTATTGAAAGTGTAGGCTTAAATTTTTTCTCCAGTTCTTTCAGCTTGAGAAGAATGTGTTCTTGTTTGGCTTTCTTATTCCATGTCATTGCACATTTCACTATAACACTTTATCTTGTTGAGCTGCCCTTTGAAAATTGCTGTTCAGCTCTTTTGCTTCATCATTTATGCATTTACTTAAGCAAATTCTACTTAAGAGATGTTTCTTGGTCTCTTCTGCTATCCATTTGATCTTTACTTTCTTTCTTGTCTTTGAAATGACGCCTTGCTTTCTTCTGATGTTGATTTCATCCCAACTCGTCGGGACTTCTCCCATTAGTGTTCAATGTGTCAAATCTGTTTTTGAGATGTTCTCTAAATTCAGGTGGGATAGCCTCAAGGTCATAATTTCGCTCTTCACGTAATATAAGCCCGTTTCTGAAAAACATTTCACCCTCCTTGTTTATTCCTCTAAAACTCAACTGCCATTGAGTCAATGATGACTCACAGTGGCCCTGTAAAACAGAGTAGAACTTCCCCACAGGGTTACCAAGGCTGTAACTCCTTACAGAAGCAGACTCATATTTTTCTCCCTTGGAGTGGTCAGTAGGTGGTTGGGTTGAGTTCAAACCATGACCTCTTGTGTAGCAGCTTAGTACTTAACCACTGTACCTACAGAGTTCCTGTCAGCAGTCATAACTCGCTAAAACTTACTGCCGCTGACTTGATTCCTATTCATATTGACCCGATAGCATAGAGTTAAACTGCACTTTGGGGTTTCCAAAACTGTAAATCTTTACAGGATCCAAAAGCCTCATCTTTCTCCTGTGGAGAAGCTGGTGGGTTTGAACTGTTCACGTTGTAATTAAGAAGCATAACATGTTACCTACCGGGCTCTTTTCAACTTCCATGATGATGAGACTAGGTGAAATCTGTTAAATTTCACTGTGACTATTAGATTATGACTATGAATAGTCACAGAATTTTAAAAGTATTTCCCCTAGTCTCATCATCGTGGAATCTGAGATGCCTTTGACACTCAAATAATCATATGGAAAAAAATTAAGATAAAACTGCAAATGTATACAAACTGCCACGGTCATTGAAATCAAGTTTATTCTTCTTAAAGAAGTAATACGAATGAATGAATTAATAATTTTGGCAGTGATGTTTTAAAAAATACCAGGTGAGAAGTGTGAAAATACAGAAGGCAAATTGTTTTTCCTTATGCCCACAACTAAAATAATCACATCTGAAAAATGAAGACAGAAAGTTGGCCTTTTCAAAAAGAAAATTTGCTATTCTATGGAAATTTTCTTTAAAAATGTATATTAAAGTTAAAGAGGAATTCAACCCTGAGACTTTTTCTAGTCTTTGTATGGCTTCTTTTTTGACATTTAGATCCCTAGTCCATTCAGAGTGCATTCTTTAGTGTTGTTGTGATCTTTTTTTAAAAAGAAGAATTAAACTCAATTAAAAAAAAAAACTTCATATTGTAGATTAGGCTTGGGTTGACAGACGAGAGCATCATTTTTGTGTTCAACAGTTTATCAAACTTAAAGGTATAGTCTTATGCATGAATCTAATTTTATCTTTTAGCAAATGCCTACCCAGTTGTAAAAGCACACCATTTATTGAAAAATTCTTTACTCCAGTGATTGGAGATGCCATCTTTAACATTTAGTAAATTTCCCTATGGGCTAGGTTTTAGTTCTGGGCTTTTACTTCTAGTCCACTTGTATATTTGTCTAATCATGTGGTAACACCATAACTCATTTTATGAAAGAGTTTTTAAAAGTGGATGGGAAAATGAAATGAAAGCATAATACACCTTTTTCAAGAAAATTTTGAAGCTCCTTAAGTTTCGAGAGGCTTCATATTATGTGTTAATACCTGAAAGGGCTAATTGCATGAAGCCCTGGTCATGAAAGAGTTAGGACTTGGCTGCTAACCAGAATGCTGTCAGTTGGAATGTACCCATGGGCTCCTTGGGAGAAACACTTGGTGATCTGCTTCCATAAAGAAACCCTTATGGACAATTCTACTCTGTCACATGAGGGCAATATGAGTCAGAAGCTACTTTACCGTACCTAGCATCAACGAACACTAATTGCATCTCACACTTTTATTTTTTAGTGTTTTTCTAGCTATTCTTTTACAGGTTGCTACTTGTTTCACCCAGTCATACATTTTAAAATGCTATAGATTAATTTAAGAATATCCTGGCCAAGCACAAACAATTAAATTATGTCAATTAAATGTAAAAATTTCACTGCCAACTATTTTAGCCCGCCAGTTGTCTGTCAGTTTGTCGTACTGTGGTGGCTTGCATGTTGCTGTGACACTGGAAGCTGTGTCACTGGTATTTCAAATGGCAGCAGGGTCCCCAAGTCAACAGGTTTCAGTGGAGCTTCCAGACTCAGAACAGACAATGAAGAAGGACTCAGCTCCCCACTTCGGAGGAAGGAGCCGATGAAAACCTTATGCAGAACTTTGAAGCACTGTCAGATACTGAAAGTGTAAACAAAGGAAACAGAACATTGTCAAGATACTGCCAAGGATGGGCCCCTCAGGTCCAGGTGTATTCCAATGTGACTTAAGGAAAACTGATCTCTTGGTGGAGAATTGACTTGAGTCCAGGAAAGCCTGTGGGAGTGGAGCCTTTGGGATCTTCATTTGCTGTTAGGGCATAACTCAGGGTAAAGAGAAGTGGCTGCCAAAATCTTCTAATGATTGGCATTGGAATGCGGGAAGTATGAATTTCAGGAAATATTAGAAGTTGTCAAAAATGAAATGGAATGCATGAAAATTGATATCCTAGGCATTGGTGTGCTTAAATGGACTGGTATCGGCCATTTTGAATCAGGAAATCATGTGATTTATGAGGCCAGGAATAACACAGTCCAGAGGAATGGTGTGGCATTAATTGTGAGAAAGGATCCTGGAAAACCCATCGTGCAGTACAATGCTATCTGTGATAGCGTCATATCTATCCGCCTTCCAGAAATCCAAATAATACAACTATTGCTCAAATACTAGTGAAGAAATTCAGTCTGAATGATCAAACATGCTGTTAGGATGTATCACTGACTGGTGATTGGCATGCAAACTTTGGAAACAGGAAGGAACAATAGTTAAAAAATACGGACTTGATGATGAAAATTAAGTTGGAGATCACATGATAAAATTTAGCAAAGCCAACAACTTCATAGCAAATACCTCTTTCAACAACATAAAAGGCAACTAGACACATGGACTTCCCCAGATGGAATACACAAAAATCAAGCTGGTTATATCTGTGGGAAAACATGATGGAGAAGCTCCAGATCAGAGCTAAAACCAGACCAGGGACTGACTGGACCAGCCCAAAATATGACCTTGAATTTATCCCACCTGAATTTCCAGAACATCTTAGGAACAGATTTGATGCATTGGACCCTAATGACAGAAGACCTGAGGAGCTGTAGGATGACATCAAAGCCATCATTCACGAAGAAAACAAAAGGCCATTCAAAAGAGAGTTAAGACAGAAAAGGTCAACGTGGATATCAGAAGACTCTGAAACGGGCTCTCAATCATAGTTGCTAAAGCAAATGGAAGAAGAAAGGAAGAAGTCAAGGAGCTGAACAGAAAATGTCAAAGGGCTGCTTCAGAAGAAAAAGATAAATATTTTAACGAAACGTGTAAGGGCAAAGAATTAGGAAACCAAAAAGAAAGTACTCTTAGAATATCTGAACCCGAAAGAACACCAAAAAAAAATCAAGCCTCAAATTGCAATTCTGAAAGATTCTATAGGCAAAATATTGCATGATTCAGGAAACATCAAGATAAAATGGAAAGAATACAGTCACGGTAGCAGAAAGAACTAACTGACAGTCCACCATTTCAGGAGGTAGCATATGAACAAGAGCCAATGGTACTGAAGGAAGAAGTTCAAGCTGCACTAAATATATTGACTAAATACAGGGTCCCAGGAATTAACACAATACCCAATGAAATGTTTCAGAAAGCTGAAGAAGCACTGGAAGCACCCACTCCTCTATGCAAGGAAATTTGGAAGACAGTTACTTTGCCAACTGACAGGAAGAGATCTGTATTTGTGCCCATTCCAAAGAAAGGTAACACAAGAGAATGCTCAAACTATGGAACAATATCACTGATATCACACACAAGTACAATTTTAATTAAGATTGTCCAACTGTTAGAACAGCACATTGATAGGGAACTGTAAGAAGGTCAGGCCAAATTGAGAACAGGATGTTGAACAAGGCTGATGGCAGATGAATTTTGGTTCAAAGCAGAAAATACCAGAATGATGGCTACTTGTGTGTCACTGACTATGCAAAGATATTCGATTGTGTGGACCATACTGAACTGTGGATAACCTTGAGAAGAACGGGAATTTCAGAACACTTCCTTGGCTCATTCTGAACTTGTACATTGAACAAGAGGCAATTGTGGGAACAGATCAAGGGATACTACTGGTTTCAAATCAGGAAAGATGTGCATCAGGGCTTTATACTCTCACCATACTTGTTCAATTTATATGCTGAACAAATCAGAGAAGCTGGATTATATGAAGAAGAGTGCAGCATCGGGATTAGAGGAAGACTTATTAAACAACCACCTGCGGTATGGAAATAATACAAACTTGCTTCCTGAAAGTGAGGAAGGATTGAAACACTTGCTGTTGAAGATCAAGGACTGTAGCCTTCAGTACGGATTATGACTCAATGTAAGGAAGACCAAAATCCTCACCACTGGACCAATAGGTAGCATCATGACAAATGGAGAAAAGGTTGAAGTTGTCAAGGATTTTGTCTTACTTAAATCCACAATCAATGCTCATGGAAGCAGCAGTCAAGAGATCAAAAGACGTATATATTGCATCAGGTAAATCTGCTGAGCAAAACCTCTTTAGAGTACTGAAGAGCAAAGAGGTTTCTATAAGGACTAAGGTGTGCCTGATCTGAGCCATGGTATTCTCCATTGCATCATATGTATGTGAAAGTTGGACACTGAATAAGAAAGACAGTAGAATAGATGCATTTGAATTGTGGTGCTGGAAAAGAACATTGAAAGTACCACACACTGCTAAAAGAACACACAGAACTGTATTGGAAGGAGTAAGATCAGAATGCTCTTTTGAGGCAATGAGGGCAAGACTTTATATTGCCCACATGGTTTGGACATTTTGTCAGGATAGTCCATTCCCTGGAGAGAAACATCACATTTGGTAAACTGGAGGGGCAGCGAGGAAGAGGAAGGCCAGAAAGAGAAGAAATGACACAGTGGCTGCATCAGTGAGTTCAGGCATAGGAAAATTTTAAGTACGGCGCAAGATAATGCAGTATTTTGTTCTGTTGTACACAGGGTCATTATGGGTCAGAGCTGACTCGATGGCATGTAGCAACAACAACCATTTTAGCATAATCTTATATAAATATTTAATGACTAATTAAATGTCAACCAGTTTCATGTTCTGCAATATAAAAATGTATTGTAAATGTTAGAATATGTGCTAATTTGCTGTTCAAATTTTATATTAGTTGTTATATATTAAGTATATATAAACACATCAACTTCTCTTTAAAATATTACACCTATTAAGTATGATCATACATTCAAATATAGTCATTGACATTAACATTTATAGTAGCGAATCTTAATAGGAACATAAACTAAATAATTCTTGAATACTAATGATTTATTCTAATTTCCTAAATGTGTTTAGGTAAGAAAAACAGGAAATTAATGATCAGTTTCCTTTTATGTACTCTATGTTTCAAACACTATGTCCTTATTCACCCAAGGACACCACGTAGGGTTGGACAGATTATAGTATAAAGCTGCCTAACCAAATACATGTGGAGCGGTAGAGCGGTATACAAATGAATGTAGCTGCAATGTTTTTTCCCCTTTTTTGCAAACCAAGTGGACAACCAATTCTAGGAATTCAGTAAGATGAATTCTTACTGAAAAGAATTTTTACTGGAAAAGAAGAAGGGTCCCTAAAGAGTAGGAGCTCTTATTTAACTTGGGAGGCCCTATGGTTGACAGAAAATGTATATACGGCCTCTGGGGTCTGAGGGTTCTGGATTCAAATTTTGAATTTGACATTTACTAAAACATTTAACCTTTCTATGTATCATCATTAAATTCTGTTAATACAGCTACCCTAAAGATGCTACTATAATGTCCAAATTGACTCACAAAGGTAATAAAAATTGAGACATAATAAACACTGAATAGATCATTACTACTTGTACAAAACACATATGCACACTCATTGCCATGGCATGGATGCTGAATCACAGCAACCCTATAGGAAGGAAAGAAATGCCCCCATGAGTTTCTGAGACTGTTTACCCCTCTTTCTCCAGCAGAGTGGTTGGTGGTTTTGAACTACTGACCTTGCGGATCATGACCCAACACATTACCACTACTACGCCACCAGGATTCCTACTTTTTGTACAAGTTTCTAGTTTTACATTTATTATGGATTAGAAATATCTCAGTATCAGAGGCTACAACATTTTTGGTTTTGGTTCTTCCAGAATAAATTATATCATATTTATATGCATTGGGCTGCTAACCACAAGATCAGCAGTTAGAAATCACCAGCTGCTCCACTGGAGAAAGACAAGGCTGAAGAGGCCAGTGCTAAAGAGTTGCACTGGCAGTTCTACTTTGTCCACGGTTGCTATGAGTCAAATTCAACTCAATGGCAATGAGTTTAAGTTTTGGTATTATAGTAGAGTTGGCAGGGGTGGGGTGGGGTAGGGGAGCTTCCTCTAATCTTTAAAATTAAATTACCCTAAAATATAGATTGCTATATGATACACAGTCTTCTATATTCTAGACTGGATTTAGCACTTAGGTATATAAACCTATAACACACCTACTCTATAACTCCATTAATTTTGAATGGAAGGGAAAAATTGCTTCCTAAAGCTAAAAGTGTATCTATCTGGCTTTTTAAAAGGCAAAAATGAGATATCCCTGGCCAGACACTTGTAGCCCATGCCATCACCATTAAATGTTTGTATGTTCTCATATATATCAAGAAATATTAACCTGTATATTTTCATATTTAAAACCCCATTATTGTTTTACCACTTCACATAAAAAATTAAAATGTGGCTATTTACCATTCCAGTTTTTAGTTTCTCCAAAATTATTTTTTTGGAGGATTATCTAAGCTTATGTTCTCCTGACCACTTTTTTCAATCGTTTTATTAGGGGCTCATACAACTCTTATCACAATCCATACAGACATCAATTGTGTAAAGCACATTTGTACTTTCATTGCCCTCATCATTCTCAAAACATTTGCTCTCCACTTCAGTCCCTGGCATCAGCTCCTCATTTTTCCCCCTCCTTCCTGCTCCCTCCTCCCTCACAAACCCTTCATAATTTATAGATTGCTATGTTGTCATATCTTACACTGTCCGAGGTCTCAGTTCACCCACTTCTCTGTTGTCCATCCCCCAGGGAGGAGGTTTTATGTAGATCCTTGTAATCGGTTCCCCCTTTCAACCCATTCTCCCCCTACCCTCCTGGTATCCCCAACACTCACACCACTGGTCCTGAAGGGATCATCTGCCCTAGATTCTCTGTGTTTCCAGTTCTTATCTGTACCAGTGTACATCCTTTGGTCTAGCCAGATTTGTAAGGTAGAATTGGGATCATGATAGCCTGGGGGTGGGGGAGAGGAAGCATTTAGGAGCTAGAGGAAAGTTATATGCTTCATCATTGCTACACTTCACCCTGACTGGCTCGTCTCCTCCCCGAGACCCTTCCGTAATGGAATGCCCAATTGCCTACCGATGGGCTTTGGGTCTCCACTCTGCACTCTCCCTCATTCACAATGATATCATTTTTTGTTCTGATGATGCCTGATACCTGATTCCTTCGACACCTCGTGATCGCACAGGCAGGTGTGCTTCTTCCATGTGGGCTTTGTTGCTTCTGAGCTAGATGACCGCTTGTTTACCTTCAAGCCTTTAAGACCCCAGATGCTATATCTTTTGATAGCTGGGCACCATCAGCTTTCTTCACCACATTTGCTTATGCACCCATTTGTCTTCAGCGATTGTGTCGGGAAGGTGAGCATCATGGAATGCCAGTTTACAGAACAAAGTATTCTTGCATTGAGCGAGTACTTGAGTGGAGGCCTAATGTCCATCTACTACCTTAATACTAAACCTATACATATATGCACACAGATCTATTTCCACATCCTCATCAATAAATATATTTACATATGTACATGTTAAGACAGTTTTTCCAAAAAGAATTAAGACAAATATATTATTTTTAAATGGTATTTTCTTTATATTTTTTAATCAGGGTTTTCACTAACGCAGCCACATTGAAGGAAAAAAGCTTTCAATAATATGCTTAATCCATACAAACAAAAAGCAAAGTCTCTAATCATAAGCAGAAAGTCTAAACTGGAGCTAGATAGTCAGCTACATCTAGTTAGAATTTAGTTCAAACCCTGGCATGTCACCTCAAAAGAAAAGATAAAAGGCTCAGCACTTTGTGGCTGGATTTCCAGGAGTAGACTGAGATGAGGACAAAACATTTCCTGTAATCTATCTTAGGGCTTGAATCAGAGGAAGAGAAAAAAAAAAGGTCATGTACAATATTCCTGGTCCTGCCTCTAAACTCAATTATGAGACAGATGTTCCAGTAGTTGTGTTTCTGTTAGAGCAGGTTTTATTAGCTGGCGTGAATTAATTCATTTGTTCATGCAACAAATATTTATAGTGTCCATGTGCCAGATAATATTCTTGAAATATTCTGAAACATAGGCTTTGCCAAGTTTTAACAAAATATTGTGCTAACCAAATGAAAAATACGAGGATTACTACATTTCATAAGTATTACTTTTTTAATAGTTAGAGCAGGGCAATCCAAGTATATTAAGGCATGAGCTACATAACTGGAATTTTTTCTATGAATAGGTCATGTTGAGTTCAGCAGTCCATTCTTGGCAAAGAGTCTTGATTCTGACTCAAATGTAAATTAAGTGCTTATAGAGTCTATTTTCCTTTTCATAATAACCTCTTCTTATTCTCTAGGTTTTTTTAATATAATTTTATTGAAATCAAATTGGATTGGCTCAAAAATACCTACTTATATTGAACTTCAATTATAATAATTGATTGTAGGCTACAGATATGACACCGGGTGGCAACAATACTAAAACAATATCTCTCTAGCTTCTACTATGATATTTGTATATTATTACTGCTTGACTCCTGCTTTCCTTCATAGATAGTGGTGGTGATAGCAATAATAGTCAACCTTCATCTAAAACGTACTAAGTGCCAGTGACTATGGTACGTCTTACATATATTCTTTCATTGAAACCTCAGTGCTCCTTGAATTATAAGTTATTTCCTCAGTTTGAGACTAAGAGAATCAACAGTACAAGAGGTATTTGTCCAAATTAATATAGTCAAAAATTCGCAAAGCTGGAATTAAGTTTAGGTGTATTTGACTTCAAAGTCCCAGTCTTCCCAATGTAATAAAGTACTTATGCTTCAGATAGTCAAGTTAAACATTGGTAATTATGAACAGATATTACAGGTCTATTTGTTAGAAGTACGTACTCATGTGATTTTTAAAATTCGGATAAAACTTAAACTAGGAACACACAGTCTAGTGAAAAAAAATTATTCTATCCTAACTTTTTTAAGGATTCCTGGTGGCACTGTTGGGCCAGCTTGAGATTGCTAACCACAAAGTTGTTGATTCAAACAGACCATCTGCTCCCGGTTAAGGATTTTCTGCCCCAGATAACCCATAGGTCACTGCAGGGGCAGTGAGTTATTGAATGTGGCTCTTCTAGCCTAAGTCTCTAACTCACACCAAAAAACCTGTCTCTACATGAGTCTGGTAAGAATGTGGGGGGAGATACTGATAAGATCCACCTATAACTGCAAGCAGGATTTCTATGGAATGCCATCGCGCTGCCTACAGAATGGGACCTCTGAGAAGCAGGAGGTGGGATCTAATTACTAGTGAGAACCAGGATTGGAGCCCATCCTCTGAGCCCAAAATTCCTACACAGGAAAGCTACTGGATCCAGAAGACAGCGATACCATTAGAGGAGCATCAACAGAACCAGGAGGCAGGGCATGGAATAGACTAAAGGACTTTTCAACCCCTGGAGCAAGTTAAGATGAGTGCTTCTGTGCAGGAAGCTGGCTTGCAGAGTAGGGTGCCTCTGGGCACTGTGTTGGGGAGGTTGGACTTGCTGAGCCACAGAAATGGAGCTGAGTGCCTGTGGGTTGAGGCTTGTTGGAGTGGAGTGCCTCTGGGCACTTAATTCAGGGACGTGAGTGTGCTGACCTTGAGCTGAATGCTTTAGGTTGAGGCTTCCAGCAGAGTAGTGTGTCCCTTTGGACATTTATTAGGAGACCTTAAACTTTGTAACACATCCTGGTAAATAACCACCCTGAGCTTTTCTCATTGGCATTACATTTGTCAACTTTCTGAATAAACCCTTTAACCATGAATTTTGTGAGTTCTGCAGAGCTAATCGCAATAGATATTATAACCTAGAGATAGAGATTAATGAGAGACAAAACAGTCACTGTGAAACTGAATGGCACTATGAAACTATTCAATGGCAGTAGGTTTTGGTTTGGGTGGGGTTTTTGTGACACAGAGGGTAAAGCACTTGGTCCTCACACTAAGATCAGTGGTTCAAACTCAATAGTTATTCCTCAGGAAAGAGGTGTGGCAATCTGCTCCTCTTAAAATTTACAGCCTTGGCCCACATGAAAGAAGCACACCAGCCTATGCAACCACGAGGTATCGAAGGGATCAGGTATAAGGCATCATCAGAACAAAAAATCTTACCATAGTGAATGATGGGGGGAGTGCGGAGTGGAGATCCAAAGCCCATTAGTAGGCCACTGGAGATCCCCTTGCAGAGGGGTCTCAGGGAGGAGATGAGCCAGTCAGGATGCGATGTAACAACCATGAGAAATACAACTTTCCTCTAGTTCCTAAATGTTTCCTCCCCGCTCCCACTACCATGACTCGAATTCGACCTTGCAAGTCTGGCTAGACCAGAGGATGTACACTGGTACAGATAGGAACTGAAAATACAGGGAATCCAGGGTGGATGAGCCCTATAGGACCAGCGGTGTGAGTGGCAAAACAGGGAGGGTAAAGGGAGAATGTGTAGGAAAGAGGGAACCGATTACAAGGAACTATATGTGACCTCCTCCGTGGGGGACAGACAACCGAAAAGTGGGTGAAGGGAGACGTCGGACAGGACAAGATATGACAAAATACCAATTTATAAACTATCAAGGGCTCATGAGGGAGGGGAAAAATGAGGACCTAATGTCGGGGGTTTAAGTGGAGAGAAAATGTTTTGAGAATGATGTACAAACGCACTTTACACAATTGATGTGTGTATGGATTGTGCTAACAGTTCTGTGAGCCCCTAATAAAATGTTTAAAAAAAAAATTTACAGCCTTGGAAATCCTATGAAACAGGTCTGCTCTGTCTTACAGAAGTCACTATGAGTCAGAATCTACTTCATGGCAATGGGTTTAAAGAGTTTTTATAGTAAACTCTAATGTTTAGTGAAACTTTAAAAAAATACCTGTAATAACAACACATTTTACTATTGAAAACACTATACATATCCTATATGCAAATTAAATTATTACCTAAAACATATAGAATTAGTTCTGTTATAATTAGAAAATCATGTATTTCAAATAAAACTACAAGAGGTACAATGTCTCTAAAAGAAATCTCAATTCATCTGAAGGATATTTATATAATTTCATATAAAAATGTATACACACAGTGTAATAATTAAGGCATTTGAATTGTGGTATGGGCAGAGAATAGTTAATAGACCATGGGTTGTCAGAAGAATGAATAAATCTGTCTTAGAGGAAAAATAATAAGACAGGATACTCCTTAGAAGAAAGCTTAGGGAAACTTCGTCTTGCTTATTTTAGATTAATATCTGGAAAAAAAGGTATCATGTTTGGTAGTTGTTATTGTTAGGTGCCATCAAGTCAGTCTGGCTCATAACAACCCTATGTACAACACAAAGAAACACCACCTACTCCTTATGTTTGAGCTCACCGTTGCAGCCACTGTTACATCACTAGCATTGTTTCCACCTAGTTGAGGGCCCTCCTTTTTCACTGCCATTCACTTTACCAAGTATTACGTCTTTCTTCAGGGATTGGTCTCTCCTGATAACATGCCCCAAATACATGAGGGTGAAGTATGGCTCTTTCCTTCTAAGGAGCTTTCTGGATGTACTTCTTCCAAGACAGATCTGCTTGTTCTTTGGGCACTCCATGGTGCTTTCAATATTTTTAGCCAGCACCGTAGTCCAAATGCACTGATTTTCCTTCTGTTCTCACAAATGCAGTCAATTTGACTTCTAAATATTCCATCTGGTAAATTCTATGTGAATACTTTCTGTTAGTGCTATGGAAAAAGGTATTTGGATTGAAGTTATTGGTCTTGCAAAATTCTATTGTATGATTGCTAGCATTGTTTCCATCACTAAGGCCATGTTTTCCGCCTATTGGGCAATAAATATCAATGCATCTTAATTGCACGTTTGATCAATTTCAGACTGACGATGCTGGGACAATTTTTCAATTTGTGCATCGCTAACCTTAGTGGTTGGTGCATGAATTTGAATAATAGTTGTATTGATTGGATTTCCTTGTATGTGGCAAGACATTATCCTATCACAGACAGCACTGTACTTAAAGACAGATCTTGAGATGTCCTTTGTGATGATGAATGCGATGCCATTCCTCTCGATTATGCCATTCCCACCATAGTGAACCGTATGATTTTCTGATTCAAAATGGCCAATACAAGTCCTTCTCAGCTCACTAGTGCCTATAATATCAATCTTTATGCATCCCATTTTGGATGGCTTACAATTTTCCTAGATTCATATTTCATAAAGTCCAAGTTCTGATTACTATTAGATTTCTGCAGCTACTTATTCTCATTTTGAGTTATACCCCATCAGCACATGAAGGAATGTCTTGAAGACTTTACTCCATCTGAGTCAACTATGGTTGGCTCTACTTTGAGAAAACCAGCTCTTCCTCAGCCATAATTTGAGTGCCTTCTCGCCTGAGAGGCTCATCTTCTGGCACTATCACTGACAATATTCTGCTGTTATTCATTAAGTTTAGAGGAAATGACAGTGTTTCGATACTATCAACAGTGTTTCAATGGCTAGCCTACTTTTCTTCATAGTGTGTTCTTAGTCAGGAAGCTCCACTGAAATTTTTTCACTTTGGATGACCCTGTTGGTACTTCAAATACCAGTGACATAGTTTTCAACATCACAGCAACACACAAGACACCACAGTATGACAAACTGACCAGAAAAATGATGGCATATTTAGTAGAAGGTCAGTAAAAAGAGTAAGACCCACAATGAGATGAATTTAATGCAACATGCTCAATCATAACAACGATTGTGAGGATGGTGCAGGACCAGGCAATGTTTTGTTCTGTTATACATAAGGTCCCTATGAGACAGCGCTAACTTGGTAGCACTTAACAACAAAAGCTATAACGTGACTGGATATTTAAAAAGAACGCACTCAATTAAAGACTGTATTTTTTAAAGGTGATTATTTTAACCATATTGACATAATTATTTAATAAACCACTCAAAATAGCATATGCTCTAATGTTGTTTATTGAGTAGATGGGGGAGGCTAGTTTCCACGGTTCCAAATTCTTCTGATATCTATCAATGGCAACCAACTAAATTTTCTAATATTGTACTTTGCTACGTAATTGCTCAAATACTTCATATACATATATACATTAGGACTCCAGCAAATACATTCACTGTTGCCTGAGTTGTTGAGATTAGTTAACACACTTAAAAATAAATAAAAGAACAGGAATGGAATTCAATTCTTGAGTCCTTTACAAGTTCCTTTAATTTTAGCATATCAAATTATAAACCTAATTAAACAAAATTATAAATGTATTAAGCAAGCATAAGTGAATTAATAATTCATTGCTACCGGTTCAATATAAATCATGGATTACAGACAGTTTTTAACATTCCTTAACATTAATTACTCCTTGGACTTAGACATTTGAAAAACATTTCAGTTACACCATGTGCCAGTTTGCCATTTGTCACGGAACACGAAGAGCCCAGGTGGTTGCCAATGATTTGAACTTTTCCTACTGGCCCCAGAAGTATGACTCAGTGCTATCCTAAGTGACCACACTTCGTACTGTGCCAGGGAAAGTGTTATTATTCTATCTTTGACAGCAGCTATCAAGAAATGTGCATAATGCCACAGTTTATTCTCAAGACATTAAGTTATATAATTTTGCCTTTCTTAAAGGACAAATCTTGAAAAATATAATACCTGAAAATTAACATGCAAAACAAAGTAGCTTCTAAAGGAAAGTAAATGCCATTAGAATAGAAAATACACAATGGCATTTCAATGTTAAAATGAAAAAGTACTTTCCATTTTCATTTAGTTATTGAATATCACAGCATGTCTTTTGGTGCTTGACAGCAGCAGTAATACAAGGGACTTGTAAACATAATAAACTGGAAAAATATGTATTAATATGTCCATGTCCATTTTAAAGTACTTTCATATAGTGGTTTCTCCCTATTTGGTATCTATGTATTTATTTAAAAATAACTACCAGAAAATATCACTATGGACATGTAATTGAATTGCCTTAACAAATGACTGATAAAATAAATGCATATGCTACACTATTAATAGTTTCTCTAGATTTTAAATAAATAAAGATTCTCTGAATTCAGAGATTCCAACTCTTGAGGCTTTAAATAACACTGGGACATAGGGATGTTACAGTGTGAGAGAGATAAAAAGTATAAATTAGGCAAAATTTACTTATAGAAGAAAACAATATCTAACGTATGTACGAAACAGAACATCACAGTAAGTTAACTCTGAACAAATTTTAAAATAATTCAGTACCCTTGATATTTCAGTATACTTTTTGATGTAACAAAGACAGTTATTTGTATAGTTTGTAGTGATCGATATATTCTAATAAAATTACAGTAGCATGAATGAGTTACTTATAGACAGTTAAGTAATCCAGTGTCAATAATTATTCCACATTTAGTGCTTTGAGCACATGCATATTGTTCATAATTAAAATAGGAACTTATTAAAATAAATTATACTAAATTATTCAGCATGGCAAACCACTTAATGAGCTCTAAATGGACCTTAAAAAGGTGTGTTCAGATTTGTGTTTAATTTGCCGTGACTGCTGTGCAATGCACTCAAAATCTGTAAATCTTTGGGAAATGAGATTTTTTCAGACAATTTTATTGGCATATAATTCACATATAATACAATTCAATATGTCAATATATTAAGATGAATTGTACAAGCATCACTATAATCAAGTTAGAATGTTTTTCTTCTCTCATGTACTCATTGTTTAAACTCCCCATTTCCCCCTAACCACCCATGCCATACATCAAAAAAACAATTAATCCAGCTACAGTATCTATAGATTTATCTATCCTGCATTTCATATATGGAATAAAACCCAAAAAATCCACCCTAAAAATAATAGACTCTAACAATAACAAAGTAAAACAGAGAAAACCTCAACTGAAAAGAAACCAGAAAATATGAAAAAGTAGAACAAATTTTAATTGGATCAAAAGGGATTATCAAGTGATAAGGTGTTTAAATTTTAAATGAACCTCATCTGCAATAATACACTTTCTAGTGCACTATGTATAATAGCAAAGCTATTCCCATTCCTGCTCTATGGTCAGAGGGGATTCAACAGAGGCTTAATCCATGTATTGGGAAATGAGGTTTTTAAATCATTGAGTTAAACACACAGATTAGAAGACCATCAGTAGAACTTGCCCCAGTATTTTAACTCTTTAAAAAATGCATTTCTGCCAACTATTTGTCAGTTTGTCTTACTGTGGTAGCTCCCATGTCACTACAATGCTGTTATACTACCAATATTTCAAATACCAGCAGGATCACTGATGGTAGACAGGTTTCACCTGAGCTTCCAGACACATAGAATGCTCCTTAAGAGGGAGGGTGGAAAGACTTCTTATGAACTAGGAACATGGCATCAGGAGGAACTAGTCCATGGAAAAGGCCATCATGCTTCATAAAGTAGACCGGTGAAAAAGAGGTTGACATAGTGTCTGCAATAATGGGTTCAAACATTCCAATTACTGGATGCCTAGGACCAGGCAGTGTTTTCTTATGTTGCACATAGAGAAACTAGGAGTCAGAACCAATTCTAGGGCACCTAACAACCTAACAGTAAGTGAGGCTTGGCATCACCAGTCTTACATCTGATTATGGTAAAATGGAATATAAAACAAATATTAATGAGGGGATTGTTCCATGAAATAAGCTTGTTGTACACATTAGTCAAGATTTACTCTAGCTTTGACACCAGTGATCAAAGTAATTCATTTCTTCTTGGAAGAGATGTTCCCATAACAATGAAAAGATCTATGGAACATATGATACCTAGGCATTCACATATGAAGGGTGTTGCGCAATTAATTTCTTGATATGGCTCTTCTATCCATAGCCTTAGTAACTCCCACCAAATGACTTTTTCCTGATGGACATGTTTAAGAGGTGGGAGAAGAAACTGATAGCATTATATGACTCAGTTGTGAGTCATTGGTAACCGAGCTAATTGCGATTGTAAAAACTTGGAGCTCAGATGTGAAGCGTGGTCAATTTTGCCATCCTGCTGGGTATAAAATGAGCCATGTCAGAAGCAGGAGGGAAGAATATCACTACCCTTAAGAAAGTAGAGCATGTCTTTTAGACCCCGATATCCCTGTGCATTGAACTTCTTAGATCCAGGGACAGAAAATTGTGGCACCAGCAGAATCTAGAGCCAGAGCATAAGACAGAGTTGTGAGCTTCTTGGCTCTGTGGTCCACAGAGAGAGCAAAGCTGAGTGTCATAGAGCAAAAGGATTGCTGGAAGAATGAGGTGCCTCCAGATATTTAATTAAGGAGCTAGGTTTGCTGACCCAAAGAACTAAAGCTGAGCATTTTGGGTTGAGGGTTGTGACGAAGTAGCTTGCCCTTTGAGCATGCAATGGAAGCCCTAAAAGAACTTTGTAATATTGCCTGAGCAGGAAAGGGGCCAAGGAGCCAAATGGCTGAGGCTGAGGACCAAAGTGAGGTCTACCTGGGGGAATGGCTGAGAAGAGGCAGTTCTCACTGAATAACTGTATCTTGAGCATTTCTGATTTGAAATTGTAACCTGTTAATGTCCTTAATAAACCCTATAATCCTGAGCATGGTCTGTGAGATCTGTGTGGCCTTTACAGTGAATTACTGAGGTCAGCAGCTCAAAACCACCAGCTGTTCCACAGAAAATGAGGCTTTCTGCTTCCATAAAGCTTTCATCTCGGAAACCAATTGGTGTGGTCCTATTCTGCCCTATGAGTTAGAATCTACTCGATGGCAGTGAGTTTAGAATTTTAAAACTATTATTTTATATTCCTATTTGGGTTGTCAAACTACTTTGCTATAGAAATATATGAGACATGGACAAGTCTTTAAATTTCTGAGCTCAGTTCCTTGCATGTGATATAACACAGGCTCAAGAGATTTGTAAGTGTTCTTAAGTAATGTGTTCAACAACATATATGAGAACTGTATTGGAGTTTGTGTTTCAAATATGCCTAGCAAAAATAATTAAACCATGTATATTAAACTCAAAACCAAACTCACCGCCATCAAGTTGATTCCAACTGCCTAAGTGGGTTTACAATCCTGTAAATCTTTACGGGAATAGAAAGCCTCATCTTTCTCCCTTGGAGCAGCTAGTGGTTTCAAACTCTGACCTCTAGGTTGGCAGCACACTGAGTAATCTACATCACTAGGGCTCCTCATCATAGTAAAAGCCTACCAAAATGGCGATACAGTTTGCTAAGAATTTTCCAAGTACATGAAACACGCATAATACAAACCAAATATCTCAAACTACCTTAAAGAATTATTGCATTAGATGGTATCTGTCCTTTGTAGCCAGCTCCCTCTGCTATCAATTCAATTCCAACATAACAACCCTCAGGAAAGAACAGAACTGCCTCCTTTGAGTATTTGAGGCTATAAATCTTTGAGGGCGCAGAAAGGCTCATCTTGTCTCCCAAGGAATGGCTGGTGGGTTCAACCGGCTGGCCTTGTAGTTAACAGCCCAAAGCATAACCCACTACACCACCAGGGTACCTCTTCTAGCCAGAGCCCTGCATTTTGTGATGTATCATAAATCCCATCCCTTACACCTTGTGGGTATAACCTCTGTTAAAACAAGAACTTCTAGTTTTAAGCTGCTCTCATAATAGTCAAACCACCAGCTGCCTGCTTAATTGAGAAAAGCAGGAGGCCGAGTTCACAGAACTGGCTGAGCCTAGACCTGGACCATCTAATATGTGCAGAAATGATCAGTGTGTCCTCTACCTAACTTGTTGATATCAGAAAGCCCAAAGCACACCTCTATCAAAGCTTGTTCTTGGCACTTTAATTGTAGCCTAACACCTGGCTTGATTCGCCAGCCTCCATATGCCTGTGGTTGACAAGGATCCTACAGAGAAACATCTGAACTTTTAATTTGGGACTTATCAGCCTTAACAGCCACGTGAGCCATTTCTTTGACAGTTGGTGAATTCTGTGATACTGTGTTGAATCACATAGCCCTGCAAGGTGAGGAATATAGTAAGTGGAGGAGTGGTAGTTGCTACAGAGATAATGGACTGGTATAGGATTTTGGAAAAGGTGGAAATTTGGAAGATCTTCAACCTCTAACTCATTTGAAACAGTTTTGTATTCATCTTTCTAAAGTATTCTTGTACACTAAAATACAGATCCTGATTTTAAGAGCACAATTTTAATATGAGTATCAGTAAAAAAGGTATTATTTTTATATACCATAGAGTATCTTGCTTGCATGTGAAAGTTGAGCATTGAATAAGAAAGACCAAAGAAGAATCGATGCATTTGAATTATACTGCTGGCGAAGAATATTCAAAGTACTTACCATAGACTTCCAAAAGAACTGACAAATCTGTCATGGCACAATGTGTCATCATTGACATGACAGAAACAGGAAGTAACTCTCATAAGAACAGCTATCTCACCAATCTCATTTCTTAAAAGGTACTCATGTACTTTAAAACATGTACTGTATATACTCGAGTATAAGAAGACCCGAATATCAGCCAAGGCACCTAATTTTACCACAAAAAAGAAATTAAAAATGTGCTGAAAAACTCAGCTTATACACGAGTATATACATTATTATAAAATGAGTTATGAATAGCTCAAGGCTCACCAAAGTTAAGAAACAATTAAAACTGGTCTTCAAAATTTGAATGAAAATATAAAATCTGACATTTTTGTCTACAGTCTTTTAGAAGCATGAATAGAAGAGACTGAAGTAGCAACAACAAAATCATGGGAAAAAGCAGCTCTTGAAAAGCGTTACAGTCAACAGTGTTCCACTGTTACAGTGATGAAAATGAAAAAGTAAACCAGTTGTCATCGAATCAATTCAGCTCATGATGCCCCTATGTTTCAAAGTAGAAATGTGCTCCACAGGGTTTTCATTGGCTGTGAGCTTTCGGAGGTACATCATCAAGCCTTTCTGTTAAAAGCCAAGTGCTTAATTTTTTGTGCCACTAAGGCTCCTGATTAATTTTATATTTTAAAAACTCAAGTAAATTTTACCTGTAAGTTGACATCATTTACATAAGATATGTCAGTGACGAATATATAAAGCACATTTATAAAGAAAACATAAGCAGGTTAATATGTGGTATGTAAAAAAAACATGGTTAAAAAAAGGAGCATACTAGGGCTAGAAAAGCATACTTTAAAAAATATGTCATAACATGAAAACTAACATATTCTTTAAAAAAGTTTTATTGAAAATAGAGTTCACAAATCACACAATTCAATAGTCTAATCATAGTGAGTTACGCAATCATCACCACAATCAATGCTTCTGAATTGTCCACAACCCAAATGCCACTTGTGACACATGAGAAGGGCATTGTTTTGCCAGTGATTCTCCCTTCTTTCACTGACCTAAGCACAAATGAATTGGTTCTTTTGCTTCTGACACTTGACTCTTTTTCCTATGAAAAGTCACTACATTCTTATCACTAAATGACACTCTAGTGCTATAAGTGATTAGCATTTCATTACAGATTTGTTTAAAAACAATTTTGGTCATCATGTGCATACCTGTGACAATAAAACTCTTATTTTTCATTCTTATGGCCTGAGAGAACATTTCAGTGACCATGAACCTTGTGCTAAAACAATGCTGAAAAGTATCTATCTACTCATTCCGACTTAGCCAGAGACAGCAGTCATCAACAGGAATGCCTTAGGACCTTTGTACTGAGTTCCCTGGCAAGAAAAGTAGGAGATACTATTCTAAAAATTAGACTGAATTATTTAAATAATTATTTAACTTGAAAAAGAACTGGACAGAAATGATCCAATAAAGCTATTAGAAAGGAGGACATAAAAGACAGAAGTTAGTATGAGGGAAAGCATTCCTAAGATTCTACTTGAAATTCACACCCCAAATACATTTTAAAATCAGTACACTCTGCTTTGCACTCTGTTCTTAAGGCAAACATGTAAACTACATTCCATCATTTTATTTCTAAATGGGAATATTTAAAATTCTATTTTCCATAGAGATCATTGTTTAAATCCTGTTACAGTACTTAGATTTTTATTGTTGTTTCCAGTATCAAAATGTTACTTTAGTTCTTCCTGGACAACATCTTTCCTAATTATTCCTCAGTATTCCTTATAGAGTATATTTTCATTATCTTCATTTTTAGATAAAGAAAACAAGGACTCAAGAAGAGATGGATTGCGCACGCGTGGCAAATACAACCAGAGATACTTCAAATCCCAACTTGATTCTACAGATAATTTGTATTGTCTTCTACATACAGTACTTCCGAGTAGATATCTTTAGTTACTTGTTTTATTCACTTGTGTAAAATGTAGAGATGAAAGAAGATAAGGGCAGTGGAATGGGTCCTTAGGGATGGCCACAGATGACGAAGATGTTTTCGGTAGCCTTGAAAGATATCATCTGGCATTTTCATTTGGGAAAATTGAATACAAAATTCGTGGCAGCCTACAGGATGTGGTTACTACAAAATGATTACCCTTAATCAAGAACTGGTGTCCATCTGCACCCTAGAAATGCTTCCAAGTCTACTCACCATCTGTAATTCATATGTTATACAAATAATTTTTTTAGTGATCATAAGATGGTATTATCTCAATAACTTATCATCTGAAATATCTGTAATATGTTATGAAAAGTATTAAGGGAATGTTTTGAAAGCACCCTCAATCTGAGTGTTGCCTTTAAGATAGATTCTGAAGATTCCAAGTCCTCGGGGATGTTGCAAAATCAAAAGATACTTTCCAGTCACCTTTCCAAAGGTAACGTCAAACTCTTGCTATTGACTATATCATTTATACAGCGTTTTTGTTAAGGTTTCTATAATTGCAAAACATTTGTATCTTACTAAAACAAATCAAAGCAGAAAAAACTCAATTCCTGTGAGCCTAACATGAATCCTTTACACAAAAACAAAAGTATTTCACAGACAGCACATTAATGCACATCTAGGCTGGTACTAACAGAGCTTAAAGTCAGAAAATGGCATTTAGCAGCAAAGCAGAGAAAGAATGCCAAAACATTCACATCAACAACTTCACAGGTTTACAGAGGTGGATTACTAAAGAATCAAGAAGGCCAACGCTGTGATAATTGCTACATTTCAATGTATTATGGCAAGAAAAATATAAGATTAATACATTCAACTCAGTTACAATTTATCTGATTACCAGACTATCCTTTTCAAATGTTTCACATCAGAAAAAAAGATGATCTTAAAAAAGGCATTAAGTGAAAGTTTTGAAGTAGTTCTGTCAGGAACCTGATATAATTTCTTGGAGATTTGGTAAAAAAAAAATATCTGAGGTTGGAACAATTCTCAAACTCAATTACAAAACACACTACCTGGGCCCTATTATATAAAATGAAAATATGTTATATATTTAATGACAAAAACAAAAGTTGTCTTTGTTGCAGGAGAACAATCAGAAAAGGTCTCTTAGTTACATTCCATTTTAGGATATCTACACTAGGAAAATAAGTGGGGGGGGGGATTCAAAAATTCATGGAAAATATTGAATTAATAGCTGATGAAATTTTTGTGTGAAATTTTAAAGTTGCTTTGTATTATCTACATGTATACATTCAGCTGATACATTTGTGGAATCAAAAATAGCCATGTCTTGTTTAACAAAATAGACATAGTGTCTACAGAAACTACAATTAAAATGCTTAGAATATCACACGCTTCTGCTTAAGAGTTGAACTGCAAATCTGTTAGCACTGAGATAACTAAACTAAGGATATCTCCATGGCACTGTCAGGCAAGCAGTGGACTTCCAGTCCTTGGCAGAAAAATGAGGGTGTCTACTCCCATAAAGATTTACAGCTTCAGAAACCCTAAGTAGGGTTGTTGTGAGTTAAAATCACCTCCATAGCAAAATGTGCTACTTAGGCAGATTCGTTTCAGTAGGATGGAAATCAAGAATCTAACATTGAATAAAAATTTTTACCTGTGAAAAGACATGAGTTTTATACAGGAGATCGGAAGTCAGACGGTCAGTATTGCCTCTTGGGAGCATTGTGAGAATTGTGAGGTGTTTTAGTTATCAGAATGCATAGACTTACCCAATGATTGTCTTGATCCATGGATGAAGTTATCCTATACAATGAAGAATGGTCTAAGTTCCACAGGATCTTTCTGGGTGTTGTTTTGCATTGGATAGTCATTTATTAATACTTCCAGAGACAAGCTAAAGTGACTCCACAGATGAGGTAGTTTATCTTTTAGAATTAACAGCTTTGAAAGTGTTATTTTTTTAATATAAATATTTTATTTCAAAATAATTTTAGATGTACAGAAAAGTTACATTTTCCCATGTTAACAGCTTTCAGCTCTATGGTACATTCATCACAGCAAAGGAACCATCATGGATATATTACTAATAACTACATTTGGATTTCACTCGTTTTTCCCCACTAAATGCCCTTTTTCTGTTTCCAAGATTCCATCCAGGATACCACACACAATACAATTATTCATTCTGTCTTTGCAGCCTCCACTGGTCTGTGACAGTTTCTAAGATCTTCCTTGTTGATCTTGACAGTTTTGAGAAATTTTGGTCATGTATTTTATAAAGCATATTTAAATTTGGATGTATGTATCTAAGAGGTTTTTCTCATGGTCAGACTGTGGTTATGGGTTTTGGGGCTGGGAAAATCATAGCAGGGAAGTGCTCTTCATATTACATCTTCTCAAGGATATATAATACCAACATGACTTTTCTCTGATGATGTTAACTTGATTACCTAGCCAAGGTAGTGTGCACTTCTGGATACTTATGGTATACTTTGGGTTATAATCCATTAGTACTTGATTTTATTGCTCAAATATTCCTGTTTTAGCCAGTGGGACCTCTTTTGGATTGGTTCCTGTGTCCCTTTGATAATGTGCTTTTGAGTACTTCCTTATTTTCTGGCATGAAAAGTTGCTTCAGAGGCTCACCTTGCATTTTCCTTGCCCTGGTCCTAGAATCTGACATTTCTCCACCGAAGTGTGGTTCCTTCCCACATGACTTTTAAATGCCCAATAGGATTTATTAGGACCCCAGATCAAATTAATCTGGCCTGTTATTCTCCTAATAATCATTTTTATTTTCTAAAAAAGCTCATTGCCATCAAGTCAATGCTGTAGGTTTCCATAGAAAGCCCAGTCTTCTCCCTCAGAACTGCTAGTACTTTCAAACTGTTCACCATATGGAGCACAGCCCAATATGTAACAACTACATCACCAGTGATACGCTTTTCTATTTTCTTGGACTTATTACATGAGATGACTTCTGATCTTATTTCTCTTACATCATGAAATGTTCATTGAAAGTCCACCAAAAGATCATTTTTTTCCTTCCAGTATAGCCAAACTGAGCATCTAATTTTATAAGTTTATTTTTCCTATTACAATATAAGCATTACATTGAATTTTAGAAAATTATCTGAGTAGACAAATTACACTGCTTAAGAATTTTACTTCAGGAGGCATTATATAATGTCTGTTATATAAAGGGAGTGTTCAGTCCAAAAAGATTGATATACAAAAAGAATAAAGAATAAGACTGTAATATATGGAACTTATTTGGATCATAACTTAAAACTGCAAAATTGTTTATGACATTTGTGAAATTAAAATTTGAATACCAAGTAGATATTTGAAGACATTAAGGAATGAATTTAATAATAGTCTTGGATCTGTGTGATATGTACATGTACCTTTACCTTTGCATCTAGCTAGCTATTTGACTCATTCACTTACTGCGATCAAGTAGAATCTGACTCAGCAACCCTATAGGAGGGAGTAGAACTGCCCCATGTGAGTTTATGGGACTCTAGCTTTTTAAAAAATATTTTTGAAGTTTTTATTTATTTTTAAATCATTTTATTGGGGCTCTTACAACATTCCATACATCAATTGTATCAAGCATATTTGTACAAATGTTGCCATCATTTTTAAAACATTATCTACTTGAGCCCTTGGTATAGGCTCTTTTTTCCCCTCCCTCCCACCCTCATGTATCCTTGATCAATTATATATTGTTATTGTTATAGCGTATCTTACACTGTCCATTGTCTCCCTTCACCCACATTTGTTATTCCTCCTCTTCGGGGAGGGGTTATATATCCAAACTTGTGATGGTTCCCCCTCCCTGACCATGCCCCTACCCTCATGATATCACTACTTCCAGTACTGTTCCTGAGAGGTTTATCTGTCCTGAATTCCATGTGTCTACAGCTCTTATCTGTACCAAAGTGTTCTGGTCCAGATTTGTAAGTTAGAACTGGGTCAAGGTAGTGTGTGTATGTTTGGGAGGAGGGGGGAGTATTCAGGAAGTAGAAGAATGATGTGTGATTCCTCGATGCTATACGACACCTTGGTTTAATCATCCCTTCCTTTTACCACTTCTGTGGGGGGATATTCAATTATCTAAAGATGGGCTTTGGGTCTCCATTCCATCTCCTCTCTTTCATATCGATATCATTGTTTGTTTTGGATCTTTTAATACCTTATCCTGTCAACACCTCATGATCACACAGGCTGGTGTGCTTCTTCCATGTGGACTTTGTTGCTTCCCTGCTAGATGGCGGCTTGTTTGGTTTCAAGCCTTTAAGACCCCAGACGCTATTTCTTTTGATAGCTGAGCACCATCAGCTTTCTTCACCACATTTGCTTATGCACCCGTTTTGTTTACAGTGATCATGTTGGGAAGGTGAGTATCAAAGAGTGCCAGGTTATCAGAACAAAGTGTTCTTGTGCTAAGGGAGTCCTTGAGTAGAGGCCCAAAGTCCGCCTGCTATCTTATCATACAAATATATTTACATTGGCCTCTATCCCTTTCGTTATAAATATATTTACATATATACATGCCTATCACTATATCTCTATAACTAGTTTTTGCCCAGTTGTTTCCTCTATTTCCTTTCATCTTCCTCCTATCCCACTATCATGCTCACCCTCCATTCAGCTCTCAGTATTTCCTCTCAGATACATTGCTCTTAGTCAAGTCCCACCTGGCATTATACACCCTCATCACCATCAATTTTAGATCATCTGTTGTTACCTTATCTCTGCGTTTGTTGGCTCCCCCCTCCCCCTCCCCACTCCCTCCACTCCCATGTCCTCCCAGAACCGCCAGTCTCATAGTTTTCTCCTTGGGATTGTTCATCCTATCTTTTGTAGATAGACATAGGGCCAAGGAAAACAAAAACACAATAAAACAAACAAATGAAACAAAACAGAACAGGAGGAAAAACAAAAAGCAATAGTTTCAGGTCTGTCTGCTGATCTTTACGTATGTTTTCCAATCAAGTCTGATGAGGGCCAAGCCCTGTCCCCCAGTCAGAAGTCTATTTTCAGGATTCCTTGAGGACTTGGTTACTTTGCTCCCCTTGCTGCCCGGTTGCACTCCCTTCACGTTTCACCCCACTGTGCGTGGGTCAGACTGGGTACATTTTCTGCACAATGTCTCCAGTGCTGTCCCCCATAGCACTACGGGTCAGTGGTGGGGCGGGCCCTATTTTCCTCTATGCACTAGCTGCTCTAAGCAGGGATGTCATCCCTGGGGTGGGCCATGATGAGGTCTTTGTCTCTCTCTCTCTCTCTAAGGGAGTAGAAAGCCTTGGAGCGACTGGTAGTTTTGAACTGCTGCCCTTGTGGTTAGCAGCCCAATTTGTAACCACTATGCCACCAGGGTTCCTTCAGCTATATGAAGGGGCTTTAAAAAGTTCATGATATTTTCTGTCAATTTTTCCATAAGACTTTAAGTACTCTCATACATTTATATGTATATGTGTGCATGTACTTAATACACAAATACACACAAATGAGGGAGTTTCTAAAAGTTCATGGAAAAAATTCCTTGCCTTTTAATTCATTTTCCCCAGGAACTTTTTGAAGCCTCCTGGTGTGTTTGTCCTACTTTTAGAAAGACACATATTATGAGCCTTCAATTTTTATGGCCTCATTATTGGTATGTCTATATCTACTGCCATGTAGCTTATTCTGGCTCATAGCAACCCTACAGATAAGATTAGAACTGCCCCTTTGGGTTTCTGAGACTAAAGTTTGGTGCGTTTTTTTTTAACTTTTTATTGTGAATTAGGTAGGGGTTTATATAGCTGATCAATTTTGCATTCAACAAGTCCATCTTTACAGTCCATCTTTACAGTAGCAGATAACTTCATCTTTCGGCCTTGGAGCAGCTAGTGGTGGGTTCAAACTTTTGTAGTTGGCAGTCTAATGCATAACCCACTACATCACCAGAGCTCCTTCAATGTGTCAGTAAAAACTGACTGACTCATAGCGACTCTATAGAACAGAGCAGAATTGCCTCTGTGGGTTTCTGAGACTATAAATCTTTATAGGAGTACTGAAAACCTTTTCCCATGGGGAAGCTTATGGTTTCAAGCTTCTGATCCTGCAGTTAGATAACCACTATACCATCAGGGCTCTTGGTTGATATGTCATTTGGAGGGGGTGTGGGGCAGGGGGCAATGGGGTGATCACTATATCATTAGCTATTATTCTGCCTGCTTTGATTATTATCTGTGAGTGTTTGCTGATTTTCAGTGCAAATATAAGAATAAGTTGGCAAGGGAGCGCCATTAAAAAAATTCTTAGACATAATAAACCATTACATAAACATTAAATCACACACACCTTAAAAACTAATGGGTATGGAAATTCACTGTTTCATCATATCTCTTACCAGACTGTTTAACAGAATATCCTATTATTTTAATGAAAGTGATAAAACTCTCAAAGATATCGCCAAACAAAATAATTTTAATTCATGCAAATTTTATAAGATAATTAGCACTTCAGGAGAGAAAAAAGCACTTTACATAATCAAATGCACAAAGTCAGGGTAGCTTCACCAAAGTTGGTGATTACCACATTTTGGTACTCTTATGGTTTTAAGTGTCTATTGTCCTTGGTACTGTGGTAGCTTTCATAAAGTGAGACTTCAATCCCTCTGTTCCATAAGTAAACAAGGAAAAAAATTTTTCACTTTAAAAGAAAATAAAGCTAAGCAACTTCCCAAGGGCTCAATGGAAAGTAAAGGTCTAGAAAAGGATGGAATGTGTGTACGGACTATGTTGGATACAATTGATGTATGGATGTAACAAGAGTTGTAAGAGCCCCCAATAAAATGATTATTAAAAAAAGTGCATCTAGCATTAATAATTCTACATAATAAAACATTCTGTTTCTTCCATAAAATTATCAAAGGGAAATGAGAAGTAAAAGATAATATGTTCCAAAAAAAAGATAATATGTTCGTTTTTTCACTGTGACCAAATCCTGCATTAAGTTCATAAATAAGTGTAAAATATGCAAGTACTCAACTGATCAAAGACCTCTAGCTCAATCCGATCACTCCATATGTTGCATTTATTTTGCATACATTTTTTATTATGATTACATTTCCTGTAGTGATACAAAATTTAGTGTCTTTCATGATTCAGTATTTTATTATGAAGCAGTATGGTCTACAATTAAAGACTTTCGAAACAAAACACTTTTGGTAGTTAGGTGTGTATTTCAAAGATACAGAAATGTATTGAAAAAGCCTGTTCAAATAAATACTAATGAGATACAAACGACAGTGTTAACCACTGCTGAGTGAATCTGCACAAAATAACAGAGGCAGTCCTTGGGTTATGGACAAGATCTTTTCCTAAGTGTATAGTCAAGTAGAATTTGTAGCCAGGTCAGAACATTTCTATACGGTTCTTATTAACATTACTTTAATACAAGGGAGAGGCCTTGGGGGCATAGGGATTACACGTTGGTCTGCGATCTGCAAAGTCACCAATTCAAAACCACCAGCCACTCCATGGGAGAAAAATAGGGCTTTCTCCTCCTGTAAAGATTTACTCCATCTGATTGGGTCGCTATGTGTCAGAACTGACTAGATGGCAGTGAGCTGAGTGCGAGGGGTTGGCTCAATGTTTCAAAGTGAAAGCAAATTGACATAACATTAAAGAGCAAATAGAAGCTGTAGGTAAATCAAACATTCTTAATCCTGGGACTGCCTGCATAACAAATGCCATTATTTCTTCAAATATGAAGCAACTTCTTGATTATTATCAGGCACTAACTATGGACATTGATGCTTTTTATTAACTATCCTTTGAGAACAAATCATCTGCTCACCACTGGGTGGGTAGCAGCAGTAATCTGAAGTAGGGCTTTTTCTTGGGTCCACACTCAGCAGAAGTGAACAACAAACTCCTGGGGTTCACTTCCAAACAAAAAAAATGTAATATCTTTGTCATTGGCTACAGTCCTATTCTGAGAAGCAGAAGTACCACACCCACGGAGCATAAAAGGACCCAGGAACCCAGACTACCTTATTAGATACTGCAGAAGGTTGAACTGATAGAGAGAACATTCACATGTTTTGCATGAGTCCCAAGATTCCCCTTACATATACCTCTGGTAGAAAGACAAGGTGGAAATTATTTTATATTTTGGAACCAGTTAAAAACCAATTTGAATCCTACTTCTTTCACTTACTATTTATTCACTCCTCAAAATATGAGTAGGGTGATAATGTGGGTTTGGTGGTGTTGGACTGGTAATCATAAGGTCAGTGGTTCAAATTCACTAGCATCTCCCTGTGAGAAAGATGAGGCTGTTTGAAACCCTATATAGATGGAGTTGTTATGAGGTGGAAATCAACTTGATGGCAATGAGTTTGGTTTATCAATGAATACTTGGGTATATGACAAACCACTAAGAAAAACTATGGAAAATTCCATTTAAAAATGTATTCTTCATTTTTTAATTGGGAGTTAATGTATACATTATTCCATAGTTCATTCACATCAAAAAATACTGTACAATTTCTATCACACTCTGTTTCCAAACATTCTTTTCCTTCCTGGACTCCTTGACATTGGCTCCCTTTTACTTCCACCACCACCACCACCACCACCACCACTACCCAAACCCCCTATTCTACTTGCTGTCCCTGTAGGTTCATCAATCCTGGGTTTCATATACTGAAAAACAGAAAAATATACAACACAAATTCAAGAGGATATGCATTATCTTTTGATTCCATTTTTCCACAAACTTTTTGAAGCCATGTGTAATATCACTAAGTTTCTTCATCTATAAAATAAGGATAAATTTAGCTTTTCAGGATTAGGGTAGACATTAAAAATAAGGTAAGAAAAGCACCAAGTGCAATGTATATTTATGCAGTAAGCATTCAATAAATCAACTATTATTAGTTCTGTCTCTGAATATTGCCAATGGAATGAACCTTGTCCTTTAAAAAATTGCCGGCATGGTTCACTTAGTATGTACCAGGTATTGTTCTCACTAGACAACAATCTTATGAGGTAAATAAAAATAAGAAAACTTGGGCCAGTTACTTAGATTTTCTGTACCTAAGCTCATGCATCTAGAAAGTGATGGAGTCAGGATTGCCAAGTGCTTTTAACTCTATAATATATATTACAGTAGCCCTGGTGGTGTAGCTGTTGAACGTCAGGCCTTGATCCACAAGGCCAACTGTTCAAAACCACCAGGCACTCACTCTCTGGGAGAAAAACAAGGCTCTGTACTCATGAAGAGTTACAGTCTTAGAAGCTGCAAGAGCAGTGCTACTTTGTCCTATAGGGAGGCTGTGACTTGCTACGTTTGGAGTGTTATACAGTATATTCTGTCCATTTGCATAGGTAGAAAATTATGGAATTTTTCAAAAAAATAAAATCTGAAGATAATTATGTACAAATTTAGTTATGGTCTTCCTTCCCAAAAGTATATATGCAATCCTATGGGGAAAGAAGAGTCATGTCAAATCTAATTATATCACTGAGCCGCTCCCCAATCTGTTAAGCTGCTTAACTTCTCTGTACCTTACCTTTTTTGTAAAAGGGTGTTAATATCTGTCCCTTATCTCACTTTTAAGAATTACAAATAATAATAAATGTGAAGTACTTGAGACTTTTAATTTGGACAAATGGAGCTATAATAATGCAATTGGGGGGGGGCAATTAAAAATCCCAAGAATTTAAGTAGGCAGATGCTCTAAAACTGTAATTTATATCTAAGTAGCTTTTGTATTTTTTCCCAGTATAAAATGGCTTTTGGCTATGCATACTGCTGCCATCAAGTTCAGTGACTCAAAGTGACCCTAAATAGGGTTTCTGAGATTATACATCTTGACGGGAGCAGACAGCCTCATCTTTCTACTGCAAGATAGCTGGTGGGTTTGGACAGCTGACCTGTCAGCAGCACTTAGATATTTTCTTCTCCCACTCATTGATGTTAGCTCTACACTACCCCCACCCATTCTCCCCTGCCATGCCCCTAGGCAATTATCAATTCAGTTACTGTCTCTATAGATCTACCTATCCTGGATTTCATATATAAAAACGCATACAAAACACAGAAAGGAAGCAAAAACAACAAAAAGGCAAAACAAAAACAATGACTACACAAAACAAAAAAACCTCAATCATAAAAAGAAAGCAGAAAATATTAAAAATGGAAACGAAACAACTTTAGAATGAGTCCAAAGGGAAATCAAATGAGAATGTATTACACTTTAACCTAACTACATAACTATAATCAACTTTACAATGCTCTGATAGATGTTACATTTTAATCTAACTACATCTGCAATAATACACTTTGCAATGTTCTCTGTCTGATAGCAAGGATATTCACATGCCTGGACTACAGTCAGAGGGGAATTGCCAGAGGCTTAATCCATGCAGGGACCCAGCAAATGAATTTTGAGCTTCCACTGTCATCCACAACCTTCTGCAAACCAAGTGTTCACAATTTAATCACTGATACAATTCCATTCCCTCCTTTGGATTTAGATTTTATTATTTACAATCCTTGGATCACACAGGCTGGTGTGCTTCTTCCATGTGGACTTGGTTGATAACTCATTTAAATAGTTGTTTGTTTGAGGACAAGCCTTTAAGACCCAATATGCTATCGTTTCTACTAGCTGAGTACCATCTGGTTTCCTCATCACACTTTGCTATAGCACCCGCATCTTCAGTAATCTGTTCACAAGGGTAAGCATAAAGTAGGGCCATGTCATAAGAATTAATTGTACTTAGATTGGGTACATGAATGACTCTATGGTTTATATATGCCTCTGGTTCACTTTAGAGACATCATAATCAATTTATGATGGAAAACACTATAAAGCATCCCCGAAGCATAAGGTAAATCAATTGATATTATTATGAATATAGTCGTACTATAAATATTCTTAAAGCATTATATCTACACAATACATGCAAACTAGAAAACAAAGACTAGAAAGAACAATTACCAAACTCCAAACATTCCAAAGAACTGAGTTCTCTCCACAGTTAACAATTCAACATCGATCTGAACTCCTCTGGTCTAGACAAGAAAACCTTCTGTTGTTGATTTAATGCAACATTAGTACCAACAGAACCTCCGGAAACTAACCTGGCACGATTTCAGAGGGAAATATATTTGGCTGTATAGCACACCTCAAAGGCTCTGAGAGGCTGAGAGGAAAACTAGACTATTGCATAGTTTTGAGCACCATTAGCAGTAACTGCTAAAACATTTTATATGCATCAAGTAGCCTAGTGGTCTGCTTTGAAGAGCAAAATATAAATTACACAAACCGAAAATGTGGCTCTTTTGCTCAGGCATGAAGGGAAAAAAATCCAAGTCCTCAGAACTATCAAACATTTTGAAAATAATGTGAATAGTTGAAAGTAAAATATAAAGTACAAAAAAACTATCACAGGCATGTAAAAATCAGACCAAAATTATAATCAAACTAATATTGTGATAATTATTCAGCATGATTATGTAAGATCGGTATTGGAAAGGTTTTTATTAATAAGTTAAATTTATAAGCCTAACTATCAACTTGCTGGAAAATGGATCCTTTCAGGATCTTTGGTAAACAATCTTATATCTAGGATATAAGGCCAGACTTAATTTGTTGTAGATATTACTTGAAAAAACACATTGCAAACCTGTTTTTAAAATAGCAGATATACGTGAAATGAAATGAAAAGTTCAAACGGATAAGTTTATTGGAGAATATTTTAAAAGGCAATAAACAATTTGTTTTTTTCTTATCTCCCATTTTATCTGGAGATGATCAAACGTACTTTCAATGAGACTGCTTCCCCCCAAAAACAGCAAAGCCAAATAAATATAAAACAGACATGTATTCTATACTTGTTATTAGTTATGTAATGATGTTTTTATCTTGACAAGCTCTCATGCAATAATGCCATTGCCAGTTTTTATTCTATTTAATCTTGTTTTTTAAAAATAATTTTACATTGTGATAAAATAATAAACCCATAGAAAACTAAAACAGCAATTACTGTACCTTAGTAAAAAATATGTCAATGAATTCATGTGCCTTCCTATATCCTTCCTTTCTTAAAATTACAAGAGAAATAATAACAAAGGAAACCTCAAAAGTTTCATTTACATTAAAATCAAATAAGAAATTAAATATATCCTTAAAGTTTAAAAAATTCCATCATGTTGGAAGTTTTGTTTATAATTCAAATCAGGGTACAACTGCAATCCACTGTTTTGCAGTACTAGCTAGAACATTTACTGCCCGAAAGGGTTGTTTTATTGAGAATTAATAAACTGGCATATCTATATGGATGCCTTCAAATTTTCACTAACTCAGAGTTATATTGCAACATTGCTAAATTTCAAGGAGGAAAAAAAAAAGATTTTTTAAAAAATCCTTACGACTTGCCTACTGTTGGTTTTCTAGTAGCTTGTAATTCAGAAAAAAATCCCTATGAGGCACCAATTAACTCTCTACATAGGTTTTCAAAAGAATCCTTCAAAAATTAATAAAATTAACATATTTTGTTAAAGAATATTAGAAATCTTTTTATCAAAGTCAAAGGGAATATGGAAAATTGTTCATGAATGTTCATATAAGATCTAACTTTAAGTACATGAATGATATTCCAATAAAAAGAATATAAATAAGAAAATAAATATAATAAAGAACACAATGGTTCTTATCATAGTAACAGGCTATTTTCCCATTTTATCCTAATTAACAAAGGGCATTTTATTTTCACAAGAAAATATGCATTTTCACTTCTTAGGTGAACTTTAAAAATAAGAAAACCATCTTTAGGAATTTTATAAATTCCATTAATAATATAGAGAATCATTTTACAAATATAAAAATGAATAACAATTAGGAAATTTGTTAAGTTAGTTTAGAAATCTTAAAGGAACATAAAGACCTAGGAAAAGGAATGAGTTTTGATATTTAGATCATAAGTATTTTCTGATGGTAGCAGTCCATTTGTGACATCAGCAAATAATACTTACATTTATAGCATAAACACAGAAGTGTTATGGATGCCTGAAATTATTACAATTTCATAACAAAGGAGTCTAAATGGTGACAGGTCTTTAATTTGGCCAGAGCCAAAACTATGAAAAACTACTTTCACTCTAATCTGCCACACAGTATACACTGTGGCAATGAGGTATCCATCAGAGCGTTATAAGGAACTTTATAAGCACCATGTAGGAAAGCAGATTTGCTGACAAAAAGCCTGTGAATGTATTTTTCTATTCCTTCACTCTACGAATATTTTTCAAGCACTTACTTTGGGCCAGAAACTTTCATATGCATTGTTATGGAAAGCAAGCAATATTTCTGCCCTCATGTAACAAAAATCTAGTGGGGAAGCGAGACGGCAATTAAATGACCATACAAATTAATGTGCAATGAAACTGGCAAATAAGACAAAAGGAATATACACAGCACTGAGAGAGGATCTGGCTTTCTTTGGAAGGTTTCAGATCTGAAGGAGGAATAGAAATGAACAGGGTGAAGAAAGGTGAAAAGAGAACATTAAGTACGAAGTTGAGAGAACAGGAAGGACTGAATGTTCAATGTAGCTTGTACTAGGAAATGGGCTTACCTCACAGGCAACAGCCAAATATTCAAGCATCTTTCAGGCCATGTTAAGGGCTTTAATCTTTATCTTAAAAGCACAGAGAAACCATTAAATTGCTTTAACTTGATGGGGCTGGAAAGTGAGGAGGACAGGCTCAGATGCGAATCAAGAAGTACATCTTGACTACAGGTTGATGGGTAGATAAAACAAAATTAAGATGCTGCAAATTATGACCTTAACTGAAAAAAAACTCAAAAAACAGCAGCAGCTATTTTGCCCTTTGTAATAATGGGAGAAAAACAGGAAGCAGAGTACATTAATTTTACCATTTCTAAACACAACTACCATTTCTCCAACTCTTCTACTGAAGCAACCAAAATTGCTGAATTGAACATACTCATAACCCTGAGAGGTCTGGGGAACATAGCTTTAAACAGGCAGCTGCCATGGGAAATTCTTATTATGCCTGGTCTCGTCTTTAAAATCCTGCCAATTTTGCTTCTGCGTTGTATATATAACATCCATGTTTGTTTGAATATAAAAATGTTTTACAATACTTAGCATAATTAACCCTTTTGGTTCCTTTGACCACATGACCTGCACAACCTGAACAATGTAGCATTTGAAGAACTAAATTCACTCACTGAACATTAGTCAATGTAACCATTCTGAATTGAATATTATACTTGTTCTTCAGTCAGACACTGGACCATGACAGTCATAAAAAATAAAAAAGCCTTAGAATTCATTTTTATCAATGTATTCACCCTCTACCACCTCCCTTTTAACAGTATAGATCATCCACCCTTCTGGAACTCTTCATCTTTCACAAGACGCATTATGGGTGAGGTGCTGTCAGTCACATAGAAAGCTAAAAGTCATTAAGGACAAATTAAGTCCTAATCTGAGGTTGCTCTGCTATAAAGGAAAATTATAATATAGTACTGCTTAAAGAATAGCAATAATATTTAAATTCCCATCTCCATTCTGCACATAATAATGTGTATCAGAGAAATTCTAAATATCCAGCAACATAATGTTAATGATGTAATTAATCATAAAAATAACTCCTTTTAACATTATTTCCAAATTATTCCTGAGAAACAGATTTGAAACAGCTGTACCAATTCAATACACATTCTTTGTGGGTTTAGTTTTGGCAGCCAAAATTTTATAATGTGGTATTTATTTAAACTCAGGACATGATGAGAGTTTTATTGTCTTTGTGAAATGCAGATTTGTTCTTGTACTTTTGTGCCACCTACTCATGCTCCTCCCTCACTTTCCCTGTCCTGCCCACCTCTTGCCTTCAACCACACAAGCCTAGACACAACCTCTCTCTGGTTAATCACCCCATCTGAACTCGAGTCTCTTGCTGCTCCTCTCCATTTAGAATACATCCCTCTTGGAGGATGCCTGAGTTAAATTAATAAAACTCTACCTTCCCCATATACGTACCCCTTTCTGACTTAGTAAATACATTATCTTCTCTTTCCATTGGTACTTGTATACCTGGATAATAATGCACTTTAAAACATTACCTAATGCCCTAGTTTATCCCTGTCTTTGCCTTGACGTAAGTGTCCTTGCTAATGTTGTCCCTTAAAAAGTCTAATTCCCCCAAAGCAGAGAATAATTTATTTAACCAATCCATGAAAGCACTCCCCCTGCAGACCTATTGAGTAAATAATAGCTAAAGGCTAGAATTAACCAAAACAAAACCAAAAGTCCTCACTGTCATCAAGACGATGCCAAATCATGACAACCCTATCAGCCAAGGTAGAACTAACTGTCCCTGCAGATTTCCAAGACTGTAACTCTTTAGAGGAGTAGAAAGCCCCGTCTCTCTCCCATGGAGAAGCTAGTGGTTTTGAACTGTGGATCTTGCTGTTAGCAGCCCAATTTGGAACACTATGCCACGAGAACTCCTTTTAAAGGTCAGAATACATCCACATAATTATACTGTTCCCAGTCTGCACTGAATTATGAGTGTTTTCTTAAGGAACAAATGTTAATGACACCCCAAAAAATGTTTCTTGTGAACTAAACTCTACATATAAAAACTAAATTTATCCTTTGCGTAAAATTATAAAACCTCCTGTTCTGACAAAATGTCAACTCCAAAGTACACTCTTACTGGTGACAATGTAATCACTTTGCAATTGAAAAAAATATATAATTTTTCGAAATAAAGTGATACAGCCAATAGGATAATCTTTAACATTTTCCCTTACAACGTATACTTGTAAATTCCTGCCCAAAAGTTAATCTTTCAAGTCCATTTATCTCAAAATGTTGATGTTTTTCTTTGTCTAATTAAGATGAATTTTAATCTCAGCTCTGAGCCTTAGATGGGGAAGGAGAGAAGCATCGTACCTACCACAGCACTTTTTACATTTCGACTGAATAGACCTTATTCCATCACTGCATTTCCTCTATTACAGGGTTCTATTCAAAACATTGGTTTTATCTATGTTTTTTATACCTAAAACAGTGTATTACAGTTCCTATCCTCAAGATGGCCGAGTCATCTCAGGGCAGAAATGAGAAGTCAGGGAATGTTTCTTGAAGAAAACCGATAGAAAATGGTTTATAGAAAACAAGACAGGAAGGGGTAAAGCGGTTGAATGTCAGATGATTTGAGAATAGACTGTTGTAAAGATTCAGATCATTTTAATAATGGTAATAGTGTAAAATTGGTTTGAGCTAGTCATAAACACTGTGAGAACACTAGCAAAAAAGGAGGCCTGTTGGTTGACTCTGAAAATAATACCTAATCACTATTTGACTCAGAAAAGAAAATACTCACTGGAAGGATGTCATAGAGGAAGCCTGGTCCTGGAAAATAAATTTAGCTTTGTCATGAGGATATTTGGAATGAGCCTGAATTGAGACAGGTGTAAGAAAAAAGTTACAATTATTTGGCATAAGAAAGACAAGGAAAATTAATAATAAAATAAGTAGAGACCCTAAAGTGTCCAGACGGTTTTGTTATATTTCACTTGGGAAAAAAAGTAGAAAATAATTGGTGACTCACACAATTGCAGATTATGAAATATGAACTATTTCCAGGTCCTGCAAGTGAACACATAGGAGCTAAGAAAATAAAATGTCATATAGATTACTAGACCACACAAAAATAAGAAACAGTTATTGACCTACTTTTCTGTCACTTTTTCCAATATCTGAGTTGCTTTTATTTACTTTGAGAAGGGTTGTCAAACTACATGAGAACTGAATGCAATTTCCAAGTGTAGACTACTGGTGTCAAGATGCTAAAATTATGTGTATTTAATTTTCTCCAAAATTTGTACAAAATTAATTTTTTTAATTCTGAAAATCTGTGAGATATTGGAAAATAACCTGAAGTACTATCAGAATAGTCAAGAATCTGCCTGTTTATCTGACTTTTGAGGAGTTCATATACTTACTAGTACTGACACTGCTATTGTGTCACAGCAAATATACTCCAAAACCAAAGATTCCAAATTCATGGTAAAGGAACATGGTAGAGAGGGAAAAAATATCTGAGGTAATGGTGTAAGTTACACGCTGAGGAAATGTTCCATAGTTTTAAAAGCTTATTTCCCCCAATCTCTTCAATCCAATTCATATGTCTTATGGAAATTCCAGCAGTAAGTAGTTTGGGGCTTGTAATATCCCAATAATAGTACTAGTTATTCTCTTTCAGTTACATTACATGCACAAAGACATGGAAATTGTATCTTGGTTACCCCGGGATTTGTTCAAACACCTCACAAAATGCTTCATCAGCAAGTATGAAAACAAGCTAATCAACTTAAATAAAACAACCACTTAGAATCACAGCTAAAGATGTTAGCCCAGCTTCAAAGAAGCTACATTTTTGGATGGAGAGAATTTAAAATAACTAGTGGACTGGAAAATTAAGAATGTGGGTCAAAACGTGTTCCACTAGGTTCAGTCCACCTACATTGCTGAGAGAGGGGAAAGTACAGAGGTAACTGGGTTGGGGGGTAGGAGGTGAAGAAGATGGAGTTATACAGTGCTCATCAGGGAGCATTCTGGGAATTGTTGAGAAGTAGGTAATCTCGGAAGGTAATTTGACACCCAGGAAGCCATATAGATCGTTTTTTTGAGTATTTCAGCAATTGACTGACACTAAAGTAACCTTTTAGATAAATTCAGAGAAATGGCTGTTAGGGATTGAATTGTGTTCCCCCCAAATGCGTTGTGAATTCTAACCTAGAGTTATAATCCCATTAGGGAACTGGGTCATCTTTGTTATGTTAATGAGACTGTATAGTTAAGGGTGGGTCTTAAATCAACTGCTTTTGAGCTATGAAAGAGCTAAAACAAGCAAGGGAAAGTGGAGATGGAGAAAGACACCAAATCTCATGCAGGACCTTTCTGAGCCAACAGAAAGAGAAAGCTCCCTTAGAGCCTGCACCCTGAATTTTGCCCTCTAGCCGCTCAAACTGTGAAAAAATAGATTTTTGTTTATTAAAGTCATCCACTTGTGGTGTTGTTGTTACAGTAGCCCTAGATAATATAGAGAGATTTTAATTAAGCAGCTCACTTCCTGCATATGCCTTAGCCCTTTCTTCCCTGCCGGATTAATCGAAATGACAGCTGTTTGACTGTATCTGAAAATCTAGAGTAGGTGGGTGGGGGTGGGAGGGAATCATTGGGAATCTAGGAAAGCCGTTATTTCATAGGCAAGTATGGAAAATGAAGAAACAGAAAAAGATGAGCCGCTGCAGGACTTTGTCTTAGTCATCTTTATAACCCCCATAGCACCCTAGCACAATGCACCACACACAGGGGGGCAGTCGATAAATAATGAATTTGCTTCAATTCTATTCACTCACATTTGTACTGTGCTTTGCAATTGCAAAGTACTTGCCACCTATTAGAAAAGAAAACCCAAAATGAATGGGAGGGGGGCAAGTCAGGGGATAAAAGAAAGGCAAAATGAATCAAGAAAGATATACAAGGATAAGCAATGAGGCTGAAAATAAATTGGGGAGAAGGCAGGGGAAAATAGCTTCTCCCTTTCTGTCACCATCCCTTCTAATCACCAACCTTCCTTCTAAAGACCCCAGGGGAGCTTAGAAAGTCTGATTGTTCCGCAAGCCCCAAGAAGAGGGCTCCCTCATCTTCCCAAAGGGCATTTCCCAATATCAGAAGCCTTCTGTCCCTGACTCATCTACCTGGAGTTGGTACCAAGACCAGGCACCAGCAGAGCACTAATAACCCCCACGTGTGGCCTGGGAACCCTGATCCGTCTGATCCAACCCTTCTGAGCATCCCCCAAATCCATAGGGTGGAGTTTGACCTAGGGATGAAAGGTGGAAGGAGGGGGGTGGTCTTAATGGTACAGGAGCGGGTGGGGGAGTCCCTCCACAAGCCCCTTAACTCAGACAACAGAGGGAGATAGTGAGGCAGGAAAGCCCAGGGATAGAGAGAAAAAGCCCACGTTTTCGACCAGGAGGGCGAGCTTCACGGTGGCTATTCGAAATTGCCAGGTTAGGGAAATGGAGACGGGGGAGAGACGCGGAGCGCCTTTCTGGACCCGTGGCGGCCCCCAGCCGGCCGGCCTTAGCAGCTGCGGGGCCCGGACTGCGCAGGAGGAGAGGTCCCGGGGGAGGCAGACTGGCCTCTCCCAAAGCGGCAGCGCCGCCCCGCAGCCTCCGCAGCCCGGGCGGCAGCGGGCGGGTCAGCCCCAGAACAAGATGGGGGCGGCCGCCTGCTGACCTCATTAGGGGAGCGGAAAAGTTGCGAGGAGAGTTGGCGCCAGAGCAGGCACCTGGGCAGGGACGGCCACGGAGGGGGCGTCAGGTTTCGCGGGAACAAAGGGGTCCGGGAAGCGAGGCTCGCGGGAGAGCAGGACCGCGGTGGGGGGGCTCCTCCCAGCAATGGGGTCGGGTGGGCTGGGGGTGGGAAGCCGGGTCGCCTAGCCCTCGTGGCCCAGGGAGTGAATCCCGCCATCCAGCCTCCAGCGGGGTCCCGATCTCCCCGCCCCTCCTAGCCCCCGGGCCTCGTGGGTCCCGGCCCGCGGACCTTACCTTTCATCCAGTCCACCACTTGACTTGGAGACCATTTGCTCACTGGTTCCATGATCAGAGCCATGGGGGCGGGTTCGGGTCCGTGCGGGGCGCGGGGCTCCGCCACAAAACGAACTCCGCAGCCCGGGCGCCCGCAGGTGGGCTCCCCCGGCCGGCCGCTGCCTCGCGGGGAGGGCGGTGCACAGACGGTGGCTTTTGTGCGTCCGGGCTCGCGGCTGTCAAGACTCTCGGAATGAGCTGGGGAGCTGCCTGCGGTGGGCACCGCAGGAGGGAGGGGAGTGCGCGGGGTTCGCGGCTCCACGCCGGGGAGGCTCAGGCGGCGGCGGCGGCGAGGGCTGCTGCTTGCCTCTGCGGCTCCGCTCCGGTCGCCTTCCCTCCGCGCCTTCAGTTCATGACTTGCCCGGCCCCGGGGTCGCGGCGCCGGGGGGAACGAGCCACCGCCGCTCGCCCGCAGCCAACTTGCCCCGCTCGCCTCGCGCGCGGGAGTGAAGCCCCCAGCACGACACGCTGCCCGGCGGAAATGACGAGGGGCCTCCTGCCACCCAAAATATCTCGCTGC
>NW_022103951.1:6663385-6670526 GCF_000313985.2 Echinops telfairi
GGCGGCGGGACAGACCGCCCACCAGTTGAGCCCGGACGGTGGCTAGGCGGCTGTGGCCGCCCAGAGGCTCCGCGGGCGGAGCGCGGGGGCTTCGCCCCGGCCGGGGTTCCCTCGCTCCCGCCCTCGCCGCCGCTGAGTAGGCTCACGAGGTGATTCCCGAGCCCCGGGGCCGCCCGCCCCACACGGTCACGGGGCCCCGCCAGCCGCAAACGCAGGAATGACGTGGCGGGCTGGTTCTGCTGTCGGGGCTCCCCCAGCGAGGACCCGGGGGCGGGGGGCGGGAAGCCAGGCGTTTCTTCTGTCACTGATGAGCTGTCGCTGGTGGCAGGTCTCCTGCGAACCAGGCGCGACCCGAGTCCCCCATCACCTTCTCCAACTTTGGGAGCCGCTAACCATAGCGACTGGGTACGTTTCTTGTGGCATCGTCCTACAGAAGCACTTAAAGGTACCTAACTGCTGGCTTTCAAATGAGTAGCAATTTGTAGCCACGTGCCACATCCAAAGTCCTTTTTGTCCAAAAGCTGATAAGAAACTTGGTGACCCTTAGTCAGTTCGAGTTTGCCTAATGAGACTGCTAGTTAAAGTACAAAGAAGGAATTCCACAAATTCAGCCACCCTTGTAGATGTTGGCTCTATCATTCCTAACTAGCTCCATTGAAGACTAGAGGGACTTTATTTCTATAACCATTTACAAAGTATCAATAGGGTTTCTCTTATGAGTTGAGCTACTAACCACAAGGTCCACAGTTCGAAAGCACCAGCCCCTCCATGGGAGAATATTGAGGATTTCCTGCTTCTGTAAAGAGACACAGCCTCGGAAACCCACAAAAGCAGTTCTACTCTGTCCTCTAGGGTCTCTGTGACACGGAAGCAACTGCATGTCAGTTGGTCAGTTGGTTGGCAAGAACCTCATGTTCCCTAGTCCACTTTGTGAGATGCAGAACGGCCACTCTTCTCAACTGGCACACCTGGTCATGTCCACAACCCTTAACATATTTAATTGTTTTCATAGTGATGATACAAAACAAAGTTTTAAATGCTCTGTATTTAGGCTTATTATATACCAAAATAATCCAAACTAAAACCAAACTCACCTTAACCCAGTGCATTCCAACCAGTAACAACCTTATACCTGGTTTCAGAGGTGGTAAAAATATTTACAGGAGCAACCAGCCTCATCTTTCTCTCCCAATGTCTGGTGGATTTTAAAAGCCCACCATTCGGTTAGCAGTCCAATGCTTAACCCTCAGCATAACTATGGCTCCTATTCTTATTTAGTGTAATAATATAAACTTAAAAATAAATTGGAAACACATTTGGAAGACTCTCTAGGCTAGTCTAGGGTCAGGATACAATTTTAGCACTTTCCTTTCCTAATCCAGATCATGGTTTTGATGGAAAGTTTTTTCTTGGCTGACCGGGTGTGAAAGATTTTTTATTGTGGAGTGCTTATATTTCAATTGAGTCTAAGAACACTGTATCAATATGTCTAGAAAAGACCATTTCTAGCATCCATACTTTATGGAGTAGCTTTGTATCTTAAAATGTAGTCCCATGTGTAGATATATTGTGAGTCATGAGTTACAATCATAGGGTGATGTTAAGAGTTATTTTATCAAAATAAAAGAACTAAGAAATAACATGTATTGAGCACAGTGCTAAGTAGTTTACATACATTTATGCTCACAACAGCTCGATCAATAGGCATTTTAAAGATGAAAAAAATAGTTTGTCACATTCACTCCCTATCCCCGGAGCCTATTTTACGAAGTTGAATAAATTATTTTTTTAAATAATCAAGATGCCCAAAGAGGGTAGGTAATTTGTCAGAGGTCATAGCATAGAATTTGAATACCAGTACTAAGTTTAAGTGATTCTAGAATATGAACTTTGAAAATTAGTTTAAAGGTGTGTTGCCTGTGTCAAGAGATTAACACTATCAGCTAATGGAAAATCCATTGAGTGTTAGCTAACTGTGTCTCATAGAACTTTTTTTAACTACAAAGGCATCTGAGAGTCACCATAAGTGTTTCTGACCAGCACTTAACCAGCAACTGAAAAACAGGAAACGACCAAATTTAGCTAAAAGATCAAACTGTACATCAAGACCACACTTGATTGTGTGATTAATGGAATAGAAATCAAAACAAAAGCCAAAGACCAGGATGAACTAAGAACAAAGGAGATGCAAAATTCATTAGAAAACCTAATGCCAAAAAGATGGTAAAATGAATCTAGAGAAAGGGTTTTTGAGGAAGACTATATATCAGAATTAAGTTGTACACATACTCTGGACCTATTTAAGTCACCGTAAGAATTTAATTTGCCCCAACTGAGATAACTATAAAGATGAATTCTAAAAATTCAAAATGACAACCAAAATATGAATGTGGAGTTATAGTGTCTGATAGATTTCACCAAGACCTTAAGCGTTTGGCCTCAATCCTCCTCCCTGAGGTTTCTCCTACAAAGTAACATAGCCTTTCATTTTGACAATGTGATAGATATTAATTATTTCTGTTAATTTGTTCAGAATATAACTGGTTTGTCACTGCGAGTATTCTTCAGTTTTGAAGGGTAGAAGAAAATAAAGTGATTAAATCAACATTACCTTCACTCTTTTATTCCTAACTCCAAGTGGCTCAGCTAAACTTCCCAGTATCTCAAATAAACTAATTTATTTGTTATTATTCAAAATGTTAATACCTTGCTCAATGTTTTAAAGTATAGGATAGTATAACTACATATAAAGGTCTTTAATTTTGGCTTTTATTTCATAATCCAAAGGACTAAGACTATAGATGAGAAACATTTCTTGTCATAAAGTACATATTAAAATATAATACATTAGAGAGCATGATGCCACACATACATCAACCATCTAGAAATAAAAGCCAAAGTGAAATTCTTTAGAAGCACCCGTAGATTCTTTCTGGAAGCAGGCAGAATAGAAAGGTTAAATTAATTAAATTAACTGGGGATATAAAACTTGTGAGTTGTTTGCAGTCATAACAAAATAAATCACTTTTAATCTCTTCATTCAAAGTATGACATTAATTAGCATAACATTTCTTTTTTATCTTTTTCTCCTCCAGATTTAATTAAAAATGTAAAATTTGGACCAAAATATTCTCAAGATTTTATAGTATACTGATTCTATTTAGGTTTGGATATGGAATTTATAAATGGTCCTCAGACTGGTATCTGAGTGATAAATGTAAGATTTTCAATGGGTTTACTGAGGATCTCTGTCCTTATTTTTCAACCTAGGTTATCTTACAGGGATCTTCATGAAAATGGTTGAGATCTGAGCTACTAACCAACACAAGGCTCGCAGTTCAAAGTCACGCAGAGGCATTTTGGAAATAAATAAGGCCTGAAGATCCGCTTCCTGAAGGTCATAGCCTTGAAAACCCTATGGAGCATTCCTTTTCTGTACACAGTAGGTTCACCTTGAGTCCAAACAGATATGAAGCAACTAACAGCAATTACCTTTACTTACTGTTTCTGCTGTTAGAAAGTTTTCAACCTTCCGAATGCCGCAACCCTTTAGTACAGTTCCTCATGTTGTGGTGACCCCCCAACCATAACATTATTTTCGTTGCTACTTCCTAACTGTCATTTTGCTACTGTTATGGATCGGGTGACCACTGTGAAAGGGTCATTCAACCCCCAAAGGGGTCGCGATTCACAGGTTGAGAACCGCTGGTCTTTGCCATGCAAGTAATTTTAATATGTTTTTATTATTTAGACAAAATGTCTTTCAGAGCCCTTTCTAGTGATTTTTACCTATTTCCTTAGACTTTGTATATTTTAGATGATTATCCATTTAATTATAGATTTTTAATAAGTAATATACTTCATACATTATTTTTTATGTTTCTTTTATAACTAGGGAGTGAGCAATAACAACATAGAGAAACAACTAGTAACAAAACCAAAACCCACTACCACCTAGTGATTCTGATTCGCAGTAGCCCTGTAAGACAGTATAGATGTGCCCTCTAGGGTTCCCAAGGTTGTAAATCTTTACAGAAACAGACTGCCACATCTTTCCTCCACATGAGCTTAGTGCATGTCCTAAAATAGACCAAGCAAAGTGTGTTGTTGTCATTGTCTGTTTCCAAGTCAATTCTGACTCGTGTTCTTTTTAGGTGCCATCAATTCAGTTTTGACCCATAGCAGACCTTATGCACAAGAGATAACACTGCATGGTCTTGCAGCATCCTTGCAGTTGTTCCTATGCCTGACTGAACCCATTGGATAGCCAATGTGCCAATCCATCTCATTGATTGCTACCCCTCCACTTACCAAGCATGATGTCCTTCTCCAGGGATTGATCTCTCTTGATAATATATCCAAGACACAGTCTCATTATCCTTGACTCTGAAGAGCACTCGAGCCGTACTTCTTCTAAGACAGATTTCTTTGTCCGTTTGGCAGTCCATGGTACTTTAAATATTCCTCTCCAGCACCACAATTCAAATGCATCGATTCATCTTTGGTCTTCCTTAGATAAGGTGCAACTTTCCCAGGCATATGATCATGGAAATGGAAAACGTCACGGCTTGAGTCAGGCACATGTTAGTCCTTAAAGTAACATCCTTATTTTAAATACTCTAAAGAGGTCTTGTGCAGATTTACTTAATGTAACATGTCTTTTGATCTCTTGAAATACTGCTTCCATGAACATTGATTGTGAATGCAAGCAAGACAAAATCCAAGACAACGTTAATCTTTTCTCCATTTATCATGATGTTATCTAGTGGTCCAGTTATGAGGATTTTGGTCTTCTTTACATTGAACCGTAATCCATACTGAAGGCTGAAATCATTTATTTTCATCTGCAAGTGCTGCAAGTCCTCACTTTCAGTAAGCAAGGTTGTGACATCTGCATAATCAGGTTGGGTTTTTTTTTTGTATAATCAGGTTCTTCTTAAGCCTCCCTCCAAACCTGATGCCGCATTCTTTGTCATGTAGCCAGATTCTCTGGCCATTTGCTGAGCATACAGATTGAACAACAACGGTGAGAGGAAATGACCTTGATGCATACTTTTCTTGATTTAAAACCATACAGTATTCCTTTGTTCTGTTCACACAACTGTCTCTTGATCCATGTAAAAGTTCCTCATGAGCAAAATGAAATGTCCATGGAATTTCCATTCTTCTGAATGTGGCCACAGTTTATTATGATTCACACAGTCAAATGCCTTGGCATAGTTAATTAAACACAAGTAAACATTTTTTGATATTCTATGATTTTAGCCAAGATCCATCTGACATTAGCAATGTTATCCTTTGTTCCATGTCTTCTGAATCTGGCCGGAACTTTAACAGTTCCCTGTCAATATGCTGCGGCAACCATTGTTGAATGATCTTCAGCAAAATTTTACTTGTGTTTGATATTGATATTCTATAATTTGAACACTCTGCTGGGTCACCTTTCTTTGGAATGGGTACAAATATGGGTCTTTTCTAGTCAGTTGGCCAGGTAACTGTCTTCCAAATTTCCTGGCACAGACCAGTAAGTGCTTCCAGGGCATTTCAACTGCGATTCCCTTAATTCCTGGATCCTTGGTTTGGGCTAGTTATTTCAGTGTAGCTTGAATTTCTTCCTTCAGTACCACTGGTTCTTGCTCATCTGCTACTTCTTGAAAGTAGTGGAATGTCAAATAGTTCTTTTTGGTATAGTAACTGTGAATTCTTTCCATCTTCTCTTGATGCTTCCTGCATCATTCAATATTTTGCCCATAGAATCTTTCAAGATTACAACTCAATGCGTGAATTTTATCTTGACTTCTTTCAGTTTTAAGATATGCTTAATGTGCCTTCCTTTTGGATTTTTTTTAACTCTACATCTTTGCGCATATGATATTCTACTTTGTTCTCTGGAGCTGCCCTTTGAATTTTTTTATTCAGCTCTTTGCCTCCATTCTTTGATTTCTCTACCATTCAAAGCAAGTTTTCAAGTCTCTTCTGACAACCACTTTGATCTTTTCTTCCTTTTCTTTCTTTTTAATGACCTCATGCTTTCTTCAGGAGTGATAGCGTTGATGTCTTCCTACAGCTCATCAGGTCTTCTACTATGAATGTTCTATGCAGCAAATTTGTCCTTGAGATGTTCTCAATTCGGGTGAGATAGATTCAAGGTTCTTGCGGAGTTTTTCTTCAGCTTTTCCTGAACTTATATATGAGCAGTCTGTTCCACCGTCAGCCCTTAGTCTGGTTTTAGCTACTGAGATTGAGCTTCTCCATCATGCCTTCTCACAAATATAGTGGATTTTACTTCTGTGTGTTCCATCTGCCAAAGTTTATGTCCACAGGCACCTTTTGTGTTGTTGAAAAAGGTATGTGCTGTGAATAAGTTACTGATTTTCAACATTTATCATGGAATCTCCAGCTTTGTTTCTATCGCCAACGCCTTCTAGTCTAACCACGGTTTCTTCCTTTTAGTTCCCAACTGTTGCATTCCAATCGCGAATAAGTATCAATGGATCTTGATTGCATGTTTTATCAATTTCATACTGAAGTCATTGGTAGAATTCTTCAATTTCTTCATTTCTAGCTTTTGCGATTGGTGCATAAATTTGAATAATAGTTGTATTAATTAGATTTCCTTCAAGGTAGATAGGTATAATCCTATCACAGACGGCATTGTCTTTCATGATTGATTTTACAATGTCCTTTTTGACCATGAATGCCATGCCATTTCTCTTGATTGTGTTATTCTTGGCATAGTAAGTCATATGATTTTCTTATCCAAAGTGGCCAATACCAGTCCATTTCAGCTCGCTAATGCCTAGAATATTTGTGTGTTCCAGTTCATTTTTGATGACATCTACTTTTTCTAAATTCATATTTTGCACATTGTAAGTTCTGATCATTCGCAGATCGTTGTAGCTGTTTCTCCTTACATTGATTTGTGCCCCATCATCAAATGAAGATCCTGAAGGCTCCACCTCCACATGCTTTACTGATTCGCATCACCATGGTCCACTCCATTCTGAGAAATCAGCTCTGCCTCAGTCACATTTCGAGGAGCCCATACTCTGACACTATCTCTGACAGTGTTCTGCTTCCATTCTTTAGACCTCAGTATCTGACAGTGTTTTGAAGCTATGCGTAAGGTTTTCAGAAGTTC
>NW_022103951.1:6671918-6674082 GCF_000313985.2 Echinops telfairi
AGCTGTGCTATGGCCAACAGTGAGCTCCGCTACGGTCCAGAGTCCAGAGTTACAGTAGCTTCGGGGGGCCTTATTTCTGGGGGGATACCTTATATTTCAGCGAGAGGCAAAACTGTAAGTAGGTCTTATTCTCAGGGGATGTCTTACTTTCAGGGAAACAGGGTATGCTGGACCAAGAACAGAAAAATTGCCTAGGAAATTTTTATATGGTTAGTAGCAATAAGGTGAATAAAAACACAAGCTATACTTATAAACAATATATAAACAATGTTACAGAGAAAACGACAAAAATTTGGAATATGGGGTGGGGGAGAGGGGGAAGAAATGAGTAGCTGATATCAGGGGCTCAAGTGGGAAGAAAATGCTTTGAAAATGATGATGGTAGCATATGTGCAAATGTGTTTGACATTCCAGATGAATGTATGGATTGTGATAAGAGATGTAAGAACCCCCAATAAAAATATTTTTAAAAATTTGGAATATTGTTGGTAATTTTTCACAATGTAATTCACTTATAATCATTGATTTAAGAACCAAAGCCCCTGATATAACCATCTAATAGCAATCTGTCTTTAATATCCACTCAATCATGAAAGAAGTAAGAACAGACTTTTAACTGTATATGACCTTCAGTACACAACTCCTGACCAAACCTTCTTTCAGATTATCAAGGAAAGGCAATTGGAGACAAAAATTTTGAATCATTTCTTTGTTGCTCTGCCTCTGGGGTAAATTGTATGACTTCCAGTTGTGTCTTTTCTAGATGGAGATTTACAGCAATCCTCTCTAGATGAAGAGAAATTGAATTGAGGTAATCCCAATCTAGTTTTTTGGTTTGTTTTCAGGACTCTTTCTGGAGTTCTCTAATAAAAATCCCAGAATGGACCAAAATCAGGAAACCTAGCTTTCTTAGCATGTAAACTCTGACACCTCAGGGAAGATCGATTTCAGCCATTAGTTAAGAACATATCGATTCATTAGTCAAATGTTTTTGGAGCATTATCAATGTTTCAAGAAGCCTTGGTGGCACAATAGTTGAAGTGCTTGGCTGCTAATCATAAAGTCTGTAGTCAATGCCACCAGCTGATCCATGAGAAAAGGATGTGGCAGCTTGCTTCCATAAAGACATTATAGCTTTGGAAACTCAATGGGAGAGTCCACTCTGCCCTAGTGAGGCACTATGAGTTCGAATAGACTTGAGGACAGTGCTTTAAATTTTTTTTTTCACTTTAACAGGTCAGTCTATGTAATTAATTTTGTGGCCATAAAGATGACCAAAATCCTCATGGGCTAGTGATAGAACATTTATAGTTAATTCATTAGAACGTGAGAACTACAATGACAATATTATGCAAAGAAGAATACTTAATTCAGCAGGAGGGAAGATTATATGAAAGGGAAATATCTTCTATCTTAAATGATTAGTATGCATAGCTAAACAATGAAAAAGCTTGTAGGCAGAAGGACAATGTGAACGAAAGTAGAGTTGTTGGTACCTTGGTAAATAGAGTGATAATGCAAATCCAGGGCTGACTGGAGAGATAAGGTGGTAAGAATGGACTACAGTTAGATCATGGGGGAAAATGTTCAACTGTAACGTAAAAAGATAGTTACTTAAGCAGTGGGGTAACTCTGTCATCTTAATCAGCAGTGGGCGTTCAGAGGTAAAATTCTCTTTTTCTATATGAGGAAATCAGATTTAATTCCTAGACAATGCATCTCATGAATAGCTACCCACCTATCTGTTATTGGGATAAACTCCAAGTTATATTTGGCTCTTGAGGATTATTTTAATTTTACTCAGCTTCGACCTGAACTTACATATGAGCAATTGTTGCTCTGTACCACAGTTAGCCTTTAGCCTTGTTTTAGCTGCTGATGCTGAGTTTCTCTATTATCTCTTCCCACAGATGTAGTCAATTTGAGTTGACTGAACACTATTGAGGGAAGATCTAATGAGCTGCAGGACAATATCAGAACATCATTCATGAAGAAAATGAAAGATCATTAAAAAGACAGGTAAGAAAAGATCAAAGTGGGTGTTCGAAGAGACTTTGAAATTTACTCGTAATTGTACAGACACTAAAGCAACTGTAAGAAATGATGAAGTAAAATAACTGAACAGAAGTTTCAAAGGGCAGCTCAAGGAGATAAAGTAAAATAT
>NW_022103951.1:6677109-6694247 GCF_000313985.2 Echinops telfairi
TCTCGGGAGAGGGGCAGGCATCCACTTAGTATTTGGGACTGGGGCCATCCCCCCAGACCTCTCCACTGGTTCCCTACTCCATGCCGGCATGTTGCATTCACACCTTGGAGCACTGGGTTGAAGTCTGGTCTCTCTTTTCCTGTGGAGATATAAACAATACCCTCCCCTTGTGTGGGTTTGCACCCTGTGCCCCCGCTACCCATTTCTTCCTTATTTTCATCATTTATTTGTTCCCTTTCCCTACCTCCTCCCCAGTTGTCTACCATTTGTATCCCTGCATTTGATCTGGGATGCTTTCTTAATGTACAATTACTCTCTTGATGAAGTCTTTTGGTGTACAGAAGTGTTTTATCTTTAGTATGTCCCACTCATCTGTTTTATCTTCCTATGGGTGTATATCCTTCCTTATTTCTGATAACCTATGTATCCCCTGCACTAAGGATCTTAGCTTTTTCCCAGTTTTTTCATTGGTGAACCTGATTGTTTGGGGTTTTACGTCAAGTTTTGTGATCCACCTTGAATTTGTTCTTGGGTATAAAGTGAGGCAAACGTCTTGCTTCATTGTTCTGCAGGATGATATCCAGTGTTTTCAGCACCATTTGTTTAAAAGGGCATCTGCTTCCCATTTGATAGTTTTGGGCCCTTATCAAAGATCAGAAAACTGAATGCTGCTGTTTATATTTCTGGATATTCTGTTCTTATCCATTGGTCTGAGTATCTATCATTATACTGATACCATGCTGTTTTGACAACTGTGGCTGTATGATAAGTTTTAAAGTTGGAAATGCAAACTGGCCTACTTTATTTTTCTTCTTGAGAAGTTCATTGCTTATTCTAGGTTTACTTTCTTTCCATATGACGGTGGTAGTCAGTCTTTCTATTTCTTTGAAAAATGATGCTGGTATTTGTATTGGGATTGTGTTGAACCTATATAGTGCCTCAGGTAGGACTGACATCTTTATAATATTAAATCTTCTGATCCATTTGTGTATTTCCCTTTTGGTTTCTTGTAATAATGTATCTGTAGTTTTCCTCATACAGATATTTTTTTTAATTAGGTATATCCCTAGATATTTAAATTTATGCTTGGCTGTTGTGAAGGGTACTACCTTCTTGATCTATTTTTCTGTAATCCCATCAGTTGTATATAGCAGTCCAGTTGACTTCTGTTTGTCGATTTTATATCCTGCCATTCTAGCATATTCTCCATCACTTCCAGCACTCCTATCATGGAGCCTTTGGGGTTCTCGATATATCAAATCATATTATCTGCAAGTAATGATAATTTCACTTCTATTTTTCCCCAGACATATAACTCTGATATCCTTCCATTATCAGCTCGGACCTCCAGGATGATGTTCAGTAAAAGTGGGGACAAGAGGCATCCTTTTCTGGTCCCCCTTTTCAAGTCAGAATGATTTTATCTTTTCTGAATTGATTGTAATGCTACCTGTTTGTTTTTCATATAGGGTTTTTATTATATTGAGATGATTTCCTTCCAATCATATCTTCTTGAGTGTCCTAATTAGGAATGAGTGTTGAATGTTGTCAAATGCTTTTTCTGTATTTATTGATATTATCATGTGGTTCTTGCCGCTTTTCTTGTCAATGTGGTTGATAATGCTGATGGATTTTCAGATATTGAACCATACCTGCATCCCTGGTATCAATTCCACTTGGTCATGATGGATTATTTTCCCCATACTTTTGTATTCTAGTGGCTAGATTTTGTTAAGGATTTTTGTATCAATGTTCATTAGAGATACCTGCCTGTTCTCTATTCTTGGAGATCCTTGCCTGGCTTTGGTATCAATGTTATACTAGCTTTGTAGAATGTATTTGGGCATTTACTGTCCTTTTCTATGATCTGCAAGAGTTTTTGTAGAATTTGTGTCAACTCTTCACTGAATGCTTGGTAGAATTCTCCTTTGAAGCCATCTGGGTGAAGGCAGTGGGTGGAGCTCTCCAGGGACCCATCTTTCAGATGACGTGGGTGTAATGAGCAGTGCTAATTGAGCTTGTCAGGTCTACCTGGTGTCTCAGGCTCTGCCCAGATTTACAGCAGGGCAGCAGTGTGCTCCATGGTCATGGGACATGAGCTTCACGCATGAGCAGCATGGGTTGTGTGGACACATCTGTCTGGATCCCCAGATTACTCAGAGTCAACCATTGGGGCTGCATTTTGAGCAACCACCACAAAGCAGGAGCAGGACATATAGCACAATCAGTATAGATTAATGTGGCTGGGGTATCAGGCCATAAGCCATGCCACATCTTGATGGCATGGACAGGAGGGTAAGAGAGAACAGAACTGCAGGAAAGATTGGCCCACGTGCTGGGACACAGCCCTAGGGTACCATGAGACCCAAATACACTTCCTTTACTCCCCACTCAGCCTTCTAATCTCCCAACCCAGCTATTACTCTGGGAGCTCCCAATGAGGTTACTCTTAACTCAGCGCCATCTTCCCAGAAGTCAAGCCAAGGTATTTTCAATCACTTACTATCCATGTAAAAGTTGGACATTAAACAAGGAAGATCAAAGAAGAAGAATTGATGCATTTGAATTATTGTGTTGGCAAAGAATATCATGAGTACCACGGACTGCCAAGAGAACAAACCTGTCTTGGAAGATGTATACCCAGTGTCCTCCTTAGAGGGAAGGATGGTGACTTTGTCTCATATGCTTTGGACATGTTGTCAGGAGACACCAGTCCCTGGGTAAGGACACCATGCTTGGTAAAGTAGAGGGACAGGGAAATAGAGGGAGGCCCAGATGAGATGAACTAACACAGTGGCTACAATAATGAGCTCAAACATAGCAACAATTGAGAGCATTGTTTAGCAAGGGGCAATGTTCCATTCTGTTATACATAGGGTCACTATGAATTGGAACCAACTCAATAGCACCTTACAACAACAGCAGTTATTGGAGGCTGTGGGTTGTTGTGATACTGAACAGGTTTCAGTGGAGCTTTAAGTTTTAGACCGACTAACAAAAATCTGACAACCTTCTTATAAAAAACAGCCAGTGAAAATGCTATAGATCTCAATACTTCAGTCCCACCAATCATGGAGATGGTGCAGGACAGGGCAGCATTTTGTTCCTTTGTGCATTTTGTTGCTATGGCATACTCAATTACATCAACTCTGGTAGACAATGGGGATCATATCTTTGAGATGGACAGAATGGAGGGCAGGGATCAATCTGGTCTGTGTAAAAATAGGTCAGAAATAGAGCAGTTACAATGAATAGTAACGGTTCTCTAATTAGTGACTATATGCATCCTCTTTTTTGAATATACCTTCACCACTTATAGAGTGATGACACCCTTTGAGATTGGCTGGCTCTGGTGCTCTTGAACATCTCTATTTACATCATGTAAACAAGGTTCAACTGTAATCTGACTTAAGGCTTGGCAGAACATTCTGTGATCCATTCTGGCACCTGGCAAGATTGTCAGTCATGTTAATTGCAATCAAAAGTCCATTTCTAATCCACCTTCCTTGTTCTAATGAAGCATGAGAATTTCCACTTCATCCTCAATTCAGATTCAACTTCAGACTTTAAACATGTCTAATTATAGTTAGAGTTGGCATCTCAAAAACAGAGCAACTAACCAGTTGTGTTGCCTGTCATTTGGCTACTCTGGATTAATGTTACTATGTACGACTGTGGAAAGGAGGAATTGATCCCATGCTGATTTTGCTTTGCTGTCTGTGTAAATAGTGAACTTTATAAATCAATCCATTTAGACTACTTTTCTCCTCATCAAATACATGGAAGTGTAGCACGCCAACCTAGCAGTTGTCATCAAGCTGCTGCATAAGTACTACTTGACCACTTGGCAAAAATAAAATCTAGGAAGTCTGTAAATACTCCCAAAAGAAATAAAATATGCTGAATTCCTGCATGAATAAACTAGGCCAATCTAGCTGTGGCCTAGTAAAGTAACAACACTGGAAATTTGATTTTATATATTAAATAGCTTTATATTCCCTAATCATTAGGGATTTCTGGGATAAACCCATCCTTAATGTAACCTACATGTTACCATTTTAGGGTAAGAACCAACACAAAGACTTGATTAAAAGATTCCTTGTATCAAAAATTGTCAAAAGATAGAAGCATTATAAATGTCCATCATTGGATAAACAAAATGTGGTATTTACACATAATGGAATATTTCTTTTTCATAAATAGATGGGATGTCCTGATGTATGCCACAACATGAATGAAACTTGAAACATTATGCTGAGTGAAATGAGTCACTCAAAAAATAGAAAATGTTGTATGATTCCATTTATATGAAATACAGAGGCGAAAGTTAATTTACATTGGGCAAATCTGGGCAAAAGAACTCTTTAAGGTGTTAATGAGAAAAGAGATAATTTTGAGGATGGAGGTGCTCACACGCCAAGCCATGGTATTTTATGTCACCTCGTATGTATGTGAAAGCTGGACAATGAATAAGAAAAACCAAAGAAAAATTAATGCATTTGAATTATAGTGTTGGTGAAGAATATTAATTATCTATTGACTGCTAAAAGATCAAATAGATCTGTCTTAGAAGAAGTATGGCCAGAGATCTCCTTAGAGATAAGGATGGTGAGACCTCCTCTCACATACTTTGTATATGTTGTCAGGAGTGACCAGTCTTTGGAGAAAGACATTATGTTTAGTAAAGTACAGGGGGCAGCGAAAAAGAGGAAGGCCCTCAAGGAGATGGATTGACACCATGAGACCATTGTAACAATGGACTGAAGCATAGGAACAATTATGAAGATTTTGCAGAACTTGGCAGTGTTTCTGTATGTTGTACATTAGGTTGCTATGGGTTTGAACTGACTCAGTGGCACCTAACAACAAAACAACATGGACTTCCAGAAGAATGAACAAATTGTGTTAGAAGTACAGCAGGAATGTCTGTGTTAGGAGTGAGGATGACAAGACTTCATTTCATACACTTTGAATATGTGTATGAACTAATTCCTGAAGAATGACCATGATTGGTAAAGCAGAGGGTCAGCAAAAAAGAGGTGGATCCTTAATGAGATGGATTTATACATTTCCCACAACAATGGACTCAAACATAGCAATTATTATGTTTTGGTTTCTTGACTTAACAGCATCTAACAACAGCAAAATCTTTACCAGGGTTGGGTGAGAGGGAGAAAGTAGGAATCATTGCTTAGAGGACACTGAGTTCCTGTTAATGGTAATGGAATAATTGGAAATGAATAGTGGTGATAGCTGTACAACATGATTAACATAATTAATATCAACAAAATGAACATGTAAAATTTTAAATTGGCAATTGTTCTGGTATATATATTTTTGCTGTGATAAAAACACTTTAAAACAACAACATAAACCCCTTTATTCTAATCTTTATTACTGCTTACTTACAAAAACCTCCAATTTAGGGAATTCTCTCGTGTCTATGATGTTATGTCCATTTTCATCTCAGCATTTGGCAATCTGAACAGGTTTTTATAAGTTAACCAGTACATATAAAGAGATCAAACTGTTTAAATGTAAAAAGTGCCTAATACAATAATACAAGAAACAAATGTTTAAATTTAGTCTAATAATTGACAGATTACAGAAAAATAAGACTGAGGAATGAGAAAAGAAATATTTTAGAAAATTATAATATTTTCTACAATGGGTTTTATTTACTTTTAGGAAGATTGGACTAATTAAGGATGCTTCTACCAACTTGAACAAATCTGTTTTTTCCAAATAATCAGGAATTGTATGCAGAAAAAAGAGGAAGCATGTAAGTTTTGTCAGTGCTTTTGAAATTTTCTTTTTTTAAAAAAAGGAAATATAGTTATTTTGGTGATCCAAATGATGAAGAAATTCTGGTTTGTTCAGTTTCTATAAAGAACTATTTTAAATACTTTCTGGAACAATTCAAGTTACTTATTTATTTGCCAACATTAGCATATACTATATGTAGGCCCTGTGTTAGGCATCATAGGTACAAAATTAATAGGCCATTAATTTTTATCTCAAATCTTATAAACAAAACAAAGTATATAAATAGATATTTCGAACAGAGCAAGTGAAATGACAGGTATATGAAAATGTCATGGGTATATTGCACAGTATAAAAATATGAATACATGGCAAATGAAGAGACAGAAAAGACTCTCTCTACATTAAATGATGATAATGTAATCTCTACATATAATGCTTTGTCTCTATTCATTCAATAAACACTTATTGAATGGTTACTGCTAAATACTATAAATAAACTAGTGAAAACAATGAACACAGTTCCTGACCCTATAAATCCTACAATCTAGTGGGAAATATATAATATGCTAGTAAACAGATGAAATATGAAGAAGCTTTAAAAAGTTCACAGAAAAATGGAATTAAAAGATAATGGAATTTTCCCATGAACTTTTTGAAAGCCCTTTGTATAGTCTTCAGATTATGAGCATCTGAGTGGTGTTTAACTCAGTTATGAACCAATCCCTATAATGACTAATATGGTAAAAAATCAGAGCACAATGGTTCATAATAACATATGGATGCCGATTCATACCAGGTATGCAAGGATGGCTTAATATTAAAAAAAACAATCTATGTAAGTAATTCACCACATAAACTAAATAAAGGATAAAAACCATATGATTATATCAACCTATGCAGAAAAGGCATCTGATAAAATTCAACATCTACTCTTGAATAAAACACTCAATAAAAAAGGAATATAAGGGATGTTCCTCAATACCATTAGGACCATATATGAGAAACTAACAGCTAGCATCTCACTAAATGAAGAGAAATAGAAAACAACATCCCCCTTTCAAATGGGTACCAGAGAGGGTTGCCCTTTATCATCACTCTTATTTAGTATAGTGTCAGATTTTTAGCCAGAGTTATAAGATATCAAAAAGATAGTAAACACATTCAAATTGGCATAGGAAGAAACAAAACTTTATATGCAGATGATATAACCCTACATATAGAAAACCCTAAAGATTCAATTAAAAGATTGCTGGAACTAAGTGAAAAATTTGGTAATTTTGCAGGCTCTAAGATCCACCCAGAAATTAGTATGATTCTTGTATGTCAAAGACTATTACTCCAAAAAGGAAAATAAAAGAAAATACAATTTACAGTAACCATCCTAAAGATAAAATATCTATAAATAAATACTGCCAGAGGAACAAAAGACATATGCAAAGACAACTGTAGAACACTTCTACCAGAAATGAAAAGAGCTCACATGAATGGAAGAATGTGTCATGCTCTTGGATAGGAACACAAAATATAGTGAAATTGTCAATAATACCACAAACACTTTATAAGTTCAATGCAGTTTCAATGTCCGCACAATTCTTAAAAGAAATGTAAACAAAACTAATCATCAATTTTTATGGAAAGGTAAGATAAGCAGGTTTTAAAAAATATTAAAAACAAAACAAACTAGGAGGCCTTTCACACCCAGGTTTTAAATCTACTATATAGCAACGGTAATTAATACAGCTCAGTATTAGTACGATGATAGGCATAAACACCAGTGGATTAGAATTGAGATCCCAGAAATACAACTAAATTCCTATAGACACCTGATCTTTAATAAAGAATTAAAACACATTAATCAAGAAAGATAACCTTTTTAATAAATGATGGAAAAATTGGATCTCCACTTGCAAAAGAATGGAAAATACCCTAGACATCACACCATGTACAAAAACAAATTCAAAAGTTATTAAAAACCTAAATACAAACCCTAACACCATGAAGACCACCACTGAAAAAGTAGGGACTGAGAGGCCCTAATCCAAGGCATAAATGCTCTACAAAACGTAATGAAAAATGGGCACACTATAGAAGACAACCACCACGTGTCTGTCAGTTTGTTGTATTGTGGTGGCTTGTGTGTTGTTGCGAAACTTGAAGTTATGTCACTAGTATTTTACATGTCAACTAGTATTTTACATGTGACACAAGCTAAACAGATTTGCCCAGAGTTTCCAGATTAAGAGCAGACTATAAAGAAGGAATAGGTTGTCCCCTTTTGAGGAATTCATCCTGGATAACTTTAAGTACAACATCAAAATATTGTCTGATACTGAAAACCTCATGAAAAGGATCAGAACATTGTTGGAGATAGTGCCAGATGATACGCCTGTAGGGTTGGAAGGCACTCAAAATATCACTGAGGAAGAGCTACCTTTTCAAAGTGGAGTCTACCATACTGATTTGGACAAAATAAAATCTGTGGGAGTAAAACTTTCCAGACCTTCATAAGCTGAAGGACATGATACAAAATGAAAAGAAACAGATGCAAACATCAATTAATAATCAGAACTTGGAGGGTATGAAGTATGAATCTCGGAAAATGGGCTGTTGTAAAAATTAAATGGAACACATAGAAACCTAGGCATTAATGAGCTGACATGGACTGGTAGTAGCCATTTTGAATCAGAAAATCATATGGTTTACTATTGGGGGAATAAAACAATCAAGAGAAATGGCGTTGCATTTATTTTCTCAAAAAGGATGTGTCAAGATCTTGAAATAGAATGCTGTCTGTGGTAGGAGTATGTGATAGGTAGGTTTATTGTGCCAACATGGCCAATAAACCCATGTGGGAATAATAAGGTTGAAGTTTAATTGAAGGGCAAAGAAATAAATGGCTCAGCGAGCCTCGCCTTTCTGTCTCTTGCTCTCTGATGATTAGACCAGTGTGCTGCTGCCTTAGATGGTTCTCTGTCTCAACTTGAGAGCTACACTACCTGTGGGACACCCAACCCATGGACTGTGTCGCTATAGTTTGAGGTTCCTTTGAGACCTGCTTCACCACACTGCTGGAGTATATAGCACTTGAGGTGGGGACTGTCAGACCCTGTCATCTGGCTGACTGTTGGTGATCTGCCCTGCTGTTTGCTGTCTGTGGCCGGACTGCCTGTATTGCTCTACAGAAGACTCAGCTGTTTGCTTCCTTGACTTGCACCCAGCAGCCCTCATGAGTTGAAGGACTGCTAGTATATTAACTGTCTCACGGAAGTGAGTTGAACTCAGCCCTCTGTACTGCTCTGTGGACTAATTAGCTGTTTATATCTTCGTGTTGTATATATCTATATTAATCTATGTAAAATCATAAGTGTCCTGGTTTTGTTTCTCTAGACAACCCTGTATAACACAGAGTATATCCATCCAAATTCAAGAAAATCCAATGAATACAACTATTATTTAAATCTATGTACTAACCCCATGAGCTAGTGATGAAGAATTTGCAGAATTCTACCAACATCTTCAGTATGACATTGATCAAACATGCAATCAAGATACATTGACAATTACTGGCAATTGGAATGCAAGAGTTAGAAAAAAGGAAGGGAGGAGTAGTTGGAAAATATTGCATTCGTGATAGAAACAAAGCTGGAGATTATATGATAGAATTTTGAAAGAACAATGACTTGTACATAGCAAATTGTTTTTTTCAATGACACATGGACTTATGTGGGAAGAGACAATGGAGGAACTCAATATTAGCAGCTAAAATCAGACCTGGGTTGTCTGTGGAACAGACCATCAATTGTTTATATGTAAGTTCGGGAGAAAGCTGAAGAAAATGAAAACAAGTCCACAAGAACCAAATATGACCTGGAGTCTACCCCACCTGAATATCCCGAATATCTCAAGAACAGATTTTCCGCACTGAACACGAATGAGAAAAGACCTAATGAGCTGTGGGATGACATCAAAATCATTATACATGAATGAAGCAAAAGGTCATTAAAAGGACAAGAAAAAAAGAAAAAGTAAGTGTGGGTGTCAGAAGAGACTCTGAAACTTGCTCTTAATCATAGCATAATAAAGTATTTGGAAGAAATGATGAAGCCAAGGATCTGAACATGAAATTTCTAAAGGCAGCCCAAGAAATATTATCATGAAATGTGCAATGTTCAGAAACCAAAGAGGAAGAAAATGCTTAATGTATCTTAAACTGAATGAACTGATGAAAAAAATTCAAGCCTCACGTTGAAATATTGAAAGATTCTAGGAGCAAAATATTGAATGATGCAGGAAGCATCAAGAAAAGATGAAAAGAATGTAGTCACTGTTTCCAAAAGAACTACTTGACATTCCACCATTTCAGGAGGTAGCATATGAGCAAGATCCAATGGTACTAAATAAAGAAGTTCAAGCTGGACTGAAAGCATTTGCCAAAAACAAGGCTCCAGGAATTGATGGGATACCCATAGAAATGTTTAAACAAGCTGATGAAGCATTTACTCATCTATGTCAGGAAAATTGAGAGAGAGCTATTTGGTCAACTGATTGGAAGAGATCCACATTTATACCCATTTTAAGCAAATGTAGAACAGAATGATTAAAATACAGAATAATATCATTGATATTGCAGCCATGAGGTTCAGGTCACATTCAGAAGAGGACATGGAACAAGGGCTACTATTGCTGATGTCAGATGGATGGTGGTTGTAAGCATAGCATGCCAGAAAGATGTTGACTTGTGTTTTGTTGATATGCTAATACATTTGATTGTGGGGACAAATTATGGATAGTTTTGAGAAGAATGGGAATACCAGAACACTAGATTAAGCTCTTGCAGAAACTGCATATGGTGTGTGAACAGAACAAGGGCATAATACTGTATCGTTTAAAATGAGGAAATGTGTGCATCGGGGTTGCATCCTCTTACCATACTTATTCAATCTATATTCTGAGAAAATAATCAAGTTGGATTATATGAAGAAGAATGTGGTATCAGGATTTGAGGTAGACTTATTAACAATCTGTGATATGCAGATGACACAACTTTGAGTGCTGAAGGTGAGGAAGACTTGAAGCATTTGCTGATGAAGATCAAGGATTTCGACCTTTTATGTGAATTACAACTCAATCTGAAGAAAACCAAAATCCTCACAACTGGACCAATAAGTAACATGATAAATGAAGAAAAAAATGGAGTTGTCATGGATTTTACCTTGTCTGGATCCACAATCCATGCACATGGAAACAGCAGTCAATATATGACATTGGGTAAATTTGCTCTACAAGACCTCTTTAAAATGTCAGAAAGCAAAGATGTTACTTTGAGGACTAAGGTGAGCCTACCCAAGCCATGGTATTTTCAGTCATCCCATATGCATATGAAAGTTGGAATTGAATAAGGAAAATTGAAAAAGAATCAATGCATTTGAATTATGGTGCTGGTGAAAAATATTGAACGTACCATGGACTGCCAAAAGAACAAGTAAATCTGTCTTGGAAGAAGTACAGTCAGAATGCTTTTTAGAGGCAAGGATGGCAAGGCTTCATCTTCAGTACTTTTGAGATGTTGACCAGTCCCTGGAGAAGGACATCATGCTTGGTAAAATAGTCGGACAGTCTAAAAGAGGAATATCTTCAACAAGATGGATTGACATAGTGCCTGCATTGATGAGCTGAAATATAAGAACAATTTTGAGGATGGCACAGAACTGGCCAGTGTTTTGTTCTGTTGTGCATAAGGTTGGTATGAATCAGAATCGATTCAGCAGTGCTTAACTGCACAAAGACACAGAAGACAAAATAGAGAACTGGGACTTTCTAAAAATACAGTATTTGCATACATAGAAAGACTTCATCAAAAGAGTTAAAAGAGAACTCATACACTGGGGAAAATATTTAGTAATGACATAGCAGATGACAGGCCAATTTATACAAAACTATAATGAGGAAAATAAAAATAACCCAATAAAAAAGTGAGCACAAGATAGGAATAGACAACTTATTAAAGATGACACCCAGGCAGTCAACAATCATAATGGAATGTTCATGTTCATTAGCTATAAGAGAAATACAAATTAAAACAACAATGAGATACCACCTTACATGAAACTTCTAGAAAAAGTATTTAAACAAAACAATACACTGGAGAGGATGTGGAAAGGCTAGAACACTCATACATTAGTAGTGGGCCTGCAGAACTATATAACCACTGTGAAAATCAGTTTGGAGCTTCATTAAACAAATGCAAATAAAAATATTTCATGATCTTTTAGTCTCTCTACTTGGAATATACTCTAAAGAAATAAAGAACAAAACATGAACAGACATATATACAACTGTTTATTGCAGTGATTTCAATAATATAAAAAAGATGGAAACAATAAAAGACTGTGACAGTAAAGGAATGAATAAACTCTAGGACATTCACACAAATATATACATTCTTTAGAAAATTTCCAGTGTGTTAAACACCTTGAGACAAGGACAAAATTAGAGAATATTATGCTCAGTAAGTTAGTCAATCTCCAAAAGATATTTTATGACAACATTATTACAAAGGAAAATAAAGAAAATGAAAAATTCTTTTCATATAAAAAAGAAAAAGTTTTAAACTGTGACAAGGCCAAGATTAGCGGCAATTGAGGGGAAAGGGAAGGGACAGGAAACTATGGAGGGACAGAAGGTGGGAGAAAAATAAGAACACAAAAGATCCACATATACTGGGGGTTTAATCTAATAGTTACTGATTTGATTTGATGAGATGGGCTGTACAGCTACAAAGAATATGGTTTGTGTGTATTTGAGTATTATATTCCACAAACAAAAAGGAAAACAAATATAAATAAAACAAAATCAATGAAAATTTTAAAAAGAGAGAGGAGGGTCACAGCTTTAAAACCCTCTAGATTTCCTTCCCCATCAGATCTAAACATTGGTCTGAGTGCCAACACAAGAAGGATAAACAAAAGTGACATAGACTTGGATTCTTTTGTGACATACATTTCAAACAATACCACAAACAAAAATGGATATAACTCTGTGCATAAAAATATTATTACTGTATGTGTTAAAGATGTTTGAGTATGTAGAAGTATTTTTACTGTTTTTTATGCTTAGAAAGGTATGCTACATAGTATGTACTAAACCAAACATTTGACTCCTAATAAACTTGAATTGTGCCTAACTGTTCTGACTTACACGTGAATTACACTTAAGGACAGACTTAGAAATGAACCTCATTCATATTCTTGGGACCACCTGTGTAACTACAAAGGACCACCTATATAACTACAATGACAAATACTATGTATGAAATGTAAAAGGTGTAGTGATAGAACATAATGAGGATAAAGAAGAGAGGAAACTCCTTGGGGTGATAGCAGTCTTAAAATATTAGAAACTTAGCTTATTCAAGGGAGAAGCAAAAACATGTGTGAAGTACCTGAGTTTAGAAAGGTTTGAGGTGATTGGCAAGCAGAAAGAAAACCATTGTAGTTTAAACATAGTGAATGGAAATATTTATGAAAAGAGGCCAAATAAATAGACTATCAGAGGGGGGAAAATAGAGGGGAAAAAAGGTTTTCTGTTTTACCACATGGACTCTGTAGTACATGTATAACTAGTTTTGAGTGCTGTGAAAAACCATTAAGCAGGTCAGAAATGTGATCTGATTTATATTTTTAAATCAAAGAGGAAGAGTTCCACTTCCTAAAAGATAGAGTAGCAATACTTTTTCCCTATTCCACTAAGTACAACTAAAGCCTTGGACATTAAATACCACAATAAACATAAGGTGAAAAGTGATGAGAAGAAAGCAAACCAGAAAGGGTATGTACCACTCGGGGAGTAGGTGAGGAAGACTAGTGAAGAGCTTGGATTTTTGCCACCACCCAGTAATGAGGAGACCAACTTCCCACACCCTTTACCATCATAGGTCCCCTTTCCAACCAGCCTAATGAAGAACCAGAATTTCAACCATTGCCCAGCAGTAACAAGGAACCCTCTATTAAAGCATTGCTGAATTCTGAGTGGGGAACTTGGATGCGAAAGAATGACATGGGGGCCATATCTGATCTCTTTCAACTGCAACAAGGGAGAAGGAATATAAAATTCTATGTCAGCTTCACCCAATGATGATTTCTATGAAGCTGAGATCAGACTTGCCCCACCCTCCAGCCTTCTTTACAAATTCAGACACCAACTATACATCCCACAACACTTTTTAGCTGGGTTTTATAATTCCTTGCAATGGCCACACAGAGTTCACAGTTGATGTTAAAGTTTTGGGGGGTTTATTCAGGAAGTTAACAGGTTACAATTCAGGTGGGAAAATGCTCAGGAGACAGTTGTTCAGTTAGGACAGTTTCTTCTCTGAAATGCCCTCAGGCAGGCCTGTCATTGGCCCTTAGCCACTTGGCCTAGCCTCTGCCCTGCTCAAGTTATGTAACAAAGCTCTTTTAGGATTGCCTATAAATGACCAAAGGGCATGCCATTCTTCCATAAGACTCAACTCAAAGACATTTAATTCCAGTTCTGTGGGTCAGCATATGCAGCTCCCCAGATTAATTGCACAAAGACACTCTATTCCACAAGCTAGTTGTCCCAAATCACTTGACTTTACTTGTTCTGTGGACTGGGAAATCCACCACTCTATTTCATACTCTGGTTCCTGGTTCTGCTTTTCTGCCACTGCTCTTGTGTCAAAGTTATTTCCTGGATCAAAGAAGTTCAATATACAGGAATCTCAGGGTCCAAAGAATGGCTCCATTTCTGACTCTTCTCTCTTACAGGTAGTGAAATACCCCCTCCTGCTTCTCAGATGGTTGCTATTATACCCAGCAGGATAGTAATCACAATTAATCTTGTTAACAAGCATGCAAAACCAAATCATATAATCCAATCAGTATCTTCCCCCACCCACTTACTGAGACCTATCAGAAAATTGAGGGTCATTTGGTGGTAACAAAAGCTACAGCTAGAAGAATCATTTTAAATAAACTACTGCATTGCATTGGTCTTTAAATAATTCACTCCATTACACAGGCCTGGCATAAAGATAGAAGAACTACCACTTCCCTTACTGGAATAGTGTCAAAGAAAGTCAATGAAAAGAGAAAATTTATATAAGATCTAGAGCATGGGTTCTCAACCTGTGGTGGCGACCCTTTTGGGGGGTCAAACGACCCTTTCACAGGGGTTGTCAGATTCATAACAGTAGCAAGATTACAGTTATGAAGTAGCAACAAAAAAAATTTATGGTTGGGAGGTCACCACAACATGAGGAACTGATAAGGGTTGCAGCATTAGGAAGGCTGAGAACCACTGATCTAGAGGTTTATAACATAATACCCCAAATGCCCAAGTTTCAATTGAAATTCACTTGTCATATCAAGAACCAGGAAGAACTCGAACTAAATTTTAAAAAGTCAATCAATATATGCCAACACTGAGGTAACATAAGTGTTAGAATTATCTCGCAAAGTTTTAAAATCAGCCATCATAAAAATGTTTCAATGAGCTGCTATGAATACACCTGAAATAAATGGGGGGAAAAAGAAAGTCTCAGCAAGTAAATAGAAGACATAAAGAACAATACAAATTTAGATCTACAAAATACAGTGACTGAAATGCAACATCACAATGGAGGGAACAGAGGGAAGAATTAATGAACTGGAAGATAGTACAATAAAAAGTACTGAATCTGAACAACAAATAGGAAGTAGACTTATAAAACCGACAAAGGCTCAAAGACCCATGGAACTATGAAAAAAGATAGAACATTCATCAGAGGTCCCAAGGAGCAGAGAAAGAGATCAAAGCTCAAAGAAAGCTCAAAGAAATAATAATGGAAAACTTTCCAAATGTGGCAAAAGATATTGACCTAGCAATTCCAGAAGCTGAACAAATCTCAAACAGGATGACCAAATAAGTCCATACCAAGATAAGTCACAGAAAACTAAGGATGGAAAGATAACGGGAATATTTCCAAATACTTAGACTCTTAACAATACACCACTAGATAATGTATGTGTCAAAAACGAGTCTCAATGGAAATTGAAAAATAATGTATTAATATGAATGAAAAGGAAAATGTCAAATATCAGAATTTATGGGACACAGATAAACAATCTTGAGAGGGAAATTTATATCACTAAATCCATACATTAGTAAAGAAAGGGTTGCAATACACTGAGCTTCACAGAGACAACACCAGGCCAGGCGGAGCCGGACAGCCCTGGCTGACTCTGTGCCTCAGAAACGAAATAGAACAGAACTCAACATGAGCTAAAGTGAGGGTCAACAAAAAATAGAAAGGATCTCCATAAGACAAACTGACACAATGGCTGTAGCAGTAGGCTCAAACATAAAAAATATGAAGATGGTATAGGACCAGGCTGTTTTGTTCTGTTATACATAGGATTGTTATAAGTCAGAACTGACTTTAGCTCACCTAAAAACAAAAGTATCTATTTTGATGAGAGGATAAAGATTGGAGCCCCTTGGGGAAGTGGTCAAATATTTTTTTTTTCTGAGCCGCATTATTTATTCTTTTCCTTTTCTTTGAAAAGACAAGAGCATTGAATCAAATGGATTGAGTTTTTACTTCATTTTGTGTTTTGTTATTTTTTAACCTGTCAGTATTTTAAATTGCTAGATGTACAAACTTTATATAGAAGCACAACCCTATGATTTTTAAATAAACAGGGAAATGAAACAAGGGTAGGCTTGCCTAAGTCATTGCTTTTTGAAAAAAAATGGTTTTAATGCACATAAAGCACATGGAAGTGACCTAAGGTAGACTAGGAGCATCAAGAATGTAGTTTGATATTTATTTAATGAAAAGGTTTGTACACAGTGCTAACAAGTCCATGTTTAAAATGTGGTTTACTTGGGTTTCATACTCTGAATTACTTCATCCATCAGTTTTTCGCTTCTTTGTGTCTTGTAACTGCTTGGCTCAGACATTCCTGCAGTTTGGTGCCAGTCAGTCCACTCCCACATGATTTGTGAAGACAGTACAGTTTGCTTCTCTTATCTACCACTGTCCTTAAGGCTCCAGTTGCCAGTTGGATCAACTATGATTAAAGTGTAATCAAATGTGGAAAAATAAGTTCAACTGAACAGTGTCTGATATTCAAATGGCTTTTCTTCTTTAGATTAACTTTGACTAAAGCAGTTTTTTTCATTGATATGACTTCAGGCAACTATTCATTTTAAAAAAGCAACTAACAAAGTAAACATGCAGGCATCTAAAATGTTTGCATCATAGTCAAAACAAAGGAGATATAGAACCCAAGCTAGCTTTCTTTAAGAAATGTGTAAGTATAGAACCCAAGCTAGCTTTCTTTAAGAAATGTGTAAGTCGGAGCGGC
>NW_022103951.1:6694347-6695727 GCF_000313985.2 Echinops telfairi
GTGTGTGTGTGTGTGTGTGTGTATTAGCTCTGAGCCAGGGTTGATGTGTGTATAAGCCTTGGAGCAGGGTTGTGTGCAGTGGTGCTGGTGGTGATATTTGTGTGTGTGTGCGCCTGGGGTTACGTGCGTGTGTGGCTGGTGGGCAGAACATTGGTGAGGAAGACTTTACGTGTGGTCACCAGCTGTCACAGGTCTGGGTAACAGAGAGCAACACGGGAGTGGCAGGGAACCCGAGGACAGTTGAGCCAGGACACACCTCTCCCACAGGGATGGTGACATGCCTCTGTTGCTTTTGCAGGTGTCTGGGTGGCAGCAGCCAGGAACCCAGACCCCTCTTGGCCTGGACGGAGCAGGTCAGCAGGAGAGCCGGCAGGGATGGTGCGGCGCCCCTCCAGGGCCTGAGGAGGGAGGCGAACCCACAACCCCTTGAACCTACAGCCCGGCGAGGAGCTAGCTGCCTCACTGCGCGCAGAGGCCAGAGAGGGATGGCTGCCCCGGCGCGCGCTGTGAACGTGGTGTAATGACAGGAAATGAGCAGGTTTGCCGAGAAACCACTGGCCTGAAATCCAAGACTGAGGCAGTGTTAAAAAAAAAAAAAAAAAGAAATGTGTAAGTCCTCTTTCTAAATTGTCTGTGAATTTTCAACAACGTATGTAGTGAACTGGGTAGCCACTTGGGCCTCTTCCTCAGGAGGTCCACACTGAAATCTCAGTGAACACAAGTGTGGTCGATCCACCTAGGGAACTACATATCCTTTATCAGGGCATCTGTTGGTGCTGCTAGAAATTCCATTTTAATTCCATACATGACAGTAGTATTCCCCAACTTCACCAATGCTGAACCATCTTCAGTACTAATTAAACCTAAGAGTGGTGGTCCTAATTTCACCAAGTTCTCTTCTGTCAGGATGGCAATTCACTTTCAAAAATCTCCTGTAATACTCCAGAGGTTCCACGGTATTGAACCTGGCTGCTATCTTCCTGGCCCCCTGTGCGTACGCAGTGGCCTAATCATTTACAGCAGTGGTTCTCAACCTGTGGGTTGTGACCCATTTGGGGGTCGAACGACCCTTACACAGGGGTTGCCTAAGACCATAGGAAAACACATATTTCCGATGGTCTTAAGAACTGAGACACAGCTCCTCTATCCGTCTCCAGGAGGGTCCACCCACATGCAGATACGCGAAGACTGTTACCCATGCTACACGGTGCTTCAATAGAAAATTTCATTTGTTATTACAAACAAATATTTCTTCAAGCCTTTAAGACCTCAGATGCTATACCTTTTGATAGCCGGGCACCATCAGTCTTCTTTGCCACATTTGCGTATGCACCCATGTGTCTTCGGCGATTGTATCATGGGGGGGAGCACACAATGATA
>NW_022103951.1:6697063-6708850 GCF_000313985.2 Echinops telfairi
ATGAATGTACAAATGTGCTTTACACAGTTGATGTATGTATGGATTGTGATAAGAGTTGTATGAGCCCCTAATAAAATGATTAAAATAAAATAAAATGCTTCACAAAAAAGAAATAAATATTTCAAAATATATAATTATGGTACATGCTGTTTCTGTGATTAATCACTATGCTTTAATTACATTCAATTTGTAAAAATAAAAATACATCCTGCATATCAGGTACTTACATTATGATTCATAACAGTAGCAAAATTAAAGTTATGAGGTAGCAATGAAAATAATTTTATCGTTGGGGTTCACCACAACATGAGGACCTGTATTAAAAGGGTGGTGGCATTAGGAAGGTTGAGAACCACTGATTTACAGGCTGACCCTGACCTAGTTTCATGTCTCTATTTCTACCTCAGCATACCGTACTTTGTTTTAGCTACAAAGGGAAACAGCCTTGTTTCTTTGGTGTCTCTCCCTCAAGTGCCCTTATCACACACCAAGGTCCTCTTAAAATGTTATTTTCTCCAGGGTTGTTGTGTCTGCTCTAACTTATAGTGACCCTATGTACAACATAGCAGAACACTGTCCAATTCTGTGCCATCCTTAAAATTATTGCTTTGTTTGAATTCATTGTTGCAGCTACTATGTCAAGCCATTCCATTGAGAGGTTCTCTCCTTTTGATGACCATTTATTTTACCAAGTGTGATGCCTTTATGTGGATTGGCCCTTCCTGATAATATATCCCTAGTAAATACCACACACTCACACCATCTTAGTTTCTAAAAACATTCTTTACCAAATTAATCCTCCTCCCACTCATGAAGTTTCCCCATATGTCTCCAAGTCAGAAACCTTAATTCTTGAACAATACACTATTTCCAAGCTTCACTGGAGCAGCACATCTTTTCTAGCTGGAGAACATATACTATTTACCAAGTCATAGAATTACAAATTCACCTACTTTTCGTGGAATGTGGAATTTGATAGAAGAAACAGAAATCATTTAGTAATGAGAACACCATGACAATTTCTTGCTTCTCAAGCAAGTAACTTTGCAAATGTCCTTTATACCTGCTGGTGGGTTTGCAAACATGCACAAACATTATGAAAAGTGATATGGCACTTCTGAAGCAACTAGGAATAGGAATACTATAAGTTCCAGCAATACTTCTGTTGGGTATATACCGCAAGGAAATAAAAGAATGAACATGAACAGACATATGCCCTTCCATGTATATACCAGCATGGTCCACAATACCAAAAAGCTTAAAACAACCCTAATCCTCATCAGTAGGTGAATGGATAAAGAAACTCTGGTACATACACACAATCGAATAATATGCATCCATAAAAAATAGTGTTGACACTATGAATCACTGTATGATGTGGCAGGAACTGGAAAACATTATGCTGTGTGAAATTAGTCAATCACAAAAAGAGAGATATTGTATGAATCCACTATGATAAAAATAAAAACCAAGGCAAAGACAAACTTCTGCTCTCAGACCATGCACTCCTCTAATCCAGTCTCCTTAGCAATAAGGTGGAGAGCCTGCCTAGCACCCATGAACCATACTAAAAACCACCTTGATAGAGGAGACCTCACCTCAGCTGGAGTCAAATTTCCAAGATGGAAGGACATGGAGAATACCATTCAGGGGTTGCCATACAACAATGTGCTAAGGTCACCCCAAATCAACAGGCACTACAAGAGTGATAACTGAAATTTACTGGAAATTTGAGTCAAGATGGGGGAGGTGGGCATATGGGGGAGGTGATTACATTTCTGTTGGTGGGTTAACTGGGAGGAGCAACCTCCCATTAGAAAAAAAAAACAATTGCTTAACAATATTTATGTAGAACCCAAGGGGAGAACAGACTCAGCAATATGTTCCTAATTAGAGCATTTTTTACCTAGTTTCTATCCAGCCCTTGTTGATCCAGGCTGAGTCCTGTAGATCATTTGGACTTTAAACTCTGTACTTTTGAAGTGCACAACATCCTTCATAGGCCACACCAAATGAATTTGATGTGACAACCCCATTAAGTGAACTTTTCTTTACCTCAAACTGACCTATAGCAGATTTAAGGAACTGACATATTCCGTTGGACTTAAGGCTGAAATGCTGTAGTGTGAGAAGAAACAGCTGCTATCCCAAAATTAGGGAATTGGTGGTCATTGAATTTTGGTTTGGATCTATTGATTTCAGGGTGTCCAATGAATGGTGGCCCGGGACGACCGTATATTGACTATTTTCATAACCTCCTTGCTTTCTTAAGACATGCATTAATCTGGTAGACATGGTTTGGACTTTGTGAATAAGTGTCATTGAAAGTTTCCGCCTATCACCAACCCTAATTGTTTGTGTAAGTAGTATCCAGTTACACGTTTAATATGTGCAAAACCAGCCTAAACGTGTATAATTTCCTTTTCTCAACAGTGTTTTAAATTCCATATCATTGGCTAAATTAATCACACTACCTATGTCCCAGGGGGATTATTTATAATTTTCTCAATTATAAAATGATAATGACATCTCTAGAGTGAACTAAAGACATGCATAAACCACAGATATATGAATGCTCTGAGCCTTGCACTTAACTCTAGTCCCAAATCTGTTTGATGTCCACTCTCATGAAGAGATCACTGAAGATAATGGGTGCTATGGTAAAGTGTGGTGAAGAAACCAGATGGTGCCTGACTATCACAAAGAAAAGTATCTGGGATCTTAAAGGATTTTAATAAAACAAGCAGCCATCTAAATGAGGTATCCACCTGGAAGAAAACACACTAGCTTGTGTGATCCTAGGATTATAAGTAACAAAATCCAAATATGAGAAAGGCAATGGTATCAGAGTTTAAATTTTGAACACTTAATTGGCTATGGATGACAGTGGAAGCCCAAAATCCACTTGCAGAGTACCCACATGGATTAAGCCTCTGGTGAATCTCCTCTGACTATAATCAAGGGTAGTGAATAGCCTTGCTATCATACAGATCGCATTGTAAAGTCAATTAGAGCAGATGTAACTAGGTTAACATGATTTAACCTTACTTGATTTCCATTTTGACTCATTTTAAAGTTGTTTCTGTTTTTAATATTTTATGCTTTCTTTTTGAGTGAGATTTTTCTGTTTTGTCTAGTCATTGTTGTTGAGTGTTTTTTGTTTGTTTGTTTGCTTGCTGTTTCTATTTTATGTTATATTCTGTGTATGAAGCCCAGCTAGATAGATATATGAAGACAGTAACTGGATTGATAATCACCTTGGGGCATGGCAGGGGAGGATGTGGGGACATGATTATAAGAAGATGTTCTGAAATTGATTGTGGTGACGATTACCCAAATCTTCTTAATATAATTGAATGATAAATTATATGATATGTGAACTGTATACCAAATATATATATATATAGAGAGAGAGAGTCCCACATAAAGGCACAACTACCAAGTAATTTTACATTAGCATGTGGTTATTTTAATATTATACATAAAAAATCTTTTTTGTTTTTTGTTTCAAGACAGTTTATGAACATGAAGAAAAGGAGGTGCATTGTTTATTATCCTTAAAATGTGTCCAGATTTTAAAATTGGTATCAAGGATTAGTTGTTCTAATGTAATGACTTTTAGGGTACCTAAAACTCAAAACTCACTGTCATTGAGTCAATTCTTATTTATAGCAGCCTATAAGAGAGGACTGAGTTGCTCCTTTGGTTTTCCAAAGCTGTATGTAAATCTTTACAGGAGCAAAAAAACTCATCTTTCTACCAAGGAGGAGATGATGGGTTTGAGCTGCTGACCTTGCAGTTAGTAGCCTAACATGTAACCCACTCTACCTCTGGGGCTCTTAGGGTATCAGATGTCTGGAAATTTGGATATAAAGATTTCACTGTTTTACTTATATTTAACTAAAATCTGAAAGTATTCATTCAAAAATCAGAGTTAAGGATTTTCCAGCTGCATAAATTATATTTTTATAACTTACATTAAAATAAATGTTTTACAAAATAATGAGAAAAATATTAAGCTTGCCAGACAATATAGAATGTCAAATATGGTATAATTCTAAAGAGTTAAATTAGGAATAAACAGAGTTGGGCTCTCATTCCAAACTTCACATTCCAGGTACAGCAATATTAAGCAAACTATGACTTCACCAAACTTCTGTATTATTTCTGCAAGATTAGAATCCTATATCTTAGAATTTTCATTAGGCTAAAATGAGCCAACGTATTCAAAATTATCATAGCTAAATAATATATATACTATATACACACCCACATTATAGTCATTCTGAATATCAGATGGAATACAAAAGAATCAAATTGACCATATCTGTGGAAAGAGATGAGAAACCTTAATATCATCATTCAAAACAAGTCCACGTGCCAACTATGGAACAGACCACATATTGTTCATATGCAAGTTCAAACTGAATGTAAAGAATATTTAACAAGTATACCAGAGTTAGAGTATGGCCTTGGATATATGCCAACTACCTAAATTTAGAGACCATCTCAAGAATATATTTGATTCACTGACTGCTAATGACTAAAGACCAGATGAGGTGTTAGATGACATCAAGACATCATACAAGAAGAAAGCAAAAGTACACTGAGAAGGCAAGAAAGAAAGAAAATATTAAAATGGATGTCAGAAGAAACTCTGAAACTTGTTCTTGACTGTGGATTACCCAAATCCAAACAATCCATTGCAGGTGAGTCCGTTCCAACTCATTGTGACCCTATAGAACAGAATAGAACTGTTCTATAGGGATTCAGAAGTGGAAGCAGATTGCCTCATCTTTCTTCTAAAGAGCATCTTTTGGGTTCAAAACACCAACCTTTGGATTAGCAGTCAACTCTTAACCCACTATGAGACATCTTGAACAAAGAGTAGCTAACGCAAGGAAGGCATGATGAACTAAAAGAGCTGAACAGAAGATGTCAAAGGCAGCTCAAGGGAGAGGATAAGGTGGGGAAAAGGGAGCAGGGAGCCAACAAGTCCAGGGACAAGGGAAAAATGAGAGATCTAAAATCAATGGTGAGGAGGGTGTAGAATGCCTGGTGGAGTTTGATCAAGTGCAATGTATCCAAGAGGAATTTCTGAGAGCCGAATGAAGGTCGAACATGATAGTGGCACAGGAGGAAAGTAAAAGGAAATAGAAGAATGAGCTAGGAGGCAAAAGACATTTATAGGGGTATCAATATATGTATGTATACATGTAAATATATTAATATATAACGATAGGGATATAGGTCTATGTACATATTTATATGTTAAGGATTAAGGTAGCAGGCAGATATTGGGCCTCTACTCAAGTCCTCCCTCAATGCAAGAACACTTTGTTCTAATAACCTGCCATTCTGTGATGCTTACCTTCCCAACACGGTCGCTGAAGACAAAATGTGTGCATCAGCAAATGTGATGTGGAAAGCTGATGGTGCCCTGTCACAAGATATAGCGTCTCGGGGCTTAAAAGGGTGGAAGTTAAACAAGTGGCCATCTAGCAGGGAAGCAACAGAGCCCACATGAAAGAAGCACACCAGGTATCAATGGAATCAGATATCAAGAATCAGAAGACCCCAAACAAACAATCAGATTGATGTGAACGAGGGGGTTTGGAGTGGAGACCCAAAGCCATCTGTAGAGAATTGGACATCCCCTCACAGAAGGGTCACATAGAAGGGATGAGTTAGCCAGGGTGCAGTATAGCACTGACAAAACACACAACCTTATTCTAGTTCTTTAATGCTCCCCCCCCCCCACTATCATGACCCCAGTTCTACGTTCCAAATTCGGCTAGACTGGAGCATGCACACTGGTATAGGACATGCACATGAAATCCAGAACAGGTAAACCCCTCAGGAACAGTAATGGGATTAGTGATACCATGAGGGTAGGGGGAAGGTCGGGGGAGAAGGGGAAGAAAGGCAGAACCCATCACAAGGATCAAAGTACTCTCCACTTCCAGGGGTACACATAACAGAAACATGGGTGAAGGAAGAAAGTGGATGGTATAAGATATGAAAATAATAATACTTCATGATTTATCAAGGGTTCATGAGTGTGGGAGGCTGCAGGAGGGAGGGAAAATGAGGAGTTGATATCAAGGGCTCAAGTAGAAGAAAATGTCTTGAAAATGATGATGGCAACATATGTACATATGTGCTTGATACAATTGATGTATGGATTGTTATAAGAGCTGTAAGAGCACCCTATAAAATGATTTATTTAAAAAAAAAGATTTATTTTTTAAAAAGAGGCAACGTGTTAGAAAGAAATGTGCAAATGTTACCAAACCAAAAGGAAAGGACATGTTTTTCATGTCTCAAGCTGAAAATGCTGAAGAAAAAAAAACCAAACCAAACCTCAAGTTGCAATATAGGATTCTATGTGCAGAATGCATGATTTTTGTTAGTATGTTGTACTGTGGTGGCTAACCTGTTGTGATGCTGGAAACTATATCACTAATATTTCAAATACCAGCAGGGTCAACCAAGCTGAATGTGTTTCAGTGGAGCTTCCAGACTAAGACTACAAAGAAGGAATATTATGTCCACTTCAGAGAAATTAGCCTTTGAAAAGCTAATGAGGAGTCTAGTACACCGCCTGCTGCCCTCCTGATCCTGGCTTCTCCGAGTTCCTTCACCTACTGTTGCCCTCCATCCTCCTGCCTGGTCTGGTCAGAGCCCCTGTAGTCTGAGGCTGGAGCACGTGCAGGAGCGGTTGCAGGACGACTCGGTGGAAACAGTCATGTCCATAGAACAGGCAAAAGTCGAAGCAAAGATCCAAGATGTCTTCAGTTCTTATAAGTTCAACCACCTTGTACCGAGGCTGCTTTTGCAGAGGGAGAAGCACTTCCATTATCTGAAAAGAGGCCTTCGACAGCTGACCGATGCCTATGAATGTCTGGATGCCAGCTGCCCGTGGCTCTGCCACTGGATCCTGCACAGCTTGGAGCTACTTGATGAACCCATCCCCCAGATGGTGGCTACTGATGTGTACCAGTTCCTGGAGCTGTGCCAGAGCCCAGAAGGCGGCTTCGGAGGGTGCCCTGGCCAGTACCCCCACCTGGCCCCCACATATGCTGCGGTCAACGCACTATGCATCATTGGTACCGAGGAGGCCTATGACATCATTCACAGAGAGAAGCTGCTTCAGTATCTGTACTCCCTGAAGCAGCCGGATGGCTCTTTTCCCATGCATGTCAGAGGAGAGGTGGATGTGAGGAGTGGGTCCTGCGCTGCCTCAGTGGCGTCTCTGACCAACATCATCACTCCAGACCTCTTTGAGGGCACTGCTGAATGGATAGCCAGGTGCCAGAATTGGGAAGGCGAAATTGGTGGTGTGCCTGGCATGGAAGCTCACGGCAGCTATACTTTCCGTGGCCTGGCTGCATTGGTAATCCTCAAGAAAGAACGTTCCTTAAACCTGAAGGGCTTATTACAATGGGTGATGAGCTGAGCCATCAGATGCGCTTTGAAGGTAGCTTTCAAGGCCGCTGCAACAAGCTGGTGGACGGCTGTTACTGCTTCTGGCAGGCTGGCCTTCTGCCCCTGCTCCATCGAGCACTGCCCAAGGCGACCTGGCCCTCAGGATAAGCCACTGGATGTTCCATCAGCAGGCCCTGTAGGAGTACATCCTCATGTGCTGCCAGTGCCCCGGGGCTGCTGGACCAGCCCGGCAAATCACGCGACTTCTACCACACCGGCTACTGCCTGAGCAGCTTGTCCATAGCCCAGCACTTTGGCAGTGGCGCCATGCTACATGATGTGGTCCTGGGTGTCCCTGAGAACGCTCTGTGGCCCACTCACCTGGTGTACAACGTCGGGCCTGATAAGGTGATCCAGGCCACCAAGCACTTTCTGCAGAAACCAGTCCCCGGCTTCAAGGAACAGAGGGATAAGGCCATAGCAGAACTGGCCACCAACTAGAGGACAAGGGTCCCCAGCTATGTGCCAGCCACCACCCCAGCCAGAACAAGGCTGAGGCTGTCAGTACCTAGTACAATCTGTGCTGCACAAGCCTTAGCCACTCGGGAGCTGCAGCTCTTTGGTCCTTTCTCGTCAACAAAACCAAACCATTGGCTCTGGGCGTGGAGAACACGGTGGCATGACTGCTTGATTCTGCCTGTACCTGTCAAGCCAAAAATCTCTCAGCTCGGGTGACACCCAACCCTGGCTCTGGCCTGGCCAGGCTCTAGTTGGGGACAAGTGTATGTGGAGAGGCCCCTCCCACAAGCTCTCCAACCTGGACAGTCTGTTGAGCTGTGAGCATGACAGTAGCCAGGGCCACCACTGTGAGTCCAGCCTGCATGTCACCGTGAAGCAGCCTGGCCAGGTGCCCTCCCAGGGGCTGGAAAGAAGACTTCTCCAGAAAAACAAACAAATGAAAAATGCTGGTGGGATTTCCCTGAGGAGGTACCCACCACCCTCTGCTTTTCTCCGTTACCAACTGACCAAGAGGAACCTGCATGAGCTGGAGCCCCCTCCCAGGCCCCAGGATGAGCCCTGCCTCTGTCCAGGGCCACCATGGTGCATTGGCCAGATTCGCTTCAGCCCGGCCCGGGGAACTAATGATGCGTGAATGTCAGCTCTCCCTATCATGTGCTACAGAACCTCTCACGCCTCAAGGCCGCAGCGGCAGCCCATGACTCTCCCATCTGCCTCCAGCCTCCTCAGAGACAGTGTTAGTGTTCCTTACCTGAGTAGTAACACTACTAAGGCTTCCACCTTCATTTCCAACTCAGGATTTCTTCACGTCCTGCCCACCACTGGCTCACAGAATCAAACCCAGTGGCTCAGCCAGCCAGCCACTGCCAGGCCTGCTGGGACTGACTGCTGGTGGGAGCAAGAGCCAGGGGTGAGTTCACTCCCTGCAGTGCCTCTGCTGCCCGCCCATGCTGTGCCCCTCCCCACCTTGGCTAGTGGAGCATTGAGCTGGGCCAACTGGTGGCTGCTGCAGTGACAGCAAGCCCCCCACCTTCCTTCCTGTGAGCAGCCCTGGGCTCCAGGTGGCCTGAGGCAGAGAAGCAGCTTACAGGGCCCTTCTCCAAGACCCAGCCAGTGGCTGCCTCTAATCCCCTCCTGCTTTGGCATCTCGGGCTGTGCATTACCTCCTTGAAATAATAAATGGATAACATTTTCTATGAAAAAAAAAGAAAAGCTAATGAATAACAGAGGAACATTGTGAGACACAGTGACAGAAGATGAGCCCCTCAAGTTGGAAGGCACACAAAAGATGACCAAGGAAGAGCTGCCTTCTCAAAGTAGAGTCGACCATAAAAACACGGACAAAAGACCTTGGAAATCTTCATTTGTGGAAGAGGCACAACTCGATATGAGAAGAAATAGCTGCAAATATCTAGTAATAACCAAAATGTGCAATGTACAAAGTATGACTAGAACAATTTTAAGTCATAAAAAAGAAATGCATAAAGATTCATATGCTAGGCACTAATGAGCTGAAATCAACTGGTATTGGCCATTTTGAATCACAATTATGTGGTTTACTATGTCAGGAATTACAAATTCAACAAGAATGGTGTCACATTCATTTTTAAAAAACATTTTAAGATCTATCTTGAAGTACAATGCTGTCTATAATAGGATAAAATCTATATTTTATTAGGAAATACAGGTAGTACAACTATTATTCATATCCACACACCAACCACTATAGATACTGATGAATAAATTGAAGAATTCTACCAACTTTTCATTCTGATATTGATCAAGCATGCAATCAAGATGCATTGATGATTATTGGTGCTGGGAATGCAGAAGTTGTAATCAGGAAGTAACAGTAGTTGGGAAAAAATGTGACTTTAGTAATAGAAAAGAAACTGGAGATTGCATGATGCATTGTTGCAAGAATAATGAATTTTTTATTGCAAATATCTTTTAACCCAACACAGTAAATGGTGAATATATGCATGAACCTCACCAGATGGAATACACAGGATTCAAATGGACTACATCTGCGGGAAGAGACAACAGAGATTCAATATCAGCCAGCCAAAATGAGGTTGGGAGCTAACAGTGGAACCGACCATCAATTGCTCAATGTAAGTTCAGGTTGAAGTTGAGGAAAGTTAAAACATTTCCACAAGAGTCAAAATAAGACCTTGAATCTATTCCACCTGAATTCTGTGATCATCTCAAGACCCGATTTGACACATTGAACACTAATGACAGAAGACCTGATGAGCGGTGGGATGTCATCAAGAGCATCATACAGGAAGAAAGAAAAGATCCAAGTAGAAGTTAGAAGAGATTCTGAAATTTTCTCATAAACATATGAAGTAAAAGAGTTGAAGAGAAAATTTCAAAGGGGAGCAGGAAAACAAAATATAGACTGTGGGTCTAGCCTCCAGTGAACTAATTATCTCCTTCATGTCTCCAAAAGAGGTCCTCAAGCTGCGACCTGATGGGCAAGCTAAACTCCACCCCTTCACTCTTAGTAGTCTCAAGTTGACACCAGATTATGTAACTACCAACCTATTAATAATTACATTGATTGTTAATGGGTTAAAGAGATAGAGAGTGACAATGGAGTACTTAACCACAGTGACACCAGAGCTCCAGAGGATGACATTAAAACAAAACAAAAAAACAAAACCCACTACTATTGTGTCCGTTCTGACCCTATATAGATTTCCAGGACTAAATCTTTCTGGGAGCAGATAGTCTCATCTTTCACCCACAAGTGGCTGATAGGTTTAAACCACTGATCATGTGGTTAGCAGCTCAACACCTAACCCACAATGTTACCAGGATGTCTTGAAGATTTAACTTGGTAATGGTAAATTTGGAAAAATGAATTTTGATTACTTTTATTTGGAAAAAGATAGATCATTGAAGCAGAATTTCAAAGTCAAATTGCCATATGTTTCCTTGTTTGAGAATATTTTTCCAAGGAGTTTAAAGGAAAGGTTCAACAGAATTTCTACTTATCTAGAGCTGATGATAGGTTTCTTTTAGACATCTATCTAGGACAATATGTAAGATAATCACTGCAGCTGTATTAAATATGCAAAACTCAACAAACAAAAACCTATAAGAAGCAAAACTGAAGTATTAGCAAATGATTTAGCTCTTTGAGGATTCAAAATTAATTCAAAGAGGGTTAGCGCTAAACACTCCATGCTGACCCTTTACGACATAGACCTGAAAAATCTATTGGAACACATAAATGACAATCTTGGAACCTTGGAAATTAAATAAAATGATGGATAATAAGATCAAACACATCAAATTGGAAGAATAGACTTAAAGAAAGTAGAAAACAAAGAGAAATAAGGAGTGGAGGTACCCTGCCAGCCAGTCCAGCATGGCCATGTTGCAATTTGCTGGCAGAAAACCCCTGTAAAATCTTGAAAAATAGGAAGATATGCATTCAAGAAAGCTCAATTAACCTCCAACAGGAAGGATACCCTAAAGAAAATCACCAAGACGTATAATAATACTTTCTGAAATCTAAGGTCAAGAAAGAATCCTGAGAGGAGTTTGGGAAATAAACATGTCACTTACAAAAGGGAACCAATAATACGAATCCCCATGCAGGTATGAGGGCAATAGGATGACTTATACAAAACCGTGAAAGAAAAAAATGCCAACTAAGAATTACTTATCCAGAAATGGTTCCTCATATGCAATGCCAAAATTAGGACATTTCCTACGCATAAGTAAGTGTGGTGAAGAAGGCTATCGAGACCTACAGCGTCTGGGGACTTAAAGGCTTGAAAGTAAACAAGCGGCCATCTAGCCCAGAAGCAACAAAGCCCACATGGA
>NW_022103951.1:6709362-6732096 GCF_000313985.2 Echinops telfairi
ATAATTTATAAATTATTAAGGGTTCATGAGGGAGGGGGGAGGGAGGGGGAGGGGAAAAAGGAAAATGAGCTAATTCCAGGAACCCAAGAGGAAAGCGAATTTTGAGAATGATGAGGACAACAAATGTGTAAGTGTGCTTTAAACAATTGATCTATGTATTGTGATGAATTGTATGAGCCCCAATAAAATTGATTTAAAAAAAGAAAGAAAGAAAGAGAAACTGTTTCTCAGGGGGCATTCCATTTATATTAATGGTGGATGGATAATTTAGAAAAATGTATCAATAATGGTTGTAAAACATGAAGAGAATAATCAAAGGCATTGAATTATATGTTTAATAGTTGTTGAATGGAGAATATTTTATTGTGTATATTTTGCCAAATTAAACATATGAATAACAATGCATGCAAAGAAGATAAAAATACTGAATCGATAAAAAATTAGGATATTTCCAGATAAACAGAAATTAAGAAAAATTAAGACAACCACCTAAGAAAAAGGCATGTGGAAATATTATCTGGGGGAAAGCATAAGATAAATACATTGAATCATCATTGGATCTGTTGGACCATATGCCTCAAGTGGCAGAGCAGCTTGTACAGCAACCTGAACCTGTTATAGAGTCTTCTGCTTTTATGGGCCCAATTCAATACCAGCAGCTTTTTTAGAGACTTGACAAATAAGCCAGAGTAGCACACTCCAAAGAGGGATGTGTTGCCTCCAAAATCCAAAGAGTTTTACTAGGCATTATATCTCTTTAATTGTAGGAGGAGCTAGAAGATATAACTTATCCTTGACTTGAGGAGAAATATTTTGGCATCCCATATCACTGGGTCCCTAGAAATTTCACTAAGGTAAAAGGTACGTGAAGTTTTTGTTGGATTGATATCCCACCTCCTAGGTCTAAAATAAGGAGCCTTGTGGTGGTTACCTGTTGTGCTGCTCACTGCAAGGCCAGCAGTTTGAACCCATTAGCAGCTCCTTATACGAAAGACGAGGCTTTCTATTCCCATAAACTTAGTCTTGGAAACTCATGGGAGAATTTCTACCCTGTCCTATAGTGTTGCTATAAGTTGGCATCCACTCGATGACACTGAGTTTGAGCTAGCAAATAAGAAACACAGGTGATGCTGTGGGTTAGGCCTTGGGATGCTAATTGCAAGGTTGGTTGCTAATTACAAGGTTCTCTGTGGGAGAAATATGAGGCTGTCTGCTCTCATAAAGATTTATAGTCTCAGTCATTATGAGTCGGAATCCACTTGAGGTTAGTGGGTTGTTTTCTATTTAGCTCACAGGTATCTTACCATTGAAGTATACACTCATTGTTACTACTTCCTTACTAGGTCTCATCAGCATAATGTCATCAATATAATGGACCAGTGCGATAGTCTATTTCAAGAAAAGACTATCAAGGACCCTGTGGACTAAATTATGACTTAATGTTGGACAATTGTTATGCTTATGAGCCGGGTCACTGAAGGTGTATTGTTGGCCTTGCCAGCTGAAGAGACACTGTTTCTGGTGACCCTTCAAAACCATAATTGAGAAAAAGGCATTGACCTGATCAATAGCTGCATGTCAGGTTAAAGGAGATGTATTAATTTGTCCAAGCAATAAAACCACATCTGGAATAGCAGCCGTACTGGAAGTCTCCATATGGCAACTGCATGATAATTGACTGTTATTCTGCAAGATCCATCTGTTTTATTTTTTGTACAAATAGACAAGTTAAATGCAGTTGTGTTGGGAATCATCACCCCTGCATCCTTCAATTCTTTGATGGTGTCAGTAATCTCTACAATCCCTCTAGCAGTGGAATATTCTGATTACTCTTTTGACTTTACTGTGTCTTACAGTAACCACAACCCCCTGATTTTTGTTGAGTAAGTTCTGCTACTGTACTTCTGCTACCATGGGGTCCAACTTATCCCATAGTAGTTAAGTATCTTAGTTTAATTATGGAAGTTCCTACTGTCAAATCTGACTTACCTAAAATAGCAATCAGAGAGTTTTCAAGGATACTGGGGCTCCCTTCACAAATTTTCCCCTCATTGTTGTGATAAAAGACATATCCTCTGGACACTTCATATGTAGTCTAGGAATCTGACCTGATAACTTCCTCTAACATACACATTCCATCACTTGTCTGTCAGTTTTTCATACTGTAGTGGCCTGTGTGTTGCTGGGATAATGGAAGGTATGCCACTGGTATTTCAAATGTCGGCAGCATCACCCAAAGTAAACAGGCTGCAGAGGAGCTTCCAGATGAAGAACAGACAACGAAGAAGAATTGGCTGCCCACTTCAGAGGACATAGCACCTGGAACCCTTAAGCAAAGGATTGAAACATTGCCAACTACTATAGAACAATATCACTGATATCACATGCAAGTAAAATTTTGCGGAAGATCACCCAACAACAGTTGCAGCAGTATATTGACGAGGAATTACCAGAAGGTCAGATCTGATTCAGAAGAGGACATGGAACAAAGGACATCCTTGCTGATGTCAGATAGATCATGGCTGAAAGCAGAGAATACCAGAAAGATGTTTACTTCTATTTTATTGACTGGGCCAAGTTATTTGACTGTGTGCTTCATACCAAACTATGGATTCCTTTGAGAAGAGTGGAAATTCCAGAATACTTCATTGTGCTCATGTGCAACTTGATAAATCAAAAGACAGTTGTGTGAACAGAACAAGGGGATACTGTATGGCTTAAAATTAAGAAAGGTATACATCAGAGTTATATCCTCTCGCTATACTTATTCAATCTGTAGTTTGAGAAAATCATCAGAGAAGCTGGCTTATATAAAGAAGAATGTAGCATCAGGATCAGAAAGTAGTCTTATCCTACATTATGCAAATGACACAACCTTGCTTTCTTAAAGTGAGAATAAATAAAGGCATTTCCTGACGAAGATCAAGGTTTGCAGCCTTTAGTATGGATTACAATTCAATTTAAAGAAGACCAAAACCCTCACAACTGAACCAACTGGTGACATCATGATGAACGGGGAAAAAGGTCGAAGTTGACAAGGATTTTGTCTTACGTGGATCCACAATCAGTGTTCATGGAAACAGTAGTTAAGAAATAAAAAGATGGGTTCCATTGGGTAAATCTTATGCTCAGGACCTCTTTAGAGTATTGATAAGCAAGGGTATTACTTTGAAGACTAAGGTGCCTCTTACTCAAACCATTGTATTTTCAAATTCCTTATTTGTATATGAAACTTAGACATTGAATAGGGAAGATTGAAGAATAATAAATGCATTTTAATTGTGGTGCTGGAAAAAATATTGAAAATAATATGGTCTGTTAAGAAGACAAACTGATCTGTCTTGGAAGAAAGATGTCCAGAGTGCTCTTTAGAGGTTAAGGGGGGACGAGATTTTATCTTACATACTTTGGACATGTTGTCAGGAAAGACCAGTCCCAGCAGGAGGACATCAGTAGGGAGAAAAGTAGAGGGAAGTCAAAAAGAGGAAGGTTCTCAAGGAGATGGATTGATACAGTGGCTACAACAATGGGTTCAAGTATAAGAACAATTGTGAGGATGGTGCAGGGCCTGGTAGTGTTTCATTCTATTGTGAATGGGTGGATATGAGTCTTAACTGACTCAATGGGCACTTAACAACAACAACAAAAATATACCCATTTCCCTAAGCCTTTGGATATCTTCTAATGTATACCAAAGCAGTTCTGATACTTCCACCTGATTTATTGTGGGCCACCATGCAATTCATACTTCAGTGAACAAACCAAATAAACTGTTAACTCTTTTCCTAACCTCTTAACTGGAAACATTGAATGAAGAATCTGTGTTTAGTGAGTCCATATCAATAGATTCAGACTGATCCAACTTTATGTTTCTTGCACCATTATATCAAACTCTAATAGTCATTCCAACACATATCCTCTATTTGTACAAATGGGGGGCCTTCAGATGTTTGTGCGGGAAATTTCATTATCTTTCTATTCCATTTTCCTTGAAAACTTTGAAGCCCACTCATATTAGAAAAATGAAGGGCTTTGTTTTTACTGTTGTATACATCTTTCTGGATAACAATTTATCTTTTGGGGCTCAAGTAAGTCTAGTTATATTTCTAGAAGCATAAATGGGCACTGGGGGTAGATCTGAGGAACATTCAACAGTATCTTGTAAAGCTTTGCTCCAGACAACATGCTAGGTGCCATCTCAGCATACATAACTGGGGTAATCTCATCAAATGGTTGTGGAAGGGATAATGTCTTTACTGGGGAGCGTGGCTAAACAGACAAAGATAATCTCTTCAGATGGGAAGGGTGATTCTATTGGCAGAAGTGAAACAATACAATATAGATCTTATGTACCCATCTTTCCAATTGTGCATATGTCCTTATCCTAAGTTTCAGGATCCTATTTCTTCCCAATCGGCAACTTCATTTTAACTTAAGGCAGGGAATTAAATTGACATTGCAATTCAACCACTGTTAAAAGATGCTGAGTTTTCTTTCTTTTTTTTTTTTTTGGCAAGATCAGCTCTGTTACTTCAAAAAATAAGACTTCCTTTCAGGTACCAAGTTGCAACTTTCAGATCTTTTATGTAGTACCTGAGCTATCATTTTGAACCCCTGATCTAATTTCTTTCATCACTTTGTCTATCAAAAGTAGGACCAAACAACCAGTTTCCTTATATTCATCATTCTGACAACATTTTCGAAAATCATCCACTATGCAATTACCTGGAACCTCGTTTTTCATAAATATTTTGTCTATTGGTGGTAATAGTTTGCTTATTTCTATTGCTAGCCCATACAATGGATTAGCAGTTCCCTCTTTGGTACTGGAGTCATCAGTGCCTTAAAACTAGCCAAACTTAAGACTCCATTTAGTAAACTCATCTTCACAAGTTTGATTTTCTAGAACCATTCCTGGTTTCAAACGTCTTAGGCTGGGTTCGCAAGAAAAGGAAGACCAGTGAAGGTTATGGACATATATATGTTTCAAAAAGTTCATGGAAAAACTGAATGCAGTTTTGAAATTAAACAAACAAACACTTCTCCCTAATAAGCCTCTGAGATTGTTTTGTGTCCTTTAAGGAAATCTCTTAAGATTACCTTTTATAATCCCCCAAATAACAGGCATCATAACCTTTTGAGAAGACCTCTGTGCTTTGAATATATGCAGTCCAGCAGATCTCCTCTGAAGCCAGTTTTTATTGGACTTAAAAAAACATTCTAATGAGATGAAGACAAATGTATTACAAGAGAATGTGTAAGCAATTGCCCATTTATCATGAAAACATATTTAAATACATTTTATTTGGAATAAACCTGTACATGTATGGACTGAAACAATAGAGCAATATTTTTTACTTACCTGAATATGTGTGTGTGTGTGTGTGTGTGTAGCTAGACAGATAAAGGTATGGATATAGTGGGATCTTATATAGGATGTTGGAACAAAAAAGTAAAAAGACAATTGTGGAAATATTTTGAGTATGTCATATAGCTTAATATTATTGATGCTAATTTCTTGTTTCTGATCATCAAACTGGTTATATAAATGCTAACATTAAGGGAAGTATGGTGACCAATATAAGGGGACACTCGATTTTTTTCAATTATTTTGTGCATATAATGATGGTGTGTTAACCCTTCACACTGATACAACATTTGAAAAAACAAAATAATGCTGGAAAGTATGTGAAGATATTTGAATTCTCATACACTGCTGGTGGAATTGCAGAATTGTTCAATGGGAAACAGTCACTATGGGAAACAATGTAATTTCCTTAAATCAGTGGTATTCAACCTGTGGGTCACGAACTCCTTGGGTGTCAAACAACCCTTTCACAGGGGTTGTCCGATTCATAACATTAGCAAAATTACAGTTATGAAATAGCAACAAACATTTTATGGTTGGAGGTCACCACACCAGCAACTATATTAAAGGGCTGTGCACGGCATTAGGAAGGTGGAGAACCACTGGTCTAACCTGAAGGACTGAAAAAGAAATGTTACCCTTAGTTTGGTGAACAATGCCTGAAGTCTGAGACATCTTATAAACAATGTAATTGGACCATATGAGGGGGTAACCAAAGAAACTCGATACTCATTTGTGTTTTAATGTGAGGGGGAGTGCATTTGGAATTCATTCCATTTATTCCACCAGGTCAGATTATTAATCAAGCTTGCTTTTTAGAGGTTCTGAAATGATTGCGTAACAGCGTGTGACAAAAAGGCCTGATTTGTGGCGGTCAGGGGACTGGTTTTGCCCCCATGACAATGTACCTTCTCATGCAGTCATCTCAGTACACCAATTTTGGGCAAAAAACAGCATACCTCGCTTGCCTCATGCACCTTACTCACCTGACCTTGCTCCATGCCACTTTTTATTTACAAGAATTTAGGGAACATGAAAGGACAGTGATTTTCTGATGTAAAAGAGGGGAAGAAAAAAACGAGGGAGGTGCTGTCAGCCATCCAAACAGATGAGTTTGAACATTTTTTCCAAGAATGGAATAGCAGATTTGACAAATGTATTAAGTGTAATTGGGAGTACTTTGAAGATGACAAGGTTGTTTTGTAAAAAAGTTTAAAAACATAGATTTGAAAAAACACACCCTTTTTTGTATGTATCCCCACGAATAGTTATCACCTGAAATCTGAGAAACTGGAGCAAGATTTTCATAAACTGCTCTCTCAAAAGCGCTATGAATATTGGGGGTGGGGTAAGAAAACAAGCATAATCAGGAATGCATGTATGAACAGAAAATATCTAAGATCCTATATTTTCTCTTTGTGTTTATCCCAATGTATGCTTTAAGGATGTGTAAGTGGTAAGGAAAGATCCCAACGATGAACCAAGTTTGGAACAATGGAAGTGTTTGTTTCCTCTGAAGTACAAGGCACTCACTTTTGAAACATTACCTGGATCAAACTGAAGAATAAGAGTCCTTGATGTCCAGAAAGGTAATCATAGCATAATTATGGAAGGTAGCTGAGAAGTTAGACTACCACAGCCTTCACTTTCAACAATTAAAAGTTTTTATAAACTAAACCCTGGGACAGAGAAAGTCTCTGAGTTTTAGAACAAAAATATTATAGTATTCAAATGTTCTGGTCTCAACAGTAAAGGATAGACTATTCAAAAGAATAAAATGAGGAAGTCCTCTGTATAAAAACCCACATAATATCTTAAAATAATTTACAACAGTATCAAATATACTCAAATAATTAAAGGGAAATATGGATAAAGAACTAAAGGAAACCAGGAAAATGATGCACATCCAGGAAATATTAATAAAGGGGTACAATATAAAAAGGAACTAGAAAGAATTACTGGTACGGAAAAACACAAAAATGGAAATAAAAATCCCACTGGAGTGGTTCAACAACAGACATAATCTGGGAGAAAAAAGAATCAGTGAACAAGAAGATAAGACAATTTAAATTATTCAATCTCATGGTCAAGTGGTTCTTTTCTTTTGTATTATTAATGTGTTTCATATTAATTTATTTTTGAATAGTGAATCAATCTTGCCTTACTGTAATAGTTTCCACTTGGCAATATTGTGTAATCATCTTAATACGCTGTTGGACTTTGTGTGCCAGGGTTTTATTTTAGGGTTGAATTTTTTTGCTTATATATTCATAAGGGATATTGGTTTGTAATTTTCTAAGAAAATATTATCTCAATTGATGCAGAAACAGCATTTAACAAAATTAAGCAACTTTTCATGGTAAAAATATTGAAAAACTGAGAAAGGACATTCCTCAATCTGATAAAGGCCAACAGCTAATATAATATTCAGTGTAGAAAGGTAATACTTTCTCCCCAAGATGAGGGGTAAGACAAGGATGCTTACATTCACCAGGACTACTTGTACTAGAAGTTATAGCTGGAATAAACAGGTAAATAAAAGAAATTAATTGTTTCCAAATTGGAAAAGAAGTAAAACCATTTGCCTATGACATAATCCTACATGTATAGGAACCAAAGATTCCACAAGAAAATGTTATTAGAAAAAAGTTATTGGAGCTGGTAAAGAAATTTTTAAATGTCTCAGAATTGAAAATAAATATACAAAATCAATATATGTATGCATGTGTGTGTGAAATTCTCTGTTAACTGTTCTGAAACAGTGTAGCTATTTTTAAGATAAAATTCTCTCATATATAAACTTCTCTGGTTTAGCTTTCCTAGCAAACCCAGCCTCAGACAAACATTACTCAAAATCTTACAGAACTGAGGAGCCAAAGAGATGACATTATAATAATAGTAAGAGACTTTAAAACACCACACTCAATGAATGACAGAACAACTAGAAAGAAACTTAACAAATACACAAGATGTAAACGACACAGTCAACAAACTTGACCTCATAAACATATAGAGAAAACTCTACTCAACAACAATAAAATATTCATTCTTTTCCAGTATACATGGAACTTTCTCCAGAATAGAGGTAGGCCACACAGCAACCTTCAATAATTTTTAAAACACTGAGCACCTTCTCAGATCATAATGCGATAACATTAGAAACCAGTAATAGGAAGATCAAGGGAAAAATGTCAAATGCATGGAAATTGAATAACAGGATGCTTAAAAACTACTTGGTAATAAAAGAAAGTAGAAAACAAAAAAAAATTCCTTAAATGAGAATGAAAACACAACCTATGAAAACCTTTACAACATAGGAAAAGCAGTGTCAGAGGGCAATTTATAGCAATAAATGTGAACATCAAAGAGGAATGAACCCCAAAAATACCTTGACCTAACTTTTCCAACCATTAGAAAAAGAGCAATCACAATAGCCAACCAAAAGATGAAATGCTTACAAATAAGCCTAACCAGAGAAACAAATGGCCTATGCAATGTGCCCCGCCCACCCCCCCAAAAATCTTACAAAACAATACCATGAGAAAGCAAGAGGCTTAAATAAATGGAGGAATATACCATGATCGTGGATAGGAAGACTAAATATGAAATTTCAATATTACCCATGGTGATATCCTTATATATTTTTCAGTCTTGTATCAGATCTCAACATCCTTCTTTAAAAAAGTGGAAGGACTAATGCCCAACTTTATATGGAAAGGAAAGGGGCCCTGGATAAACAAAGCACTACTAAAGAAGAAAACAAAGAAGACTTTCCACATTTTCTGATCTCGACACCCAGTACAAAACTATGGTAACCCAAATAGCTTGGTACTAGTGCAAAAATAGACACATAGACCAAGTGAACAGCAATGAGAAGCCAGAAGTAAATCAATCCACCTACAGAGAGCTTATCTTCAACAAAGGACCAAATCACACTAAATAGGGATGAGATTGTCTCTTTAACAAATGGTGTGGGCAAAACTGGATATCCATTTGCAAAAGAGTGAAACAAGACCCATATCTCACACAATATACAAAAATAAACTCAAGATGAATCAAAGAACTCAATGCAATGCCTAGAACTCTAAAGATTATATATGAAAAAATAAAGACACATATAAATGGCATAAACACTCTAAAAGATAATGAAAAACACACAAACAACAGAAACAAACAATATAACTAGGACTTCCTAAAATTTGACATTTAATTGTCTAAAACATTTCACCAAAAGTGTAGAAAGCGAAAACACAGACTTGGAAAAATTGGGGGCAATGACATTTAGTAAAAGTGATTAAATTTTAGAAAACTTCAACACTTCAACTAGAATATGATAAATAATCCAATTTACAATGGTTAAAGGACATGGACAGATACCTATCTAAAAAAACAGTTAGGTTAACAACAAACATATGAAGAAATTCTCATGAACATTTGCCATTCAAGAGATGCAAATCAAAACAATGAGCTATCACCTCACCATACAATTAATAGCAAAATTTTAAATAACAGAAAACAACAAATACTGGTGAGGGTGCTGGAACACTGGTACGATGTTGGTGAGACAGTGAAATAGTACCATCACTGTGGAAACAGTAATGTCCTCCTTCAAATTGCTGGGGAAAATATACCACATGACACAGCAAATACATACAGGTATACCACATGCCACCAAGGCAAGCAGGCCTCAGATGTCTCCATGAGCTGCCAGGGCAGTCAGCATACAGGCACCCCTACATACTTAACCCTTAGACCAAGGGAGGAATTGAGCCAAATCTGATTTTTCTTTCCCTCTTTTTTCTGAATAATAACTTTTATCCCCTTCCCAAACTCCCATTTTCATTTTTTTTCTTTTTTATGGCAATTTTCTTTATCTATCCTCTCTCTATTTCCCTTTTATTTTCATTCTCATTTCCTCCTTCTGTTTTGTAGTGTCTATTAGTCCTTTCTGGCACCACTTGACATAGTCAACCAGCCCCACATGACACAAAAGCCTCCCCAACCCTAGCAGCTGGCATAAGACTGGTGGATGCAACAGTCAATCTTAATTGACATGAAGAACCAGAAGAAAACAAGTGCAAACAAGTGAACAACACCCACATTCAAAGGGACTTTTTGTTGAAGAAAAGGTCTGAAACTGCCAGAAAAAGGAATTCAGAATGATAATGCTCAGGTTTGTTCAGCAAATGGAGAAAGAATTCTAGAGAACAATGCAAAAATTGTAAAGCTAGAAACCTGACACCAAAGAGATACCCAGAAAATGAATAATAAGATAAAAGAAGTAACACATTGAAAGACCAGAGTTAACAAACTGAAACATTGGAAAGCCAGATTAATGAGCTTGAAGACAAATTTCTACACTCCAATATATGAGAAGAAATATCAACAAAAAGATCAAAGTGTGGACCACTATCAAAAGGAAAATTTTACATCTCATTGGAATTTTGGGAAGAAATAAAAAACTCACAGAGAAAATAATAAAAGAAATCCTGGAAATAAAACCTCCCAAATAGCAAATAAGAAGGGAAAATCACTATTCAGGAATCTTAGAGAACCCCAACCAGGATAGACCCCAAAAGAAAAGCATTTTATCTCACAGTCAAACTTTCTAAATCACAGACAAGGAGAGAATTCTAACATCAGCTACAGAAAAGCAGTCACCAAAGAGGAAAACCAATACGAATAAGCTTGAAATTTTCAACAGAAATCATGCAAGCAAGAAGAAAATAGAATGACAAAAACTACCAACCAAAAATATTATATCCACCAAAATGTATTCCACAAATATGAAATAGAAATAAGAGTATTTTTAGAATGTAATAAATTTGCTGCTTACAAGAAACACACATTACCTCCACAGACAAAAATAGACTACAAATTAAAGGATGGGGGGAAGATTAATCTAATGATAACAAAAATGGTAAGTGTAGCAATATTAATCTCTCATAAAATAGATTTCAAAGCAAAAAACATCATGAGAAACAAAGATATAGAATAAACCAAATTTTAGGACACAATGCAAGCCTTCATAAAATTTAAACTATTGAGACCTTACAATCCATGTGCTCAGACCACAATACTATAAAATTAGAAATTAATAATATCCAGAGAAAAAGCAAAAATTAATACATGAAAATAGAATAATACACTGCTTTATAGATAGATAGAACAAATACCTAAATATAAGTCTTAGAATTATATAGATCAATGAGAAAATAGGAAATAGCGTAAGGGCCCTATTGCAGGGCATTGGCACACTATCAAATATAATGAACGAAACCGAGACAAAATAGATGACTGGGGCCTCCAAAATAAGACACTTATGTCCATCAAAAGCCTTTATCAAAAGAATAAAAATAGAACCCGAAGAGTTGGTAAAACTCCTTGAAAATGACACAATGGACAGGGGGCTAATCTCTAACATATATAGAAAACCGAAACACCTCAATAAGAAAAATATAAATAGTGAGAATCAGGTTTTCAGAAATGTACGGATGACAGTGGGAGCCCAAGACACATTTGAGGGAACTACATAGGAAATAAGCCTCTGGTGATCTCTCTCTCTATCCACAGTTGAGGGATGAGAGGAAAGTGGTTACTAAACAGAGTGCACTGGAGAGATGAGTATAGAAGATCAAAGGGATAAACCTGACTTGAACAATTAAAACCTTGTCAGTTGATCCCCACTCTGATGCATGCTGGACCTAATCTGGTTTTCAACATTTTCTGTGTTTTCGTTTTGGATTTTTGTTTGTTTGTTTGTTCGTATTAGAGTTTATCTCTGAGGTTTTATGTCATTGGGGGGTCATCCTCTTGAAGTTGTGTTACATGTTTTCCTGTTTTTTTGGTATATCCAACCCAGGATTGATGAACCTATAGGAACAGCAAGTAGAATAAGGGTTTTTTTGGGGGGTAGGGTGGGGGTGGGGGAAGGGAGATGATGTCAAGGAGTCCAGGAAGGAAACTGATTGTGGTAGCAATTGTACAATACTGCTTGACATGATTGAAGTATGGAATGATATATGTATGAACTCCCAATTACTAAATTAAAAAATAACCCAAATAAAAAGTGGGTTTGAGAAAAATTTGTCAAATGAGACATGCTGTTTTAAGTCATTATTTAATTGGGCCTCTCTGCTTTATTTAACCTGTTGATAATTCCCTCCTTTAAATTTCTTTCCTGCTGTCTGCCATGGCACTATCCCTCATATCACTTTGTTCTCTCAGTTGTTATTCTCATGATTTCAAATGCCAAAACATCAAAATTCCTTCACTTTTTGCCTTGTATTAAGTCTTTTGGAAATGGGAACATACACTTAGTCACCCACGTTAGAAACTTGGGAGTCTCCTCCTTATGGCTCACATCACCAGACTCTGCTTAATAATTTTGGAATTCATCTCATTTTCTCTTACAATTTTTCACCTACATGGTACCACTTTTTCCCCCCGGTAAGCTTTGGACTGCTAAAAGAAAGATTGGCCATCCTAACCCACCAGTTGCCCCTTTGGAGAAAGTTGACACTATCTGCTCCCATGAATATTTATAGCCTCAGAGTCCCTGTATAGATAATTGAATCGAAAGCAGTGGGGTTGGCTTTAAAAAAATTATAACACTTCATTCTCTATCTTCGGTATTATAGTCCTCAAATCCATCTTTATCTCAATTTGAATGATCTATTTAAAATGCACATTGAATCCTGTCATTGCTTCACTTAAAACTCTTCGGAGGCTTCTTTAATTTCCAAATTTGATAACAGGGCACATTTGGCTCTGTGTTACCTGGTGGCACTGTCAAATAAGCATTGGACTATTAACCCCAAGGTAGGCTGGTTGAAACCCACCAGGTACTCCATGGGAGAAAGTTGAGGATATTTGCTCCTGTGAAAATTTACGGACTCTGAAACCCTATTTAAGTTTGCTATTACTAAAATTTGACTGAATGGCAGTAGGTTTTGTTTTGTTTTTACCTTACTACTACTTGCGTTTTCTGCTATCTTTTGCCAATGCTTTCTTCATTTTTTATATTTCAGCGACACGGGGATATTTTTACTTCCTTTTTTTTCTGTTCTTCATATCATTGCTCAAACTGTCCTCTCTGCATGAGCACTTCCTACTCATTTTTTAAGATTCAGCTTTCCTGAGTCCTAAGGTACAGACTGCAGACAGGTGCTTTCCCTCTGCAGTCATAATAAACTGTGATATAACTACCTTACATTGCAGGAATCTGTTTGGCCAGTTACACTGTAGAATTTTTAAAGACTGGGACCTGTCTCATTCACCTTTGCATCTACAACACTTAGTATGTTGTTGTTAGGACCATTGAGTCAGTTCCAACCCATAGTGATCCTATGCACAACAGAAAAAAACATTGCTCAGCCCTGCTCCATCCTCATAATTTTTCCTATGCTTGAGCCCATTGTTGCAGCCACTGTGTCAAACCATCTCTTTGAAAGTCTTCCTCTCCTTCACTACCCCAATACCCAGCATGATGTCTTCCAGGGACTGATCTCCCCTGACTACATAGCTGTGTTAGTCCGGGTAGACTACCAGAACTAATCCAGGGAGACTCATATGTGTATAAGAGAGAGTTTTATATAAAGGGTAATTTTACATTAAGAAAGCATCCCAACCCAGTCCAGTCCAAGCCCATAAATCCAATATTAGACCATATGTCTGATACTAATCTATAAAGTCCTCTTCAGACTCAAGAAACACATGCAATTACACCAAATGCAGGATGACCACAGGCCAGTGGGTAGAAAGTCTTTGGATCCAGTGGCCTTGTTTCAGGGGTCTGGTTGCATCAGGGTAGTTTCATGTGACCTCTCTAACTCAGGGTACTGGCATAGTTCCATGTGTCTTGTCAGCTGCAATGTCTTCCAGGGAGTGAGGAGAGAGAGAGAGATATGTCTCCCACCTCCAAAGAGGAAAAACAGATTTCCCAGAGCTCTCAAGAGAAAGCCATGCCTACACAGAGAACCCATTGGCTATGACCCAATTGACAGACTAGACGCCACCCCTTCACTCTTAATCCTCTCAAGTCCCAAATTGACACTAGATTATGTAGCCACCACAATAGTCAAATTATGTAAGACAAATTCTCACCATGCTTGCCTCTAAAGAGCACTTTGTCCTTTTAGCAGCACATGGTACTTTCAACAGTCTTCTCTAGCACCACAATTCAAATGCATCTAATCTTCAGTCTTCCTTATTCAGCGCCCAACTTTCACATGCATACAAGGCAATTTAAATTACCATGGCTTGGGTAAGGCACACTTAATCTTCAAAATAACATCCTTGCTTTTCAAAACTCTAATGATGTCTTGTTCATCAGATTTACCTAATGCAATATGTCTTTTGATCAAAGTGGATGCCAGAAGAGATTCTGTAACTTCCTCTTAATAGCAGAGTAGCTAATGAAAATGGAAGAAATTATGAAGTCGAAGAGCTGAATAGAAAATTTCAAAGGGCAGCTCAAGAAGATAACATTTAGTTTACAGCCTATTATTCATTCAGTAAATGTTAGTCAAATGAATCAGATGAGTAACTGATGACTTTCCTTCCATGAAGCTGATCTCATCAAAGTAACTGATCCCTAAACAACTTTCATTATTACAAAACAGGCTCTCATTTCTATGACAACAAAGGGTGTACAGTGTGACATAATGATTTTGGTATTAAGCTTATGAAAAATTACATTCTCAAATGGCAATACAGGCAAGACCTTAATTAAGAATGTATTTTTACCTATCTCTGTTGTTTTTTTTTAAAAAGTTGGTTTAGCAGCCTGGTCAAATAACTTATATTATCCCATTAAGAATAACACTATTTGGAAGCTTAGGTGATCCATTGTACAAACCAACATTTATAGCATATATACCATATATATTCGAGTATAAGCTAACCTGAATATCAGTTGAGGCACCTAATTTTACCATAAAAACTGCATTAAAACAATGTGCTGAAGAACTCGGCTTATACTCGAGTACATACAGTAATCTAGAAATTAGGAATACAAAGACAAAGTATATTCTCAAAGAAGCTCATCATTTCCTGGGGACTAAAAAGAAGTGAGCCTTATTCATAGGAACTCTGGTGTTGCTGTGCGCTAGGTATTGGGCCCCTAACTTCAAGATGGGCCATTAAAGCCCACCAGTTATTGTATAAAAAATGTGAGGCTGTCTGCTCTTGTAGAAATTTATAGTCACAGAAACACTGTACATTATAAGTTGGAATTGACTAGATGGCATTTGGTGGTTTGGATTCTTACTGCGTGGTGTAGAGCTATAGCATTGATGTAATTTTGTTTTCTTATATGGCTGTTAACATCAATATGTTTCTAGTTACAGACTCATCCAACAAATCCATCCATTGGTTAGGACGAAAACAGACTTGGGGGTGTGGGGGGAGAAGAGGTCAGAAAAAACATAAAATAGAATTGGAAAAATCGAAAAACAACAACAAAAATATTTTAGAATTAGTGCCTTATGGTGAGTCACTAACATCACCTTTCTAGGTGAAGGGCAGTTTCTGATTCATCAGTGATTGTGGCATTCAAGAAGTGATCATTTTACTGATAAAGACGCAAGACTCGGAATTAATCTACTAACATGGAGCTTAAGTTATTTCCCAGGGCTGAAGCAGTCATAAACTCTATGCAGAAGAAATACAGAGGATGGATAATTATCCCATTCTCTTTTTAAAAGGACAACTATTCAGCTCTGTCACCAGGCATCACATTTCTCTTTCAATTAGGTCAAGTCTCTGCAGAGCAACCAAACACACGTTTATTCATTTTGCCAATAACCTTGCAGAATGATTGCATAATCTTTTTCATTTTCTACTCCTCTGTTTTAATTTGAAGAAAATGTTATTATATCAGACACTTGTTTTCCACTAAAAGTTAGTCATTTAAACAATATAAGTTATGCCAAGTCAAATAATCCATTTCTATGAAAAAGGCAATTTGATTTACTATGCTATATATTTTTTATTAGTTCAAGGAACCAACTTGAACTTTTTCTTAAGTTATTTCAAATAACAATATAAGGATTATTTTTAAATGTTTCTTTTACACACACACTCACATACACACATATATACATCCTGCATAATAAAATTTTTATGAAATTTCTTTTGAAAATAATATTTTTAGGAGGAAGAAAGTTTAATTCTAGTAAGCAGTCATCTTCCTCACCTCCTGTGTTTAAAAGTTAAGATTTGAAACCTTGGTTAATGTCAAAGTACAAATATTTATGCCAGAATATGAGTGTGGCATCTAAATATGGGTTCTCTCTATTGTACATTATTTTACTACCCTCAAACAATGCTTGAAGGACTTAGTCTTGGGCATCACCACATGAAAATTGACAGGCAATAAATGTGGTGAATTGTTTGTTAGATAAACTGAGACATCATTACTAAATAGCTTGGAAGGAGGAAGAATGGATAATGCAAAACTGTAGGTGAATTATGGGGACATCGAAAGAGAGGAGCCCTGGTGGCTTAGTGGTTACTTTTTGGACTGCAATCTAAAAGATCAGCAGTTCAAAACCACCAGGCTCTTCCTGTCATGGTAGACCAGTCCTTAACACAACCTCATGGGTCCAATAGGCGCAATTGTTTAGCGAAAATAAGTAAAGATTATAGTAAAGCCATAGAGAGCATGAGCGATAGAAGAGATTGAAATAATGGAGTCAGGCACATTTCATGGTAGCATGCTCACCTCAGCCTCACTTGGTGGTCCATGTGGAGAGAGAGAGAGCTATTTATTGCTAACCAAGGCTTTTATATTCTCTGGGGGTGTGCAAGCCCCCTAATTACAGGTGAAGACATACGTCACAGAAGGGTAATACAGTAATAGGAGGGGGTCAATCTAGGGATATACATGCAATAGGAAGAAGAGAGATTGGGGCTATATATGTGACAAGAGGGACAGATCCTAGATTCAGGATGACAGCCTAATTTTGGATGTCACTGAGCCAGTTTGACCTGTTCTCTGGCTCACTATAGAAACCATTATCAGTAGGGTGTAAACCCACCCTACAGGAACCAAACCAATGACTGCAAACCTTTAAGGAGAAGTAGCCCATTGTCCTTAACAGCAGGCAGTGGGCCCACCACAAGACAGTAGTCTGGAAACTGAGTGCCTTCAGGGAGGTAAATTGACAATCATTTACCATTAGCTGCAAGCAGTGTCCTAAGTTTAACATATACTTGGGGGAGATGATTTGTGAGAAATCTTCCCATTCTTGTGTTTAAAAAGCCTTCTGACCATACTTGTTCCAAGACAGATTTGTTTGTCCTTTTAGCAGTCCATGGTAATTTCAATATTCTTCTCCAGCCTCCACAATTCGAATGCAGCTATTCTTATTCAATCTTCCTTATTCAATGTCAACTTCCACATACATAGGAGCCAATGAAAAATACCATGATTTGGTTCAGGTGCACCTTAGTCCTTAAAGTGGAATCCTTGTTTTTCAATACTCTAAAAAGGTCTTGTGCAGCACATTGACCAAATGCAATGAATGCATCATTTGATCTCTTGACTGCTGCTTCCATGAACATTAGTTGTGGATCCACGCAAGAAAAAATCTTGACAATTTCAACCTTTTCTCCATTTATCACAGTCTAGTTGTGAGGATTTTGGTGTTCTATACATGGAGTCAAAATACATACAATCCTTGATCTTTATCAGCAAGTGCAACAAGCCCTCCTCACCTTTAGCAAGCAAGGTTGTGTGATCTGCACGTCTTAGGTTGTTAATAAGCCTTCCTGCATCACAGCAACATACAAGCTACCCCAATATGACAAACTGACAGACAAGTCATTGGTAGAATCCTTTAATTTCTTCAGTAGATAACAACAAGAAAATCAATTGCCTGGGATCACATAGCGAAGTGATCCCAAATTCCTGAAGGAGCTGAGTCATCTTTTGTTTATCAGGTTGTTCTAGTTTTCCATGAATTCCATGAATTGGATATGGAATAATGAGGTACCTCAGAGAACCATGAGTAAAAGACATAGTTTCTCATTTTGTAGGAGCAATCTAAATTTCACTTGACAGTAGGCACCAATCATCCCAGCCTTTCGGATCAATGGTATAAGTATCCCCATGTGACCACATGGTTCTTTCAGCTTCTAATTAGAAATATTGTCTTCTCAGATGGACACATCAATTCCTTTGGATCTTTGAACTTTCAACCAGTAGAACCCAAAATTAGATTTTAAATGTAAGAAGAAACAGGAATTAGTTCATTTGTCACCTCTTGTCATTTCTGGATGTATGTATTCTGGCTATGGGAGACAGAGCACCATATAGTGTAGTCTTCAGCAAATTATGGAAGACAATTAAAGTGCATTATGTTTCTATTGGTGCATAATAAATTCATACATACTTAGTGGCTTAAAACTGCATCCATTCATTATCTCACAGTTAGGGAGTTCAAAAGGCTGGAATGGTGGGACTGGTTTATCTGGTCATGCTGTCATAAGCAGAAATATGGCTAGACTCTTGGGGCTTTGGGGAAACATCTACTTCCAAGATAATTGTTGTTATTGACAGAGTTGTTATTTATAGTTATAGGTCTTCTGGTAGTCTGTGATACTAGAAAAATTCTTGACCAACACTATAATTCAAATGTAGCAATTGTTTTCTGGCCTTCCTTTTTCATTGTCCAGTTTTCACATGTGTATGAGGTGACTGAAAATACTATGACTTATATTAGGCTGACCCTCGTGCGACATTCCTGCTCTCTAATACTTTGAAGAAAGAGATCTCGTGGAGTAGATTTGCCCAGTGAATACATCGTATATACAGACCAAAATGTGGGCATCCAAACATCATCTGACCTGAAATACATCCACATTTATATTGAAGCACTATTCACAACAGTAAAAAGATGGAAACAACTGAAATGCCCATCAATGAAGGAACCAAACTATGGTATATTTTTACAATGGCATACCATACAACATTAATCTGCAAAACACCTCATGGCAAACTATATTTTTATAATTCTTGTTTTTTTTCATACCCAACTATACAGGTAATAGGAAGAAAGTTAAACATTTCAATTGAGATGTACAAAAATAGTGCACGACCCTTCATACTCTATGCCTGTGTACCTTAAGAGACTTTTGATTAAGTTTTATTCAATAAAATAGTGTGGATTCCTCTCGACTTGGCATGTTTTTGTAAAGCAAAAGAATAATACCCTTGAATAACAGAATCTGTTTTGTCCTATGAAAATGCAAAATATTTTCAGTTGGCTTTTACTTGTTCAGAGTTACCAGATTTCTTTGTGTACTGTTCTGAAGATTTCAACCTTTTCTTATAAAAGTTTGAGATGACCTGGGGATTACTTATTTCTGAAATTTAATGCACATTAAATTTGGTAAGCCATTTGTGCATCAATCTAGTAGTGAAAAAAAAAAGGTGCTCTTGAGGTTTTGCGGTTTTCCTCTGACCTTGTCTTTGAATCACCAGTGTGTTAGTCTAGGTAGACTAGAGAAATAAATCCAGAGAAACTCATATCTGTATAAGAGAGAGTTTTATATAAAGGGTAATTATATATTAAGAAAGCGTCCTAATCCAGTCCAGTCCAAGCCATAAGTCGGATATTAGTCCAGATGTCCCTTACCAATATAGTCCTCTTTAGACTTGTGAAACACATGCAATGATGCCAAGTGCAGGATGATCACAGGCTAGTGGGTAGAAATTCTTTGGACCAAGTGGTATTGTAAGCATCTCAGTGCAGGCAAGGGTATCCACATGGCTTCTCCAGCACCCAGGGCTGCATCAGGGTAGGTCCATGGGCTTTTCCTGAGGAATGCCTCCCAGGAAGTCAGCAAAGAAAGAAAGTGTCTCCTGTCTCCAAGGAGGAAAATCCAGATTTCCCAGAATTCTCAGGAGAAGGCCATGCCCACACAGAGGCCTCATTGGCTATGACCTGATTAACAGACTAGACTCCACCCCTTCACTCTTAGTCCTCACATTGACAAACGATTATATAACTACCACAACCAGTGAACTGATTTTGCTAGATCTATAAGCTGAATTACTCTTAAAAACAAAAATTTACATATCAAAGTATACACTAATTTATGAGGATTCTAGAAGAACCTAAACTTACTTTTCTATTTTTTGGTGTATATTCATTATACTTAGGATATTTCTACCTGTAAAGTGGTAGGAAGCTTCAAAAGTATGTTGTTTCTGTTGTTAGGTGCCATCGAGTCAATTCTGATATGACAGGTGCCTTCCCTCTGCAGTCTCATAATAAAATGTGGTATAACTATCTTGAGTTGTAGGAATCTGTTCGGCCAGTTACACTATAAAATCTTTTAAGATTGAGACCTGTCTCGTTCCTCTTTATACCTACAACACTTAGTCTGTTGTTGTTGTTGGTAGGGGTCCCTGAGTCAGTTCCAATCCCTAGCAATACTATGTATAACAGAAGGAAACACTGCCCAGTCCTGTGCCATTCTCATCATGGTTTCTATGCTGAGCCCATCCTTGCAGCCACTGTATCAAATCATCTCCTTGAGAACCCTCCTCTTTTTTGCTGCCACTCTACTTTATCAAGTATGATGATCTTCTCCAGGGGCGGGTCTCTTTTGATATGTTCAAAGTATGTAAGATTAAGTCTCACCATCCTTGCCTCTAAGGAACATTCTGGCTGTACTTTTTCCAAGTTTTTCCAAGTGTGTCATTTTAGCAGTCCGTGGTACTTTCCGCATTCTTCTCCAGCACCACAATTCAAATGCACCCATTCTTCTACAGTCTTCCTTAAACAGTGTTCAACTTTCACATGCAGATGAAGTGATTGAAAACAACATGTTAGGTAAGGCACACTTACCAGTAAATCCTCAAAGTAACATTATTACTTTCCTATACTCGAAAGAAGTCTTGTGCAGCAGATTTACCTAATGCAATTCATCTTTTAATATCTTGACTGTTGCTTCTATGAGCATTGATTGTGGATCCAAGCAAGACAAAATTTTTTACACCTTTAATATTTTCTCCCTTTATCATGATGTTACCTGTTAAAACTTTTGTGACAATTTTGGTCTTCTTTACATTGAGTTGTAATTCATAGTAAAGGCTGCAATCCTTGATACTCAGCAAGTGCTTCATGTACTCTTCACTTTTAGCAAGCAAGCTCGTGTCATCTGCATATCATAGGTTGTTAATAAGCCTTCCTCCAATCCTGATGCCACATCATTTTTATATAATCGCTACTGTGATTATTTGCTCAGCATACAAATTGAATAGGTATGCTGAGAGGATATAAACCTGATGCACAACTTCCCTGGTTTTAAACCACACAGTATTATTCCCTTGTTCTTTTCGCACAACTATGATCTATGTACAATGTCTGCAGGAGCACAACGAAGTGTTCTGAAATTTCCTTTCTTCTGAAAACTAACCATAGATGGTTTTGATCCACACAGTGGAATGTTTCGGCATTATCAATAAGACACAAATAAACATCTTTCTGGAATTCTCTGCTTTCAGTCAAGATTCATTGATAGCAGCAACAATATCCCTTTTTCCACATTCTCTTTGAATCTAGCCTGAATCTCTGGCAGCTCCCTGTCAATGTACTGCTGCAACCCTTGTTGGATGATGTTCAGCAACATTTTACTCGTATGTGATATCAATGTTTTAGTGTCCTATCTATCTATGAGGGTAAGTTAAAAATATTCTTTAAAAATGTAGAAACCAAAAAAAAAATGTAGAAACCTTTATCAATAAAAAATATCAAAATGTGAAGTTTTTATTTCCAAACATATTTTTCATCGAGGTGTATATACTTCTAAAGGTCATATTTCCATCTCTCTATTCCTTCCCAGAAGAATTCTAAGCTCTTCAATTCATACTACATCAAAATGGCAGTTTTTGTACCTCTAAGGCACTCTAATTATGTTCTTTTGAAATTTTCTTTGAATATTGGTATCAAAAAGAAGTGTGAAGGGGCAAGATTAGGGTTAGAGCATTGATTCTCAACCTGTGGGTCATGACCCCTTTGGGGGTCGAACGACCCTTTTACAGGACTCGCCTAAGACCACATATATTTCACAATATATAATTACATATTGTTTTGTGATTAATCACTATAGTTTATGTTTAATTGTGTTCAGTTTGTAACAATGAAAATATATACTGCATATCATATATTTATATTACAATTCATAACAGTAGCAAAATTACAGTTATGAAGTAGCAATTAAAATAATTTTATGGTTGGGGGGATCATATGATACACTTCAATAGTTCAGTCATATTAAAAAGAGTTGTACAATCATCACTACAATCAGTTCTAGAACATGTTCTTCCTTCTTTTTCTCACTGTTATTAGCTC
>NW_022103951.1:6732896-6738341 GCF_000313985.2 Echinops telfairi
ACAAACCATTTTCCATTGCACTCTGCAAGATAGCACAGCTGTTCACAACCCTGATCTATGGCCAGAGGGGATGCACTGGGAACATAATCCAAACATATTTCCCCTTCACTTTTATTTTCTTCTTACTATGCAACTACTTAAAAATGGGTCAAAAATCAGATTAAATGAAAAGGTATGACATTTTAACCTAACTATATCTGCCATAATCAAATTTACAAGGCTACTTACATCGCTGGATTATGGTCAGGGGTTTTACCAGAGGCTTGAACCATGTAAAGACCCTTCAAATGGATTTTGGGTTTTCACTGTCATCCACTTCTGCAAACCGGTGTTTGCAATCTAAGCTTTGATATCATTCCCTCCTTGAGATTTGGATTTTATTATTTGTAATTCTTGAATTAGCAGGCTGGTGTGATTCTTGTGGACTTGGTTGATGTCTCATTTAGATGGCCACTTGTTTTAAGACATGCCTTTAAGGCCCAAGAAGATATTCTTTTTGGTTGGACTTTATTTTTAGCCTAAAACAAGTGTATTACTACAAGAATTTGTCTGTAGCCATCAACTGATTGCAGAGACATATTTAAAAATCTTTTATTTGGAATAAACCTGTGCATATATGAACTGGAACCCTAGTAGCAATACTTTTAGAGCTACCCTTATGATGAAACTTTTTTTCTGTGGGCTCTTCAAGTTTAATATTTTGAAATTTAAAAAATATAAAATACCTGGGTAACTCTTTGATGGCTTCCTATTACACTAATAAAATCAAAACTTCTTTCTTTGGCATATATGGTCTTATGTAATCAGTACTGCTTTTATGACTTACTTCATCTTATTCATAATCACTTGCTTCCTACAAGCCAACCACATCAACTATCCTTTTAGGGAGCATTGCAAATATGAACTTTTCAGTAAGATTTACTTTGGGTTCTTTAAGTTAAGCCAAATCATGGATCCTCTGCCAAGTAAGTTAGTTACTATCATTTTATCTTCTAAATTTTACAGAAAACTTTTATCACAACCAGTTATTGTTGTTGTTTCTTCATGTCAGATTAGGATGTTAGCACTATAGATTTGGTACCATGTTTATCTTATTTGTCACTGCATCTCCACTGACTGGCACATAGTAAAAGATGGTAAAAATACTTGCTAAATGTTTATTGTTGGAAAGAATCCAGTAGATGTAGAAAGAATATATGAACCAAGAAGCAGGGGTCAAAAGAGGCCCTGTGGTATATTGTGGTGTTTACAATTGTCAGTGCAATCCTATAGTCTTCTCATAACAACCATGCAGTCAATCTAAATGGATGTCCTGAGTAGCTCACGTAGAAACCATGGAAGAAATGGCAACACTTAATGGCTTTTCTCAGGAAAATAGTCCTGTTGAGAGGGCTGAGAGTGCCTATGTGCATTTATAGGTCCCCTTAGTTCTCTACCCAGGGTTTTCTTCTTTTACCTCTTCTCAGATTACCCTCCAGAGACAATAATATTGGGAAATCAACACTGAAATGGACTCCAGAGCAATTTCAGGGAATAAAGAAGGAGTTAGAGTGAGCCTAGGATGACATAAAATATTTTATTACTTAGCTTTTTTGGTTGTGGTCACAATAGTATAAGACTAAGGAAAACTACCTGAAAAACAACTAGAAATTAAGTTTTGGTAAAGTGTTTCTATTCTTTAACTCCAGATCCTGGAAATAAACAATTAGTCATTTCTATCTCAAAAGTAATAAAAATCAACTTAATTCATATAAAAAGAACATCATATATTAGGATTTCAGAGACACAAGTGTAAGTTATGCTCTATTACTGATTTATTCTATTAGTCCTTTTAACTCTAAACTTTAGTTTCCTCATCTGTATAGTGAAACAGTTAAATAAAATGATTACTATGATACCTTCAAGTATAATATCTTGTAATTTTATGATATGGATCAAATACTGGTGATTTTTGCTTTAAAATATTTCTTCCTAGGAATTTCAGTTTGGAATGAGAAGCTATAATTTCATAACCTAGAATAGAGCTGAACATTTAGAAAAATAGAGATATTATTTTGTCATGTATAATATTTGGCAAGTAGCAGGCACCAGTTATTTGGGTGCTATTGCCCTGGAGTCACTGTAGGGTAAGTGTAACCATAAAGTTTTGGCTCAAATCCACTGGCTGCTCCTTGGAAGAAACATGAGATATCTATTCCCAAGAAGGTTTACAGTCTTGGAAACCCTACTCAGGGTCTCGATGAATTGGAATCACCTCAATGGCAGTGGGTTTTTAATACCTGAATGAGGCCAACCTTATTTAGCTATACCAAACCTACTATCATGTAAGGACTTTGAATAAATATATCGCCCCCCCCCACCAAAACAAACCTATCAAACTTATCATATGCATCTAAAGTAAGGTTATTGCTTTCTGGTTATTGATATGAAAAATTAATGGTCCTGAAGATGGCAGGTTTTGTCCTCAGAGAGAAGGTATTTTTCCTTTTTCCTTACACATCTAAAAGAAAGTATTTCTCTTTAGTATTGGCTCTGTCAATATCCACATTTATAAAACTAAAATATGATTGACTGTTATGAAAATCACATCACAGCTATTTTCGACTGTGAATGAAGTGACCTTTCTCATTCGAATTCACCTGCTGTTGTCCATGTGTTACAGAAAAATTAATCACCTTGTAAGAAATGAGTCATCTACACATAGAAAATGAAGCCTACAATGACCTATTCTTATTTAACTGAATTCATCCTGGAAGTGCATGTATAGTGACTATATTTATTATTATACTGAGTAGATATGTTAAGATGAATTTATTTTTAATGCATTATGTGAAAAATGGTCATGCTAATCACAAAGAACCACAAAATGTGAATTTCTTGGTGTAATACCTTATATTATACCAACCACTTGCTTATCTACAATGTAGGGACCATGCAAAAGTAGCATTTGGAAAGCAGGTAGAATGGCTAAAAAAAATCACTAAACTATTAGGAGGAAGCAATTGCCTGAAAAGGCACTTCAGAACTAAAGATGAACTTCAGAACTAAAGCACTCCTGAGGGTGTATGATAATACAAGTATGAAATATTTACAGTGGTTTGGAGATTTCTTTTTTTATCCTTTCAACTTATTTATTTAATTTGTATATTGAACAAATAATGCAAGATGCTGGGCTATATGAAAAAGAACAGGGTAACAATATTGGAAGAAATCTTATTAACAACTTATAATATGTAGATGACATAACCTGGCTTGCTGAAAAAGTGAAAAAATTGAAGCACTTAATGATGAAGAGCAACAATTACAGCCTTCTGCATGGATTAGACCTCAACACACTGAAAACAATTTATCCTCACAACTGGACCAATAAGTAGCATCATTAGAAAGGGGGCAAATGTTGCCAAGGATTTCATATTATTATTATCATTATTATTTAAATCATTTTATTAGGGCTCTTACAGCTCTTATCACAATCCATACATATATCCATTGTGTCAAGCATATTTGTACATAAGTTTCCATCATCATTTTCAAAACAGTTTCTATTTGAGCCCTTGTTATCAGCTCATTTTCCCTCTCCCCCACCATCCTCCCTCATGAACCCTTGATAATTTATCATTTTTTTCCATGTCTTACACTAACTGCTGTCTCCCTTCACCCACTTTTCTGTTTTTTGTCTACCTGGGATGGGGTTATATGTAGGTTATTGTGACCCCTTTCTCCCCCCACCTTCCCCTTTCCCTCCTGGGATCGCTACACTCATTATTAATCCTAGAGGGTTATCTGTCCTGGATTCCCTGTGTTGAGAGCTCCTATCTGTACCTGTGAACATGCTCTGGTTTGGCTGGATTTGTAAGGTAGAATTGGGGTCATGGTAGTGGAGGAAACATTAAAGAACTAGAGGAATGTTGTATTTTTGTCAGTGCTTTACTGCACCCTGACTGGCTCATTTCTTCCTTGTGACCCTTCTGTAAGGTTCTGTCCAATTGTCTACAGAAGGTCTTTGGATCTCCTCTTTGCCCTCTCCCTCATTCACATTGATATGATTTTTTTGTTTTGGGTCATTGGTGCCTGATACATGATCCCATTGACACCTCAGGATCACACAGGCTGGTATGCTTGTTCCACGTGGACTTTGTTGATTCTCAGTTAAATGGACGCTTGTTTATGTTCAAGCCTTTAGGACCCCAGATGCTATATCTTTTGATAGCCAGGCACCATCAGCTTTCTTCACCACATTTGCTTATGCAACTATTTTGTCTTCAGCCATCATGTTGGGAAGATGAGCATCACACAATGCCAGCTTATTTGAACAAAGTTTCTTGCATTGAGGGAGTACTTGAGTAGAGGCCCAATGTCCATTGTCTATTTCTTTTTAAAGAGCTTTGATGGTATGGCGAGTTATGCATTGAATTGCTAACTGCAAGGTCAGCAGTTCATAATCACTAGCCACTCCATGGGATAAGGTTTTCTATTTCTGTAAAGATTTACATTCTTGAAAATATATAAGGGAAGTTCTATGCTATTGGGTTAGTATGAGACAGAAACGATTCTATGACCATGAGTGAACTGAGTTAGCAGATTTTAAAGTGTTTTTTTTTTATAATGATTTTTTTCATTTGAATTTTTAAAGCTGGTGAGTTAGGGAAGGCATTATCATTTTTTTTAGAAATGAGATAGTGTATTGTACTTAATAGGCATGCAATAAATAGTTAGTAAAGGGTTACTTTATTTGGGTATTTCCTGATATGCTTACATTATAATATAATTAAAACAACTCTGCTAATTCATTTTCTATATGCTTGAATGGAGATGCTGACCCCAAGCAAACAAATTTTGACACAGACTACATTGCAATGTATCATGTCACTATAAAAGTAGATTCTGCTTTTTTGGTATTTAATTGATTACAGAAAAGTTAGGTATTTTGATTTGGCTATATAAATACTTAGGACCAATGGTGGCATATCATGTTGGTCTGCTAATCGAAAGGTCAGCACTTGGAGCCCATCAGTCACTCCAAAGATGAGGCTTTCTATCCCCATAAAGATTTACAGCCTCAGAAACTCTAGGGAGCTGTTCTGCTTTTTCCTAGAGGGTCATTACAAGTCAGAATTAAAAAAAAAAACAAGTCAGAATTTACTAGATGTTAGTTGGTTTTCATATAAATACTTCAACACAAGAATGTAAGATATTCAATATATTGCTTCCATTAAAGATAACTTCATGAATGTTGTCCAATAATATGTTCTATTGTGTTGCAATTGTTGATTCAACATTTACCTATTTTCCTTGATTTCACAGTTTACATTTTATTTTGTTTTCATTTCAGACATAATTCAATTTAAAGCAAATAAAAGTATGGTACGGGGCATAAGTTATCCAAAAGTAGACCATTTATCAATGGTATGAAATTAGGTTATTCAGTTTGTGACACATTGTCAG
>NW_022103951.1:6741246-6757551 GCF_000313985.2 Echinops telfairi
TTAGAGCAACACCAAGCTGGTGGAGAGGAAGCACTAGGAGGTGGAAGAAGGGGGAAAGTGATGGCGGGGCAGGAGGAGACAAAAGGAAACAGAGGGAAGCTCTAGCAAGCAAAGGCATAGATAGGGAGTTTAATAGAGGTGTTCACTTATGTAAATACATTAATCCATAACAATAGTTGTATTGGCCTATGTACATATATCTATAAGGCAAAACACTGAAGCTGCAGAAGGGCCTTGGGCCTTGGCTCATACCTTCCCTCAATACAAGAACACTTTGTTCTAACAAATTGGCATTCTGTGATGTTCACTCCCCACCCTCCTACACGATCACTGAACACGAAATGGGTGCATAAGCATATGTGGTGAAGACATGGGCTGGTACCCGGCTATTAAAACATATAGTGTTTGGGGTCTCAAAGCCTTGGAATTAAACAAGCAGCCATCCAACACTAAAGCAACAAGCCCACATGGAAGAAGCACACCAGCTGGTGTGATCATAAGGTGTCATCGAGACCAGGCAACGAGCATCAGAAGACTCACAACAAACAGTAAACAAACAAATAAAAATGAATGGAGAGGGGTTGGATTGCAGAACCAAAGCCCATCTATGGACAATGAAACACCCCCCCCCAGAAGGGTTGCAGGGAGGGGTTGAGTTAAGCAGGGTACAGTAGAGCACTAATGAACGGGTCATGCAGTATGCCTCTGATCCCTTGAGACCTCCTCACCCCACCCTATCCCCTCAGCCCCCACCCCTGCTATCATGACCCCAGTGCCGCTTCCCAATCTGGACTAGAAGGGAGCATATACATAGGTATAGGCAAGAGCTAAAACTCACAACACATGGAAAACAGGCACAGGAATGAGAATAGAGATTCCAAAAAGGTAGGGGGAGGGGTGGGGGAGGGGGAGGGGGCACCGATGGCAATGAATGGCACATAACCACACACCCCCATTCAGGGGGAAGAGCAACAGAAACCAGAGGGGAAGGGAGACAGGGGTTGGTGTGAGGTTTGAAAATAATTAACAATGTACAATCTATCAAGGGGACACAAGGGGTGGGGGCATGGAGGAGGAAGGGAAAAGATGAGGAGTTGATCCCAAAGACTCGATGGAAAGTAAATGTCTAGAAAAGAGCGATGGAATGTATGTACGAATATGTCGGATGCAATTGATGTATGGATTGTAACAAGAGTTGTAAGAGCCCCCAATAAAATGATTTAAAAATTGGCTCTTACTTACTATGAAAAACAACCAAATTCAAATTTAATCAAAGTATTGAAAATATTAAGGGAATGGGATGTATCCTATTTGTGAAAGGACTAAAAATGTCCTTTTTGTTGTGGCCAGGAATGCTTCATCCAGAGTTGGTCCAAGAGATTCAAGAAAGCATATGGTTTTAGCAGTTTAATGAAAGAGCAGAGCCTTTACTTAAGAAACTATCATTATAAAGGCCTATAATCATCCTGCTAAATCAGGATGGGGAATTCTCAGCCCCTCACAGTAATTATCTAGGGGTATGAAAGAACCAAGAACACCTGGAAGCTCAGAGAAAGATCGTGACCTGAAGCAGGGTCAGCTTTATGGGTAAATGACCTGTGTGGTTGCTCAGAATTCCAGGCGCATAGGGGCCTGTACTCAATGCTCTGCTATCTCTTTAAATTTTAATTCTTTTTGAATAAGAGGTCCCGCATTTTTATTTTGTTCTAGGCTTGACAAATACGTAGTCTTGAACCAAGGCCATCTAAGAGACAGCATTTGAATGAGATAGTTGTATAATGGGAAAGATCTACACTAGCAGTTTTGCCAGTAGTATACACTGAGTTAACTATATTGTAGAAAGCAATGCAGACTGGCCCCTCCTAGAAGGGTATTACTGACTTCAAGAATTATGGATACTTTTTGTAGGAATTCATGAAAGGAGGACAGAGGAAAAGATGGAGGATGAGTTTGGACAATAGTCTTGACTGCCTGTTATTTATGGTGCTTTTCCTTGTTTCCCCAATTGCCTTTCTAAACCAATGTTGTCCAAACATTTCTACATTACCCACTTCTGTTACTATTTAAAAGTGTTCCCGTGGTGCTGTTGGGTAAGTCTTGGACTGCTAACAGTAAGGTCAGAAGGTCGAACCCTCCAGGTCCTCTGGGTTGTCTGCTCCTCTAAAGATGGACAGTCTAGAAAACCCTGTATAAGGTTGCTATGAGTTGGAATCAACTTGAAGGCAGTGGGTATCATTCTTTTTCTTTTAAAGGCAGAAGAATACACTTCCCAATATACGTTTATTTGTTTGTAAATTTAAATGTACATATTGCATTACTATCCAAAGGAGACTGGGTAGGGCAAGCATTTTGTGAATGGTGCTAACCCAAAGGTTGTTTGTTCAAACCCACACAGTGGTTCCATGGAAGAAAAGACTGGATGATCTGCTTCCATAAAGAAAATTTTCTGGAGAAGCTCTACTCTGTAAATACATGGATCACCATGAGTCATGGCCAAGTCCATGGCAGCTAACAACAGAAACAGCATTAATATAAAACTATATTACATATCAGCATTTTCCAATAGAAATATAATGTGAGCTGCAAGTAAGAACCATGTACATAATTAAAATTTTTCCAGTACCCAGATTTTTCAGAAAGAAAAAAGAAGCATGGGGAATTAATTGTATACTATGTTTTCATTGAACTAATATATTAAAAATAATATTTCAATATGTCATTAATATAAGAATTAATGAGCTATTATATATTTCTTATATTGAGTCTTTGAAGTGCAATGTTTTTTAAACTATCATATCAGTTCAGATTGGCCACATTTCAAGTGTTTAATAACTATGTAAATAATCACTGTCATGTTCAGTAGCATAGTTCTATCTATATATCTTTAAAATATTAGTCTGCATTAAATATATAAAAACAAATAAAAACAGAAGCTCTGAGTTCTAACGTTTTCTTCCTGTTTCATAGTAGTTGGCCTTGCAGACCTTTAGGACATGTAAATCCTACATGGAAGCCTCATCCTCAAAACTCAGTGCCATCGAGTTGCTTCCAAACTCATAGTGACCATATAGGACAGAGCAGAACTGCCCTTTGTGGGTTTCTGGCATTATAAACACATATTTTTTCATTTTTGTAATGATTCAGAGTTGATAGGAATGATGTATTTGAAAAAGTAGTACTTGGACACAGTAAAATCATGTGATTTTTCTCACATATTGAAAAATATCATCATATGCATAAATCTTTAAGTACTAACAAATTTGAAACAGGTACCTTCAAAATTTTTGATGACTGAAAGAGAGAATACAGGGAAAGAATCTTGTTTTGTAGTTCCTGTATCCTCTAAGCACAGTCCTTTGTTCCCAAAAGTATACAGGAAGAATGCTGTTGCTTAAGGTAAATAACGTCTTGTTGGTTAAATGCATCATGTGATGTGCCCATCTGTTTCCAGACCAGACAAATCCCCAGTAAAGCAGTGATGTCCTTTGACCCCAAATGAGCACTTATTTTTCTCCCCTCTGCATACGCCAAGTGTCCACAGAATAGTAAAATATATATTAGGTGCTAGATCTAGTATAAGACAATTCAATCTAAAAAGTAGATAGGCAATTAAAATATTACTAGCCTTGTGTTAGTCAACGTTTTCAATATTTCTAAGCAGAGTCTCTAATCTTCTCTTAAGTTTCTTTTGGTCTTCAACAGCATAGCCAATAACTATTTCTGATCAACTGGCCCAGGGAGGGTACCTCAGAAGAGCACATACTGTACAATGACATTAAATGACTCTTGGCATTTTCCAGATCATCCAGAAACTTATTGACCACCTTATCAATGATCCTGTTGGCATGCTTTAGGGATTCTTGCTGCCGGGGAGTGAGGGATGTTCCAATTTTTTTCTACTGAAACTTCAATGGTGAGGGTTCTTCCCATCAAATGAGTTGCAGTCAGATTTAGTTCTCCTCTTTCTCCACCACTGATCTCTTCATGTCCTGGCTGTTTTGGATATTGTGGATAATTTCCAGGAGGATTTCTTTTTTCTTGCTCAATAGCGCTTGCTGCTTTTCTCAAAGTTTCAACCATGAGGTACAGCTGGTCCAGGCTCTCCAGCAGGCAGCTGGGGTGGTTGACCATGAAGGAGAAGCAGCATAAGCGTCCTTTGTTGGCTTTGCTTTGAGTTTCCCCTGAGCCATCTGACCCTCCTGTGAGTGGAGCTTTCCAGGGCCGCAGGAGTCACCATCTGAGATTATAAATCCTTACAGGCACAGAAAGCCTCTTCTTTCTCCCATGGAATGACAGGTCATTTTGAACTGCTGATCTTCTGCTTAGCAGCCCAGTGTGTAACCCACTATACCACCAGGGCTTTTTTCCCCCTGGAAAACTAATGATTTAAAATTATGAAAGGAATTACCAAGTGAGTGAGTAAATGATGAAACTTCCTCTAACTACACAAAGGAAAAAGAGACTCCAACTCCCCACAAACTCAAGGCTGATTCCCATGAGGTAGAGGTCAGACATTTTTCTACCCTTCAAATTCCTTACTCTATTCTGACAGCTCGGTACTCTATTTCTCTCTTGAATTCAAGAATTCATTGCAATGGCCATACAGGACTTACAGATAATACCCACAGGTTACGAAATGCTAAGGATACTTTTTTGTTGTTTTTCGTTCCCAAAGGATCTCTTCTCAGCCATGTCAGCAAGCACATCACTCTCTGGTTCTTGGCCTCAGCCATAACGCCCTGCTTGGACAAGTGTTATAAAGCTCTGTTAGTGCTGAAAATGCCTAAAAGTGCGCCCTTACAGTACAAACCAACCTCCTGCCCAAACTCAGATTTACTAATTCTGTGGACTATGAAGCCCACCTCTCTCTCTCAGGCTTTGCTCCTCTTCCACCTCTTCATGCAGGGATCTCAGACTTGCTCCACTTCTGGCTCCTCTTGCCTAGTGGTTGTGGGATTAGCTTGTTCTTGCTTCTGAGATGGCTAATTTTAAACTCAATGGAATGGCAAAACTAACCAATCCCTGAGTAAAAGTTCTCTACATTTTATTTGCATGCACCTACCCATTCAGTTAGTAGGAGTTACAGAGGCTATGGAGTGAAGAATTATCCCAATTCATTTTACTTCACAAGAAGTTTCTAGTATTGTTATTGCAAAAGCTAAGGTTGTTTTTTTTAATGCCATGGTTGTATGATGCCAGCATTATACCTCTGTACTCCCCTTTCCCACCTACTCCACATAAACACTCATTTATCTCAAGAATAGGGAACACAGACCTTATCTCTTTATGGGGAGATTTTAACCCTCATATTCAACATGTATGCTGGTGGAATGCTTGTAAAAAATGCAGTTGACCACAATCAAGGTGCATTGATAATTTCTAGTGATTGGAATTCAAAAGTTGTAAGCAAAGAGTAATTGTAAAATACAGCCTTGGTGAGAAAAACTAATCTGACAATCATATGATAGAATTCCACAAGACCAGCCACTCTTTTTTGTAAATACATTTTGTCAACAACATATACATGGACCTCACCAGATGGAATACAAAGAAATCTAATGTACTGCAACTGTGGGAGGAGATAATGGAGAAGCTCAATATAACTCAAAACAAGCTGATTGTGGAATAAACTGCTTATATGCAAGTTCTGGTTGAAACTGAAGAAAATTAAAACAAGTGCATGAGAACCAAAATAGGACCTTGAGTATATCCCACTGGATTTAGAGTCTATCTGAAGAACAAAGTTGTCACATTGAACTCTGCTTATCAAGGGACAGATGAGTTGTGGGTTGATATCAAGAATATCAGGCATGAAGAAAGCAAAAGGTACAAAAAAATCACCACAAAAAATATCACCAATGATTATTCACTTTGCTATATTATGATGGTTTGTGTGTTGCTGTGATATTGGAAGCTATGTCACCAGTATTTCAAATACTGGTAAGGTCACCCGTGGTGAACAGATATCAGTAGGGCGTCCAGACTAAGAACAGACTAGAAAGAAGGAATAGACTGTCTACTTCTTAGGGATTAGCCATCGAAAACCTTATGAATAGCAGCAGAATATTGTTCAATATCTTGCCAGAATATGGGTCCTTCAGATTGGAAGGCACTCAAAATAAGACTGGGAAAGAGCTGCTCGCTCAAAGTAGATTTTGCCATAATGACTTGAATGGAGCAAAGCTTTTGGTACCTTCATGTGTTGATGGATCATGACTCAAAATGACAAGAAACAGCTGAAAATTACCATTTATAATCAGAATGCACAATGTACAAAGCATGAATGTAGGAAAATCGGAAGTCGTCAAAAATAAAATGGAACACATACGATTGATGTTGTAGGCATTAATTAAATTAAAATGCACTGGCATTGGCTATTTTGAGTTGGACAATCATGATTTACTGGAAAGGTATGCTAGGAATGATGATTTTAAGAGGAATGGAATTGCATATATGATCAAAAAGAACATCACAAGATCTATCTTCAAGTACAATGCTGTTTGTGATGGGATAATGCAGTTAATACAATTATTATTCAAATTTACACATCAACCACTAAGCAAGCGATGAAGAAATTAAAGAATTCTACCAGTTTTCAGTCTGATATTCATCAAACATACGATCAAGATTCATTGACAATTTTCATTAATGGCTATTGAAATGAGAAAATTGAAAATACAGGATTTGTAGTTGGGAAATATGGCCTTGTGACAGAAATGAATCCAAAGATTGTATGATAGAACTTTTCAAGGCCAATATGTACATAGACCTTGCCACGGGAATCAAATGAACTACATTTGAGAGAAGAAATGAAGAAGCAACTCAATATCATCAGCCCAAATCACATTGGTGTCTGACTGTGAAAAATTGCCCAGCAAATCCTCACATGTGACTTCAAGTTGAAGGTGAAGAAAATTAAAACAAGTCCTTGAGATCCAAAATATGACCTTGATTATACTGCACCTGAATTTAGAGAATTTCTCAAGAACAGATTTGACACACTGAACACTAACGAGTTCAGAGGTGACATCACGAACAATGCAAAAGGTCACTAAAAAGAAAAGAAATGAAAGATCAAAGTCAATGTCAGTAGAGATACTGAATCTTGATCTTGAAGATAGAATAGCTAGAACAGATAGAAGAAATGAAGAAAGAGAGCTGAAGAAAAAAAAATTCAAAGGACAGCTTGAAAAGAGAAAGTATTATAATGAAGCATGAAAAGATTCGGAGTTAGAAAGCCAAAAAGGAAGAAGCTCTTCATATCTGAAGATGAAAGAACTGGAAAACAAAATTCAAGCCTTGAGTTAACATATTGAAGGATTCTGTGGATAAAATATAGAATGATGCAGGAAGCATCAAAAGAAGATGGAAGCAATATAAAGAGTTACTGCACCAAAAATAACTGATCCAAGTCCATTCATTTCAAGAGGTAGCATATAATCACGAACAATAGTATGGAAGGAAGAAGTCCAAGCTGCATTGAATGCATTAGTGAAAAACACTTCTCCAGGAAATGACCGTACCAATAGAAATGTTTCATTAAGTTGATGAAGCACTGGAATAATTTACTAATCTCTTTCTAGAAATTTTGAAGACGAGCTCAACTGGTTAACTGACTGGAAGAGATTAATATTGGTTCCCATTTCAAGGAAAGGTGATGCAATAGTACACTTATCACTAACATCACACACAAGTAAAATTATGCTTAAGATCATTTAAAAACAGTTGCAGCAGTATTTGACAAAGAGCGGCGAGAAATTCAAGCCAGATTCAGAAGAGGCATAGCATGGGGTATATCATTGCTAATGACATGAATCGTGGCTGAAAGCAAAGAATACCAGAATGATGTTTACTTATGTTTTATTGATGAGGCAAAGGCATTTGACTGTGTGGATCATAACAAAATTTGGATACATTGATAAACATGGACATTCCAGAACACTTCATTGTGCTCATATAGAACCTGTATGTAAACCAAGAGACAGTCCTTCAAACACAACAAGGGGCTACTACATGGTTTAAAATCACGAAAGGTGTGCATTAGGGTCATAACCTTTTCACATACTTATTCAATCTGTATGCTCACCAAAAACCTCAGAAAATAGATTATATGAAGAAAAACATGACAGAAAGGCTCATTAACAACCTATAATATACAGATGACCCCACCTTCCCTGCTAACATTGAAGAGGACCTGAAGAACTCACAGATGAATATCAAAGATAAGGAAATGGATCCACAACAATGTTCAGCAGTCAAGAAATCAAGAGATCAGGCAAACATGTTTTACAAGACCTATGTCATATGTTAGAGAGCACAGATGCCACTTTGAAGAGTAAGGTGAACCTGACCCCAGACTGTATTTTCAATCACTTCATTTGTATCTGAAAGCTGGACAATTAATAAGGTAGAAGAATTAATACATTTGAATTTTGGTATTGTTGAAAATGTTTAAAGTGCCACGTACTGCTAGAAGAACAAGCACATTTGTTTTGGAGGAAATTCATCCAAAATATTTCTTTGAAGTGAAGAGAGAAAAACTTTGTTTCACGTACTTTGGGGATGTTATCAGGAGAGACCAGTCCTTGAATCAGGACATCAAGCTTTGTAAAGTAGAACGCCAGCGGAAAAGAGGAAGACCGTCAACAAGATGGACTGACACAGTGGCTATACTACAGTGGGTTTCAATATTACAATTGTGAGGATGGGGCAGGGACAGCTAGTGTTTTGTTCTGTTGGACTTAGGGTCACTATGAGTTGTATTGGATTCTATGGGACCTAACAGCAACACCAAAGTTGAAGCTCTCAGAAAGGGCACTATACTGTGACAGCTCTGACCAGTGCTCTAAATATCTGAAAAACAAAACAAGACAACTCATTGCCATGAAGTCGGTTCAAATCATCTCGAACTTATAGGAGAGAGTAGAACTTCCCTGCTTGATTTTCAAGGCTGTACATCTTTGTGGAAACAGAAGATACAACTTTCTTTTACAGAGCTGCTTCTGGGTACTAACTGGTTAGCAGTCAAAATGCTTAACCAGTGACCCATCAGCACTTTTGGATGCACATTCCTATCTGAGAAACTCAAAAAGAGGTGGATCGCTGGAGAGGAAACTAGGATCCATTAGATAATGGCAGACTTTTTGTGTCATGACACAGACCTCAAACTTGTTCTCATTGGTGGTTTTTCAGCAAGGTAACATAGAATTGTGTAACACATTTCACTGACCATCGTGAGAGGATGGATTTAAGAGACAAGACAGGGGCCAGGGATAGGGCAAGGGAAAGCAAACTAGTGTATTACAGCAACGATCTAAGCTTGCTCACCAGATATCCCCAGATATACATGTTTGCTTATTAAGATGTTCTATGTGGCATACTTGTGAAGTTCTGAAAATAGTAAAAGGTAGTAAAAAGCTATTGCATTACTTCTAACAAGAACTTTTAAATGTTAGAATTTTTTTACTTTAATAAATCATTTTATTGGTGGCTCTTACAACTCTTATGACAAGACATACATGAATTGTATCAAGTACATTTGTACATATGTTGCCATCATCATTCCTAAAACATTTTCTTTCTACTTGAGCCTTTAATGTCAGCGCCTCTTTTTTTCCCTCCCTCCCCCCCCCCTCTGACCTTTGTGAACACTTGATAATTTATAAATTATATTTATTTTCATATTTTACAATGTCCGCTATCTCCCTTCACCCATGTTTCTATTGTTCACCTCCCTGGAAGTGGGGGATATGTTGATCACTGCAATCAATTGCCCCTTTCTCCCCTTCTTCCCCTACCTTCCCCCTATCCTCATGGCATCGATACTTTCATTATTGGTCCTAAGGGATTTATCTGTCCTGGATTCTGTGTGTTGAGAGTTCTTATCTGTATCAATGTACATCTTCTGGTCTAACTAGACTTGTAAGGTAGAATTGGGATCATAATAGTGGAGGGTGGGAGGGGGATGGAGCATTTAGGGACTAGAGGAAAGTTGTATGTTTCAAGGTTGCTACACTGGTGTGGGGGGTCAGACCAGGCACAATTCCTGCACTGTATCTTTGGTGCTGCCCCTCATAGTGCCGTGGGTCAGTAAGGAGTCGTATCTCATGATGAGGTCAACCCTACAGTCCTCTCTGTGCATTGGCTGCTCTGAGTGGGAATGCCATCCTAAAAGCTTTGAGGGCCAGGGTGCTGTTCTCTCTCTTGCTCTTGCTTCTCTCTCTTAGTTTGCTTCCAAGTGGTCTGAGCAGACCTGCCACTCTCCCCTGGCTGTATCTTCAGTGCTGTCCTTGTAGTGCATTCTTCTGGAGAGGAGGGTCAATGTAATTGGGATAGGGGTCGGCCTGTAGACCTCTCTCTTAGTTCACTGCTTCATACTGGTATGTTGCCCTTAGAATCTTAATAACTTTATACGAGCTTATGCTTTAAAGTATCCACTCCTAGTTCCTTTTCAATTTTGCCTTTGGTTTCCCCACATATCCAAACATTTAAATTATGTTAGATCTAAGAGAGATTCTAAATGAAGATACTCCCAATTATTTCTAGGACTCTGCAAACCTAAAAGAAGTCAAAAGTCCTGAGAGTATGGATGGAGGTGTCTAATGGAATATTAATGTTTGGACTTGATTATGACATTTAAGGAACAGTCTAAAAAACAATTAACCTGTACTTTTCTAAAATGTCAGTGTCAAGAAAGACAAAGCGAGACCAAGGAATTATTTCAGATGAAAAGAAATTAAAAAGATAACTAAGTGCTGTCCTGAAATGAAATAAATTTACTGTAAAGGGAATTATTAAGACAGTTGGAGACATTTGAATGTGGGCTATGTATTAGACAACAATATTTCATCAGTGTGAAACTTCTTGAATTTGATAATTATAATCTGGATATGTAAGAGAGTATCTTTATTCTTGATATAGATATATGGTCAATTTAAGCTACTAAATTTAATGATACAGCAAATAAATTGGAATATGTTTACATATATGTTTGTAACTATTTAGAAAAAGAAAAGGCTTATGCAGCCAAGAATGTTAGCAGCTAGTTATCTCAGTAAAGAAAAGTAACTATTTATTACGTTAATCTTAGAAGTTTTGTGAAGATTTGAATTAAAAACATTTTAAATAAAGGTTTATAAATATAATGATATGATGTCTGATATTTGCTTCAAAATAATGGAGAGTGGGTAGAAATATAAGTGAAACATTTAGCAAGCTATAGACTGTTGAAGCTGAGTGACAGGTACATGGCTGTTCATTATACTATTCTAACATAGACATTTCAAAATTTCTATAATAAGATATTTTTAAAAACAGAATAAGTGATGCTCCTGAAAGTGAAAATAACCCAATGCCCCTTTTCGTAAATAATTAAAGAGAAATAACACTAATTAAAGGAAGGAATTTCATCAGAGTTGTAATTTTGTTGGTCAAGTCTGAGTGGGCAGAGATAAAATATCACATTCTTTCAGAAACAATTTGTGGATGTTACTGCAGTATTGGTGTCTTAATATAAATTTAACTTGCCTATTGAGTAATTCAGTAGCCTTGGTGGCATAGTGGATTATGCGAAGGCTGCTAACCTCAAAGTCAGCAGTCCCAAACCACCAGACACTCAATGGGAGAAAGATAAGGCTTTGTACTCCCATAGAGAGTTACAGTATTGCTTGGAAACCCACAGGGACAGTTCTAGCCAGTCCTACGTGGTTGCTATGAATTGGAATCAGCTCTATCACAGTGGGTTTGGTTTGGATTTTACTGGATAATTCAGCATGGGTTGAAGTAGAAAAATGAAGGAGAAAATTAGGAAATTGCATAAGTAGGTTTTATTTTTAAAGTTGCACGATTAAAAGAGAAATTATCAGGAGTATATTCTTCTCCTAGATTACACAAATCTTTAAATCTTTGAAGTCAGTCACTGAACATCTAAAAACTTAAGTATTTTTCCAGTGGCTTGAACAACTGTTTTCTTTTCATGACCCTTTTTAGCCCACACATATAAATGTTCTTCTGCCCAATATTTGTCAGAGAAAATGTATGTAAAATTCCAAATGTTTGATGAGATACAAGCTCTCTTCTCACACTTGTACTGTTTTTCAAAACATCCTAGCCGATATCTCTCCCAAACACAGACTTAGAGAGAAAAATGAAAATAATTGTGCCTCCATATAGGTTCTGAGCACCTCAGAAGGGCACACAAAAGTACTTTGTGTTGCCTTATAGGTTATGAAGAGATTTACACTGGAAGAAGAAGGACCGTGCAGAGAAGAAATACATCTCTTGTTCATTTCACTGTTTAACTGAAGATTTACACCTACGTTCAAAAGTTAACTATCCACTCAGTATTAGATTTTCTTCTCACAGTAGAGAATGTCATGAAATATTAACAAACCCAGAATACTGCAGAGACTTGTTGGCCTTAGAGTAAGATACTTTTAGTCCATATGACTCAGACCTGACCTATAATACATAAAATTTACACTAGCACAAGAATGATTTGGGAAAAAATATATTAACTTTTAAATTTGTAAGTATAATAGATTACATAAAGCAAGCTTGGCTAGTTTTACAGGTATTATTTTATAGACCCTCATTCAATAATTAAAATGTAGGAGCAGTTAATAATGTATGAAAAAATTAAAATATTAGCAATGTAAAACATGAGTTTTTAATCTCAGCAGACATATAAACATAGATTTCTAAACACCAGTTAATATGATAGACTTTGATTATACAAATAATGTTATACATTATAAAATTTCTTTTATTCAAGTACAAAAATAAAACGAATGTTTTTTAATGATTCCCCTAAGTTATAGTTAATTATGAATATAGCAATAATTGTCAAAAATAAAAATATAGCAACTATCTTATGGTTTTGAAGGGGAAATTTTATAAGCATATTAATGTAGAGATGAACATTTTTAAGTAGAAAATTTGAATTAATAAATTAGAAGGAATTCTATTTCTATATGAAAACATGATATGTATTGACTTATTATGGTAATTAAGATAAATATGTAGCATTTTATTAAAATAATTACATAATGTGGTCATATATTAAAAATGTCTAAAGGCAGCAATTTTAAACAACTGGTATAAACAATTCCAAATATTTGGTTAGTTGCTATAAAACTGCTTTCAAATTATTCAATTCTTGTTTTACATCTAGTAGTTTCTATTTCCGATCCTTTTTATTCCACATATTTTGGCTGAATCAATATACTGTTAATATGTAATTAAATATTAATTGATAAAATGAAAATATCCCAAACATTCTCAACTGAAGAATCTGCTATTCTCAAGTATAACTTTAGTCATTTGGGCTTCTTTTTTTTTCTTTTTTTTAATTAAATACTTTTATTGGGGCTTCTTACATCTTTAATCATAATCCATACATTCATCCATTGTGTCAAGCACATTTGTACATATACTGCCATCATAATTTTCACAGCATTTTCTTTCTACTTGAGCCCTTGATAAAAACTTCTAAATTTTCCCCTCTTTCTCCACCTGCCCTCCCTCAAGAATCCTTGATAAATTATAGATTATTATTTTCATATCTTGCATCCTCCTCTGTCGCCCTTTACCTACTTTTCCATTGTTTTATGTTGATCCCTGTGATTGATTCCCCCTTTCTCCTCCCACCTTTCCCAAATTCTCCTGCTATGTCAATTAGCATTGTTGGCCCTGAGGAGTATATCTATCCTAGATTCCCTGTGTTGCGGGCTCTTATCTGTAGCAGTGTGCATGTTCTGGTCTAATCCAATTTGTAAGGTAGAATTGGGGTCATGTTAGTGGGGGTAAGGGAGCATTAAAGAACTAGAGGAACGTGGTGTGTTTCATTGGTGCTATACTGTACCCTGATTGGGTTATCTCTTCCTTGTGACCCTTCTGTGAAGGGATATCCATTTGTCTAAAGATGGGCTTTGGGTCTCCACTCCAGCCCCCCCGCCCCCACAATTCACATGGGTATGGTTTTGTTCTGGGTTTTAGATGCCTGATACCTCATGATCACACAGGCTTCTTTCACTGTACTGTTTGGACATCGTTTATTCCTAATAATAAAAGAATAAAAAGAGAAAGGGGCAAAGCTAAGTAAGGTGAAGTTTTAATTTTCCTAGTGTATTTCCCAATGTGCATTATGATAAATAACATATTCTAAGAATTCGGAATATATTTCAAAATGCATGCATAAAATTTCTCATGCTTACATTATGAATCCTGTGTGTTATCTTTGGTCATCATAGCAGCATTTGGGTTTAATAATAAATACAAATTTTAGAGCTGTATAGGATCTTAGAATTCATGAAAAGAACAAATCTTCATACTGCAATTGAAGAACAGAAAGCTTTAAAAAGATCCTGGAAATGTGAGATGCAGTCTACTCGGCTCCTGATAAGGTCTCCAGTAGCTCTAGTCCGAGTTATCCAAAACAGTGACGGGCTCGGTAAGGCACTCTTCTAAAGACTTCCCTATTTCAAAATAAACTTTATCTCGAGCTGCATTTTTGGAGAACCCAAATTAAGGCATGGTGATTTCCAAACCATGGTATTTTCAATAGCCTCACAGACAGGTGAAAGAGAAGGAAGACCAGAGAAGCATTAATGTATTTGAATTATGATATTGAGGAAGAATATTGAATGCATCGTGCACTGCCAGAAGAACAAACAAATCTGTCTTGGAGGAAGTATATTCAGAATGCTCCTTAGTGGCAAGGATGGCAGGATTTGTCTTCTATACCTTGGATGTTTTATCAAGAGGGACCACTCCATGGAGAAGGACATCATGCTCAGTAAAGTCATGGGTGAGATGGATTGACACAATGGCTACAACAATGGGTTCAAAAATAATGATTTTTAGGGTGGTCCAGGTTCCTGCAGTATTTCATTCTTTTGTACATAGAGTCCCTACCAGTCAGAACCAACTTGTTGGCACCTATTTGGCATCTAATAACAATAAATCAAAGTACATATGAGAATAAAATAGCATCGCTACAAAAGTAAGAAAGTTTATGAAACAAAAACATTAAAATGTTTCTCACTCAACATATTCTCCATCTAAGTTAGCGGTTCTCAATCTGTGGGTCGCGACCCCTTTGGAGGTTGAACGACCCTTTCACAAGGATTGCCTGGTTCATAACAGTAGCAAAATGACAGTTATGAAGTAGCAACGAAAATAATTTTAGGGTTGGGGTCACCACAACATGAGGAACTATATTATTAAAGGGTCACGGCATTAGGAAGATTGAGAATTACTGATCTAGGTCCTTACAAGTCTGAAGGCAGTGTTTCCATTTCTATAACTTCCCCTGAAACTCTTTAATTTGCTCCATGTCAAAATGGAAATTAGGGCATCCCCAAGGGACTCAAATTGTGTTCCTTTTTAAGTGTCCTTTGGGTTTAGGGAACAAAAAGAAGTCATAAAGGGCAACATTAGGACTGTAGGGTGGATGGGATAAAGATTCCCAACAAAGTTCTCATTTTATTCTTGAAGAATGAACAGGCATATTTTCCTCATGGGTGGAGTGGGGGGTTCCTTGGTTCCACTTTCCTGATCTTTACCACATATGCGCAGTTTAAAATTTTCACAAAAGCTCTTCGTAACTCGCTGCTGTGATCATCCTCTGTAATTTGAGAAAATTCTTCAAGATAACCACTTTGCAATCCCAGAAAACTGTCCATAGCTTTCTGAGCTACTTCTATGCCTTAACTTTGAGTGTCCCAGAAGATCCCGCTAGAAGCCACTGTTTTGATTGGATTTTTTTTTCTTTGACTTTTTATTGTGAATTAGGTGAAGGTTTTAGAACAGATAACATTCTTACAGTTAGCGATTCCTTCACATTCTGATTCAATTCATCCATTGCAATTCCCTCAATGTACCACAGCTTCTTCTCTGGGTTTCCTCTTTCCACTCCTTCTCCTCTTTTAACCCTCTGAACTTTGTCCTTGGGTCAGTGCTGCCTTTTGATCTTAAATGCTTCATTATTTTAGCACAATGTTCAGTTCAATTCCAGACCTCAAGGGTAAGAGCCATAGACCTTGGGTGACCAAACAGTCTCTAACTAACCAGTAAGCTTGAATATATTATGAGTTTGAGTTCTGTTCCATATGTTTCCCCCACACTATCTGGGGCATTCTTTTTTTTTAAATAGTTTTATTAGGGGCTCATACAAATCTTATCACAATCCATAAATACATCAATTGTGTAAAGTGCATTTGTACATTCATTGCCATCATCATTCTCAAAACGCTTGCTCTCCATTTAAGCCCCTGGCATCAGCTCCTCATTTTTCCCCTCCCTCCC
>NW_022103951.1:6759359-6779049 GCF_000313985.2 Echinops telfairi
GGCCATGTGGTCCTCTCTGTGGACTGGCTGCTCTAATTGGGAACATCGTCCTCACGGCCCGGTGGGCCAGGATGTGCTCCACTCTGTCCTCCTCCCGTGTGCTCTGATCAGACATGTCCCTCTCAATGCCATCCTTTGAAATAAAATCGTCTGGGAGAAGGGGCAGGTGTCCAAGTAGTAGTTGGGATTGGGGCTGGTCCCCCACCAGGGCATTCTAATGTGATCCATTTCTGACAAGTTGGTAGTAGATCCTATTATTTATTTTTGTTAAGGCACCCTAATGAGACTCAGACAAGAACTACTGAGAGAACTTGTCGGATTGCAGAGGCATGTTTAAACATGTTTTGTTTGGAATAAATTTGTACGTGTTTGAACTGGAACCTTGTAGCAATGTTCCTATCCTAGTATGATGATTCAATATTTAAGGTGTCAAAATATTACTAATATAAATACTTTGTTTTATGGAATAAACAAAATGAATATGAAAGGAAAACCACCTCCTAAATTTATGCTTTTAAACCAAAAAAATACAAATAATTTTGCTTGTACTTTATAAATAATAACTTCCTGTTTTAAAATATTGTTTATAATATTAATTATGTTACATGATCTCTGACTCTCAGTGATTTGCTTTGATTTCATTTAATTTTATTTGCTATGAAAGATACAATGAAAAGTGCAAGTACAATTAATTTTTAATTTTTGTCTCTTAAGGTTTATCTGACAAAATTGTATACAGAGGGAAAAAAAACCTTCATGGGTTGGGGTAATAATTGTACAACTCTTCTTGATATGATTGAACTCTTGAATTGTATATGTGGATTTTATATCCCAATAATATTGTTAAAAGTAAAAGCAAAAACCAAAAACCTATGGACTTCTCCAGATGGAATACAAAGAAATCAAATTGACAACATCTGTGGGAAGAGAAGATAGAGAAGCTCAGTATCAGCAGCTAAAACTAGGCCAGGGGCTGACTGTGGAACCGACCATCAATTACTTTTATGTAAGTTCAGGTTAAAGCTGAAGACAATTAAAATCAGTCCATGAGAGCCTAAATACAACCTTTATTCTATCCTCCCTGAATTTCAATAATATCTCCAGAAAAAATTTCACCCATGGAACATTAATGACAGAAGACCAGATGACAGGACATCGAAAACATCATTCTTGAAGAAAGCAAAAGGTCGTCAAAATATAGGAAAGAGCTTTTGGTATCAGGCACAGAAGCAAGATGACAAAGGGAATGTCATCCTTTGGAAATTGTCCCAATAAAACACACGCTATGTGCTACCACTCTGGCTTCAAAGGCCTACCATCTATAGAAGTCGACCTGTGGTAAATGTGTCTACCTTGCCAAGCACAAGAGAAAGTATAACTGGAGTGCCATAACTATAAGAAAAATGCCACCGGCACTGTTCAAATGAGACACCTAGAAAATGTACACCACAGATTCAAGCATGGATTCCATGAAGTGACAACTCCTAAACCCAAGAGGGCAACTGTAGTAGCATCCAGTTCATCTTAATGATTTCAACATTTAATTGTACAATAAATGGTCTCGTATTAAAAATATAGACAAGAATATAGGAGAGTTAGAGAAGATCAGAGTGGATGTTAGAAGAGACTCTGAAGCTTGCTCTAAATCATAGAGTAGCTAAGGCACATAGAAGAAATTAAGTCAAAGAACTGAACAGATAGTTTCAAAGGGAAGCTGGAGAAGACAAATTAAACTATTATAATGAAATGTGCACAACCCTACAGTTAGAAAGCCAAAAAGGGAAGAACGCACTTAGCATATCTAAACTGAAAGAACTCAAGAAAATAAATTCAAACCTCGGGTTCCAATATTGAAAGATTCTACGGGCAAAATATTGAATGATGCAGGGAGTATCAGCTATAGGTAGAAAGAATATACAGATACACTGTACCGAAAAGAACAAGTTGGCATTCCACAATTTTAGGAGGTAGCACATGAGCAAGAAGGAAGATATTCAGGCTGTACTGAAAGAATTAATAAAAAATAATGCTCCAGGAATTGATGGAATGCCAAAGAAATTATTACAAGAAGCTGAGGAAGCAATGGAAGTACTCATCTTCTTTGCCAGGAAATTTGGAAGACAGCTACTTGGCTCCCTGACTGGAAGAGATTCATATTTGTTTCCATTCCAAAGAGAGGTGACCCAGCAGAATGCTCAAATTATAGAACAGCATCATTGATACTACATGAAAGTAAAATTTTACTGAAGATCATCCAACAAAAGTTGCATCAGTTCATTGACAGGGGGCTGCTAGAAGATCAGGCTAGAAGATTACTTGTGTTTTATTGACTATGCTAAGGCATTTGACTGTGGATCATAACAAACTATGATATCCTTGAAAAGAATGAGAATTATAGAACATTTAATAGTGCTCATGCTGAACTTGTACATGGATCAAGAGTCAGTTGTGGGAACAGAACAAGGGAATGCTGCATGGTTAAAAATCAGGAAAGGTGTGTGGCAGGATTTTATCCTTTCACCATATTTATTCAATCTGCAAGCTGAGCACATACTCAGAGAAGCTGGTTTATATGAAGAAGAATTCAGCATCAGGATTTGAGGAAGGCCGATTAACAACCTTTGATAGGCAGATGGCACAGTCTTGCTTGCTGAAAGTGATGAGGACTTGAAGCACTTGCTGATGAAGATCAAGGATTGCCATCTTCAGTATGGATTGCAACTCAATCTAAAAAGACCAAAACCCACACTACTGGACTGATAGGAAACATCATTATAAATGTAGTGTAAATTGTCAAGGGTTTTATCTTGCTTATATTCACAATCAATGTTCATGGAAGCAGCAGTCAAGGAGAGCATGCAAGGAGAGCATTAAAATAGTAAGTACATGACAGTCTCAGGCCACCATTTACTGAGCACCCTCAAAGTAAGAGATTCCACATCAAAGTCCAATGATTGCCAGTTTTATAACCTTGGAATTGCCTTTATCTGGTTCGGAAACACTAGGGAGTTTCAGCCTGAAGACCAAGGACTATGGTTGAATTGAGGTAAAGCCCGGTTTAGTGCTTCCACAAGTCCGTCTGCTATGGCCTAGGAGGTCCATATTTTTACCAGTTCCAAAGAAGGTGCAACAAAATGCAGAATTATAGAACGATGTAATTAATGTCACACACAAGTATAATTTTGCTGAAGAAAATTAAAAAACAATTGCAGCAATATATTGACAGACAGCTAATGTAAATTCTAGCAGGATTTGGAAGATGTGGAACAAATGTATCATTTCTGATATCAGATAGATCTTGGCTGAAAGCAGGGAATACCAGAAGGATCTTCACTTCTGTTTTATTGACTATGCAAAGACATTTGACTGTGTTAATCATAACAAACTATGGAGAACACTGAGAATAGTGGGAATTTCAGAACACTTAATTGTGTTCATGCAGAGCCTGTACGTAAACTAAGAGGCAGTTGTTCGAATGGAACAAGGGAATACTGCATAGTTTACAATTAGGAAATGTATGTCAATGTTACATCCTTTCACTATATTACTTCAGTCTGAATGTTGAGCAAATAATCCAAAAGTCTGGACTAAAGGCATAAACACATTGCTTGAGGATTGGAGGAAGGCTTATTAATAACCTTGGATATACAGATGCTGTAACCTTGCTTGATGAGAGTGGGAAGGACCTGAAGCACCTGATATGAAAATCAAAGACTACAGCCTCCAATATGGAATACAACTCATTTAAAGAAAATAAAAGTCTCACAACTGGCCCAACTGACAGCATCATGATAAAGGTAGAAAGGATCGAAGTTGTCAAGAATTAAATTTTGCTTGGATCCACAATCAATGATCCTGGAAGCAACACTCAAGAAATCAAATGATGTATTACAGTGGCCAAATCAGCTGCACAAGACCTTTTTAATAGTGTTGAGGAGCAAGGATATCAATATGTAGACCACGATGTGCCTGACTCAAACCATGGTATTTTCGAGCACCTCATATGGGTGTAAAGGCTGTAAATTGAAGAAGGAAGACTGAAAAATTGATGCATTTGAATTATGGTGCTGATGCGGACGATTTACATTACTGTGGAGTGCTAGAAGAACAATCAAATCTATCTTAGAAGTGTAGTTCCTAAATGTTTCCACCCCCACTCCCACACTATCATGATCCCAATTCTACCTTACAAATCTGGCTAGACCAGAGGATGTACACTGGTACAGATAGGAACTGGAAATCCAGGGAATCCAGGGTGGATGATCCCAACAGGACCAGTGGTGTGAGTGGCGATACTGGGAGGGGAGAGGGAGAGTGGGTTGGAAAGAGGGAACCGATTACAAGGATCTACATGTGACCTCGTCCCTGGGGGACGGAAAACCGAAAAGTGGGTGAAGGGAGACGTCGGACAGGGCAAGATATGACAAAATAATAATTTATAAATTATCAAGGGCTCATGAGGAAGGGGGGAGCGGGGAGGGAGGGGAAAAATGAGGACCTAATGCCGGGGGCTTTAGTGGAGAGGAAATGTTTTGAGAATGGTGAGGGCATTGAATGTACAAATGCACTTTACACAATTGATGTGTGTATGGATTGTGATGAGTTGTATGAGCCCCTAATAATATGATTTAAAAAAAGAGAGAGACAAATAGAGCTCCTGTAAGACCCAGAAATCTAATTCCTAGGTACATAACCAAAGTATTTGGAAGCAGACATTGAAACAGAAAATTGTAAATCAGTGTTCACTTCAGGCCTATTCATTAAACCCCAAAAGTGGAGGGGAATGCCCAACCACAGGTGAAAGGATCAAGAAAATGTGACAATTCGTATAATAGAATACCATTCAGTGGAAGAAATGAAGTCTTGATACCTCCTCCAATATGGATGGAAATGGAAGAAATTATGCCAAGTGACATAAGTCAATCACAAAAGGACACATATTACATGTACTCACTTATAAAAAACACAAGAAAAGGCAAATGTATAGGGAACAAAGATTATTAGTGGTTATTGAGGATTTGGATTAAGGGTAAAGGGGGATTTATCGTGATGGAGATAGACAGCCATTTGAAGACTGTTTGTACAGACAACTATTGTAATTGCTGTCAGAAAGTTGTAAACATGTAAAAAGTTGTTTTGGCAAAAAAAAAGAATGTGGGATAAGCATATTTACAGTGCTAAAAATGGGAGTGTCTGATGAAGCTGCGTATGTACAACAAAATACTCCATGGGTTTGGTTTCTGGTTTGGAGGTTTAGGTTCATGGGTTCATGAGACATCCCTGTTAATGGGACCAGTAACCTGTTCAGTGCCTCTGTTCAACCTTCTAGTTCGGTGTGTAGTGCTTTGGGTCTTAAAAGAGAGCAAGCTTCCATCTAAGGTACAATAATTGGTCTCCATTATCCTGGAACAACAGAGGAAGGAGAGTTAGAAACTGGAGGAGAATATGGAATATGTAGCTAATTTCCCATGAACAACTGCCTCCTTTGCCAGAGACATGAAGAAATAAATCATATCTAGTTGCCATCACTGAAAATTTTTATCAAAATTCTATAGAAGATCCTGACCAAAAAGTGGAAAATACAGAACAGAATTTCAAATACTTATGGACTCTAGGCTTCCTGGAACCACAAAAGTTGGATATATCCTTGAAATGATTTCCCTGAGTTCATCTTTAAACCTTAAGCAAATAATATTTCCTGAAGTCTTCTTAAAGCCAACAATGATTTCTTTTAACTAATAAGAAATGTCTGCTTTGAGCATTATACTTTTTAAGAACTATCTATGTGGAATCAGATTGAAACCAAAATCTTAGGAATTGTAAGGGACAGTGGATGTATGTTAATGGGAGCAACAACTCAGGAAAGGAAGGTGATAATGGTTACACAACTGGAATGGGTTAATTAATGTAGCTAAATAGTAAGTGTAGAAATGGTTGAATAGGTGTATATTTTGCTGTATGGGTTCTCAACAAAAATAGTAAAAAAATAAAGATATACACACACACATACTACTAAATGTTGGTGAGGATATATAGAAATTTGAACCCTTCGATATTGACAGTGGGAATGTAAAATGGCATTGCTAGTTTGGAAAACTGTATGGCAGTTCCTCAAAGATTATTCCGAGTTATCATCTAGTATTTCTACTCTTGGGTACACATACAAGAAAAATGAACACAACTGTCCACACAAAAATGTGTACATGAATATTCATAGAACACTATTCAGATGCCCAAAGGTTGAAACAAACCTAATGTCTATCAGCTGATGAATCGATATATAAAGTGTAGCATGTATGATGCATGTAACTTGGCAATGAAAGGGCATGATTCCATTTAGTGGAAGTTTCAGAATAGACCAATCCCTGTAGAGAGGAAAGAGATTAGTAGTTTCCAGGGACTGCTAGCGGGTGCTTTGTAGTTGTCATTGGTGGGTGTCACTGAGGCCGCTCCAAGTCATAGCTATCCTCCTTTCTCAGGAGTCTCCTGGCTGATTCAAGACGCTTGCTTTTCGTCTGATAGTTCATGGTACTAGGTACCAGATGCCAGGGTTCTAAAGTTTCCTGTACTGTAAATGATTACAAATCCAACGTGAATTATTTGTAATAAACCTGTCAAATGTAAAAAATAAAAATCTAAATAATATAAAATATATGAGCTATAACAACAAAGCAAGTGCTAACAAGGTACAAGTCTCAAGCTATTTTCACCTTTTTAATTTGCTCTATTTGGTTTGTTAGAAATATAGTCAGAATGCTTTGTAGAAGCAAGGATGATGAGACTTTCTCTCACCTACTTTGAACATGTTATCAGGAGGGCCAGTCCTTAGAAAAGGATATCATGCGTGGTAAAGTAGAGGATCAGACCAAAAGAAAAAGGCTTTCAACCAGATGGATTCACATGGTGGCTGGAACAATGAGCTGCAGCATAGAAACTGAGGACAGGGCAATGCTTTGTTCTATTCTAAATAGGGTCACTATGAGTTGAAACCATCTCGCTGGCACCTAGAAACATTGTGTTGACATAATTAGTTCCAAGACATATTTAGTCGGTAAAATTTCTTATATACATAAAATAACTTGCAATTAAGCAGAATGGAGAAAAAATAATTTCATTTTTTTTGCACTGATTGCTCCTACATGTATTAGTTTTCATTTTAAAAACTGTAATATAATAAAATATGCTTCTTTTCTAAATAATTTCCATAGATCTGTAGTAATGGAATTATAATGGGAAATTAAATGGAAGAGTAATGCTTGATTATATATAGCTATAGTTTTTTTATAGCATTTTGCTGTTAGTTTTAGAATTACATCTGAGGTCAGAAAGAAATATACCATTTTAAATATTACTTTATTATTCCATTATTTCCAGCATGGTGAGAGTCAATGTGTTTATCAATTCTATTCCAATTTCTTGAGAGACAAAAGGCAAAATATGAGGGAATTTCAAAAATTCATGGAAAGATGGAATTAAAAGGTAATGGGATTTTTTCCCCGGGCATTTTGATGCTCTTTCATAAATGTAGGGCTAGCAATATTTGCTAAAATGTTAAGTAACATAGATTAATGAAAATGCCAGCAATATTCATTTGGAACTTAAAATTTAAAAGGAAAAATAAGCATTGTGAGTATTGAGACAGAAGCATACTATGTTAGTCAGGGTTGACTAGCAAAACAAATCCAGAGACATTCATATATGTGTAAGATAGAATTTTATATCAAGAAGCAATTATGCATCAATAAAACATCCCAGCCCCGTCCAGATCAAGTCCATAAATCCGATATTAGTCAATGTGTCCGGTACCGGTCTATAAATTCCTCTTCAGATTCACACAACACATGCAATGACGCCGAATGCAGAAAGATCACAGGCCAGTGGGTGGAAAGTCTTATGGATCCAGTGGTGGTGGAAGCAACTCAGCCCTGGCTTGTGTCTTCAGGTGGCTCCTCCCATTCTAGGGCTCTGGCTACCATCAGCATAACTCCATGTGGCTTGTCAACAGGAATTAAAGCAGAGAGAGGGAGCGTGGTCCTCCGCCCAGGAAAGAAGGAGGATGTTCCCAGAATCTTCCTGGTGAGTGTTCCCTTATGACCTGATTGACAGGCTAGACTCCACCCCTACATTCTATTTATCAAGTTGACATCAAATATGTAACTACCTCACATACCATTAATATTTTATTATTGCTCTGGTTCATAAAATATAGTAGTAATCGAATTATATCAAAACCATTCAAGTACACATGGAGTCCTTTCCTCAGTAAGACTGTAGAGAAGTATTAAAACCTCTAAATGGCAACATTACTTTTAATGAAAGCACATTTGAAATGCTACAGAGTTGCCATATGCAGGTAAAACATTTACATTAATAGGATCTCCCTATAGCAGAAAAATGAGTAACTAGAAATTTCTGAATAAAAATAAAACTTAAAAGGTATTTATCCACTCTTTCTCTAAATTTATTACAAATTATATTTGTGGACAGGGATTAACATAAATTAGCAGGGAGAATTATATTTTAAAGCATTAAAGTAGGTAGACTTAAATTGTATTCAGTTAAGATTTCTCATAGCAGCCTACTATTTCCTGCCATGAAGTTATCCTCTGAGCCAAATCAAGGCCAAGGAGAGCCAATCCCCATCACAATATTGGCAAGTGTGACTTAAAAAGTTAAAAGGGTGCCATATAATAAATGGTATTGGAGAAATAATTAAGCAGCAAAGGAACCATTTCTTGGATAGAACTAGTCATCCCTGTTATAGAAAAGTGCAAGGTGGTTTCCAAATGTTTTGGAAATTTTTCATTCTCTTTTTCTACAAACTTTTGGAAGCTCCCTCATTTATCATTTTAGTATTGTTAGATGGGTTCAAGCTGGTTCCAACGCTTATCGACCCCAGGGACAACAGAAGGAAACAGACAAGCCATGGTTCATCCTCACAATCATACAATGGTAACGTTTTGAGGTGGGATAAATAAGCGGCATGCAAAACTCTTAGATAACTTATAATGCCAGTAGAAATAAACAACTTTTCCTGAAGAAACATTCTCCAAAAATTATGTTTACCTGCTTTGGCCATATTCATATTCAGAATATTCAAATAGGATTGATCCCATCTGGACATTGGTTTATGAATTTTGAGCATTTATAATTCAAGATTTATGGATATCAAAAAGTGTTGAAATGATTAAATCATCAGGACTGCATGATATTTATGTGGACTTTTATCTAATAAATTTAAACATAAGCTACAAAAGATTTATAGAGCTAAAGGGGAAGCTTTGTTAGAAAATTTTAGTTTTTCTTTGTGTGGCAATTGGTAAAAATTGGTTGCCAGGTTTGCTAAGGGATTTTGTTGTTTTTTAAAAATTTGATGTGGGTTCCTGGAAGAAAGCATAAAGTTTGGAATTTTTGCTCATGCTGCCAACCCTCCATCTTCATCAACACACACTATCACCTGGATAATGATTTTTCATTCAATCAAACTCCCTCTTCATAAGTACTTATGCATACCAAAAACAACATTTCAGCTATTTGCTTAAATATTTTATTCATCTTTGTACCTCCAGTGCATCATCATAATGGTGTTCAATAGAATGCTTCCTAAACTAATGAGTGGGAAATTTCCAACATGGTTTTAGATTGCATTCCTATTTAAGTATTTCATTTTTTGATAGAACATTTTGTTCAAAACAATTAATCATAAAGGTACCAATTAAAATCTGTGTCTTGCCATTAGAAAGTCACTAAAAATAAACCAGTAAGAAATTGCCTAGCTATGAGTGAGCACTTTCAATTCTGGAATCCTTTTGTTAAAGAACAAGGAGCACTGGTAGCACAGTGGACTGGTAACCCAAGATCAACAGTTCTAAACCATCAGCAGCTCCCACTGGAGAAAGATTAAGCTTTCTGCTCCTGTAAGGATTGGAAACTCTAGGGAGCAGTCTATACTTCTTTGTAGGGTCTGTGTCGAGTTGATGGAAATGGGCTTGATAAAGGTTCGGCCTTTTCTTGTGTTGATTTTAGAATGGATGTGCAGATTAGGGGATAAACAAATCTAGTCTCAAAATCTGAGCTATGTAACTAGTTGTTATTGTTCACTATATTCATGTCTGACTTTTGAGTGACTGAATCCAGGATTAGATAAAATCCTAAGTAATTCAGTAAGCCTGTTCTCATTAAAGACTGAGCTAACTTTTATGAATCTTGAATTTAAAACTATCTCAAAATGAATTAAAAAATGTCACCGATACTACTATCTTTTTCCTACATGGTGTCAGGGGGAAAAAAGCTAGCTGGTATGTAAAACTTGCAAATATTTCCAGTGACACACATCAACAACTCTGCTTTTTAGCTTCTTATATTTATGTTTGTCTCTTTTCTTTTTCAACAATATTTGATTTTTTGCCATTGTGAAAATGCTTAGTGCCTCATCAGGGTGTCTTTGAGAAGAAATGAATATATCATCACTGATGCTCAAAAGTTGTAATAATAAAAACAAAAGTCATTGAAATTTAAGATTATCTAAAAGAACACTGCTTTTATCTGGATTTCAGTCAAAAGAGCTCTCAATTCATGTATTGGAAATTCTTTGTGTCACATTTAGGCTTTTTCTTCAGACATACATAAATCTCCTATACTCTGTGAAAACAGTGATGATAATTTAAATCCAGATAATCAATCATTGTCAACATGTATGCCACCACCTGCCCCAAATTCTTGTGAGGCACATATCTTCTTCATTTTATGCATAGAAGAAGGAATTTCAGACAAAGTCACAATCGAAAAACATATTTGAAGCCTTGTACATTAGCTACCTATTATTGCTGCATAATGAATTGCTTTAAAAATAGTGGTTGGGTACAACAATTACTATTTCACAGTTTCTGTTAGTCTAGAAATCTGAGCCTGACTTAGCTAGGTTTCTTGGCTGAGGGTCTCTCACAGGCTGCAATCAAGGTATTGGCAGAGAATGCAATCATCGCAAGGGAAATGGGGATCTGCTTCCATGTTCTCTCAAGTGGTTGTTGGCATGAATTAGTTTATTGTGCATTTTTGGCTAGAGGATTCCTCCGTTTTTTATCATGTGGGCCGCTCTACATAGGGCAGCTTACAAATTAGCAGCAGTCTCCTCACAAAGTGAAAAAGCAAGACAGTGTGAGAAGCACAAGTTGGAAGCCAATATTTTTTTATGAAATGTAACATCAGATGCAACAGTTAATTACTTTTGCTGTATTTTATTCAGCAGAAAGAAGTCCCTGTGTGGTGCAGACAATTAATGTATTTGGCTGCTAGCTAAATTGCTGGATTTTTGAGTCTGCCAAGGTACCTTGGAAGAAAGACCTGGCAAAGGACAAGCAGCCAATGAAAATTCTGTCATGCTCAGTTCTACTTTAATACACATCGATCACTATGAGTCAGAATGGACTCCGTGATAACTGGCTTTATTCGTTAGAAGTGAGCTTTTAGGCCCAGTCTACACCCAAGAGGAGGGATTACACAGGAGCTTGGATATGAAGAAGTAGAGATAATTGTAGACCATCACAGAGGCTACTTACCACACTTTGATTTAATGGAGAGGAAATCATCTATGTCTTTCAATTAAACGTTTGTTCTTACACTTTGTTGTAAAAATGGATTTCAAATCATGATCTTGTATCCTGTTTTGAAATTTCCTCTGATAGATATTATGGAAAGTAGTTCAAAACAATAGTATTATTGTAAGGTTATATTTGTGGATTTGCAATTCAGAACCTCTTCTATAGTATGCATTGGCAGAGGTATAGTTAATAGGGAAGAGCCATAATATATCATAGCTCCTATAAACTTGTCACAAAATTTTCCTTGTAAGAGCTGAAACAAAAATCCAGGAAATAAAGTACCAGTACTGTCTGAAAGGTGCCCTATGTTAAGACAGTCTTTACTACTCTTATCCCTATCTATGCTGCTCCACCTACCCAGGTCCTCTTCATTGAACTGATTTACCCATTCCTCAATTACACCTTTCTCTAGATAATTGACCAAGGCAGAGGGCAGTCACCTTGTTTAGGAGGCTATGAGGGCTAGTCTGCAACAAATGACTAACTCAACTGTGGTGCCAAAGTCTAGCCATCTTGTCTCAAGTTAAAATTCATGCTTTGGAACACCTTATGGGATCATGTTGAAACTAGTCTTCAACTGGCCTACTTCTTCCCTGCCCTACCTTGATTCCTTCACATCTTCATAGGATTCATCTGAGAGCATTCCTAAATTAATTTTCTCCCACTGTTCTAACACATTGGTCGCCATGAAATCAAATGGAAGAGTAGGCAGTTCTTTTCAATATCAACATTGGACTGTAAGAACTTAAAAGGCACAGATTATTATTGTAATTACTCTTGTGTGTGGAATATGTCCCTCCCATGTAAAAATATGTTGCTGATGTTGTTAGATGCCATTGAATCAGTCCCGGTCCTTCGTGACCCTATGCACAATAGAACAAAACACGATGCAGTCCTACACCATCCTCACAATTGTTCCCATACTTGAGCCCACTGTTGCAAGCCACTGTGTTTATCCATTTCCTTGAGAACCTTCCTCTTTTTCACTGCCTCTCTACCAAGCATGCTGTCTTTCTCCAGGGATAGGTCTCTCCTGGCAACATGTCCAAAGTATGTAAGACCAAGTCTTACCATCCTTGCTTCTAAGGAGCACTCTGCCCATACTTCCTCAAAGACAGATTTTTTTTGTCCTTTTGGCAGTCCATGGTACTTTCAATATTCTTCTTTAGCACCAAGTACACACACATCAATTCTTCTTATCTTCCTTATTCAATGTCCAACTTTCACATGCATATGAGGCAGTTGAAAATACCATGGCTTGGGTCAGGTGCACCTGTCTTCAAAGTAACCTCCCTGCTTTACAACAATCTAAGAGATATCATACAGATAATTTACTCAATACAATGTGTCGCTTGATCTCTTGACAGCTGCTTCAATGAGTGTTGATTGTGAACCATGCAAGACAAAATCGTTGACAACGTCAATTTTTTCTCCATTTATCATGATTCTACTTACTAGTTCAAAATAAAAAATAGCATAAAAATAGATAAAACAGTTCAAACTGTAACATTCTAGTTTGCTTTTCTTTCTGTGTCCATCCTTCCCACTCTTCCTTTGTTTTTGTTTTTCTTTTATCACCTGCTCCAAAAACGATTTAAGGTCTATCAGTGACAACACGATTACAATGGTATACAGTAACATATGTGCCTGGAATGCCCCTATCAGAAAACTGTGTAGATCAATATTCTCCATTCGGATAAATTCTGAAATCCCATACTACACGAAACTGACAGTGAAGTGGCTGAACTCTTAGTTTAAAATTATTGAAAAATATAAGGAACAGAAAAATAAATGAGTTCCCAATTCCACATGATTCACAAATACCTTACCTTTAAGGTCATATAAAACCCAACATCAAGTTGGTACCAACTCATAACAACCTTCTTTAAGTTTTCCTGGATAGTAAATCTTTACAGGAATAAGCAACCTCATATTTCTCCCACTAAAGGGCTGGTAGGTTTGAACCCAGACCTTAGGGTTAGCAGTCCAATATCTAACCCATAGTACTACTAGGGATCACATTCTTAAATTCTTAAACTCATTGCCAGCAAGTTCATTCTGACCTTATAAAACAAGATAGAAATGACCTCATAGTTTTCTGAGACTGTTAACACTTTACAGGAGTAAACAGTTTCTTTTTGCTCCAACAGTTTGTGGTTTTGTAAGGCTGGCCTTGCAGTTAGCAGTCTAACATGTAATCACTACACCATCAGGGAAGGGATCACATACACACCAGAGAAACCCCACGTTATTGAAAAAGAAAGAAAAGGGGAGATGATCACTATAGCAGCTCTACTATTTTGGAGGCCAGAGGCTCTATAGCTTCTGATTACTGAGCTACTGGACCTCACTCACTTTGGTTATCTTTTAAAAATGAATGCTTTAGCAATTGTTGACTTGCTCCCAAATATGCTAGGTATTCTGAAAAATGCATTGCGTTGTGATCTTGGCCTCTTATTTTGGATAAGATGTTGCTACATCTAACCTTGATAGTTTCAGAATGCCTCCTTTGTCACTCTTCATACTTTCCCCCCTCACACAACATTTTTCAAAGCACAGCTTCCTTGTCAGAATCCAAGATTTGCACAGACTCCTTTGTCAGAATCCAAGATTTGCACAGGTCCTTTCGTGTTTCATTTGTATTAACATGTGCTGGCTTTAGTCACAACAACAAAAATAAAACCAGCTGCCTTCTAGTTGATTCTAACTCATAGTAAATCTGTAGGACCAAGAGAACTGCCGTATAAGGTTTGCAAGGCTGCAATCTTTACAGAAGCAGATTGCCATGTCTCTCCTACAGAGTAGGAGGTTCAAACTCCCAGCCTTTAGGTTAGCACCAACAGTTTAATCACTACACCACCAAGACTCCTTGAACTTAGAAGTAACCGGGTTCAAAACCACTGAATACCAATGATACAAAATAAAATTTTCTATAAGAATTCAAGACCCTTTAACTAAACTTAAACTAAATCAACTGACAAATGCTCTGAGTGTCTTTAATGATAAGTCAATGTCCTCTGTGGGAAGAACATCTTACAAGACTGAAAGCTGCTGACAGAAAGCCCCAAGGCTTGCTCCTGAGCAAGAGGCATTCATGTTTGTGCCCTTTAATGACACGTGATTAGACTTCTATTGCCAATGAACGTTCTGTGCTCTCCAGAGGTACATCCACAACCATGGTGTATTAGGAAGAATGGGATAGTCCTTTGTCTCATCCTGAAAAATTAGAAAAGCTATGTTTTTCAAATAAGTACATTTAAATCGAACATATATGCAAAGCATAATATATATGATATTGATGCCAATGCTTCCCTAATACAAAACTGAAACAGAGGCAAAAATTGTCTCCATTTTTCTTCTATTTCCTTTTTTCACATATGTCCCTCCTTTGTCATTGGAGCCAAGGGTCCTCACACTTTCCTCTGTGTGCAAGACATCCCTCCATTAACGAACGTCATTTTGGCTTCCAGCCTTTGGATTAGCCCTCACCAGCCCTTCTCTTGTCAAGCTTTACATGACCTCTGCCCTCTGTCTCACTGTAGCAATGTGAAGCATCAGATTTTTTGAGTTTATGGATCAAAGACTGTTGATTAGTTAACATTGCTACCTCTTGGTATGATTCATATTTTCACTGACACTCTGGGGAAGCAAAAATTCAAAGGGAAAATTGTTACATTTTCAAGGCTTTTGATAGGATGTAGAAGCAATTTTTCTGAGGTTGGCCTGGGTCTTTAGAGAGGGCTTGCCTACTTTGTTTATGTATTAAGCCAGCCCTACACATATGGCCACTATTTTGGTAAGTAATCCAATAAAAATGTAATCCAGGTCTGCAGATGTACTCTCCAGAACATTTCTCACGGAAAAGAAAAATATATCTTTGTGGAAAATATTCTACATTATACCCCCCTTCTGAAAGTGGATGAAAGAAAAATCTCTTACATCCTCCTTCAGTTTCACAACCAGCATATTTTCATTGCACCAAATCAGTTCTAATCATTATTTTGAAAATCTGAAATTTGTTAACACCACTCATCCTCCTGATTCCACAAGTAGCAAATCTATCAACTTTACCATGCGTAGAGCTTAACAGTATGCTGGTTGCTGTGTGGAACTATTTTTTTCCTTTTGGGCAGGAAATGTGGTAGCAACTTCATGCTTAAAATATTTTTACATAATATAAAAATGACTCTCTTCTCTTGACTCTAAGACTGTTTCCTCCTTAAAAATTAGTTTACTTAGAGCTATAGTTTTGGGATTCAGCTGAAAATGCATTAAACCAATTATTAACGGCATTTATAACTGGAAAATGTATCTATTAAGTGCATGGAAGTTTTTAGTGGAATATAAAGAGAACTTTCAGTGAAAGTAATGCATCATTGAATAGATGTATCATTTGTCAGCATAAGACAGCAAATACATCTGCTTTGACTTGATGCTGAAAGAATTTGGGGCTATAATATTTTCTGCTTTCTGTATCTTATTACCTTTTCCACATTCCTATGGTAAATCAATATCTATAAAATATTACAAAGTCATTCAAAATATACATCATTAAAAGGTGATGATAAACATAAAAGTTAAAAAATCATTTCAATAAATTATATAGATATTATTAATATTATCATTCAGAGCTGAAATTTCTGCTTCATTAGCATTATAGGATAAATAAATAATTCAACTTCCCATAACTAGTATTTTGTGTTTTTGGTAATTAGTGACTAAGTCGGGGTAGTTTTCATTTATGTTGACATTTTCCTGAACATTTCAAAAATATCCATTTAATACAAGTGGTGTGTTTATGGAATCATATGTATGAACAAACGAATTCATAAGCACAATTGTTAAACTCATTTTACATAAAGGAACGATGACCTTTAAATCAATGAATGAGCAAGGTGTGTATATAGAATTGTACTTTATATACCAGGTCACTTAACATATCATTCCTTTTAGAAGTGGTAGGAGACCTCTTAATGATCTTTTCATCAAACTCTTAATTTTGTAGATGATGAAATAGAGGTAAAATAATTTGCCTGAAGTCATACTGTTAGTTGATGATAGCTCAAAACTCACAATAATTTCCCTTCTCCCATGACAAATCATATGGCCTTTCTTGTGTTCACTACTCGCAGTGGGAACTGTGTAGAATATTACAAAGACCACAGGCTTGAGAAGTAGATAGATCAGCTTTCTTTCACCAGCTTGGCGAGTCATTTTACCTCCCTAAATTTTAATTTCTCAACAATGCCATAAAAACATTCTCACATGGGCTATTGTTATGAAGTTAACATTATATGACTTATGAAAGTACCCAGCAAAGAGTAAATATAAATTGGCCTTTCCTCCCTTTCTATGGATATAGCATATTATTAAGGAATTACGTGGTCAGAGTCTATCAGTCAGCTCACTGAGTCTATATAATTTACTTTTAATTCAAACCTAATAATACCAGAACTGATCTTACTATATAATTGATTTTCTGAAAATGAGTGAGATTTTATTTTCTTACAATAGAGAATCCTATTTCACTGTTATTTCCATCTAAGAAGACACAGATAATGAATTAGGTATAGATAGTTATGGATCATTTGAAATGTCTAATATACTTGAACTCTTCCATTAGAAAACAGGAACTGGCAAACTTATCTATTTATAGAGTTAGACATTTTAAAACCTTTCATGAAAAAGAATAATGGTGATGGGCTACTCCAATCATATCTGTGTCACACCGTTGGTCTCTATGTATCTACTTGGCCTTACTCACCCTTTTGCTAAGATACTGCAGGGGATTCTGTCACTAAATACTAAGAGCTTTGAAAGCAAACAGCACTGTCTTCTGCATCCTAGCATGATTGCTAATCTCCTAGTAAAGGAGATGTTGCATCTGCAGCATGAGTTCATAGATGCAAGCAAAGGAAATTAAAAACAAGATAAAGGACACAGACTATTAATCATCTTTGCCAGCACTCTTCTTGGAGAGGTATATTAAACTATTTCCCTAGGTGGGAATAGATGGAATAGAAGGATGACTTTTGCTTATTTTATCTTCTTCATCTGAAAACAAATAAAAATCATGACAGAAACACTAAAATGAGAATTAGTTCCCACAAAATTCTTCCTGCCATCAAGTTGATTCCAATTCATAGCTACCCTATAGGACAGTGTAAACTGCTCCTTTGGGTTTCTGAGACTGGAACTCTTTATAGGAGTAGAAAGCCTCATCTTTCTCCCAGGGAGAGATGGGAGAATGATGGATTCGAATGGCTGACCATGGGCTTAGCAGCCCAAAATGTAACCCACTACATCCCTAGGGTTCCTAAGAATTAGTAATTAATACACATACACATTAGAACCATGTGTATTATTAACATAACAACCCTGTAGACTGGTGAAACAGCCTTAGAGAGTTAAATAATTTAACCAAGGTCATACAGGGATCTGGTACTCAGATAGATGTCTGCTTTTAAACTTCTATTTAGTGTTGCCTGACTATTAATCCACTTTTTAATGTGGCTTTAAAGCCACAGTGAAAAAAGAGAATTATAGTCAAAATACAGATGGATTGACCAGGCTGGGTAGTCCATTGGAAGTTGGCTAAGTCAATTGTCATTTTATTTTAAGCTAATTTTTAAAATGAATATTCCACCAAATGATTAATTAAAATTTACTAAAATATGGTTTGTATTCTGATAAAAATATATGTTAAATTAATGTATTAATGAATATAGCCTTCATTGTATGTTTACATTTTAGAATGTACATGCATGGGTCTATGTCAAAGTGTGTTTAAACATGTCTGTATGAGCAATACAAATTCTTTCAGTAATATACATGTTTCATCTCATTAAGATGAATTCAAAAAATAATACTTTTGTGTCATGTGAGGGGGTGATTTTGAGGTCAGGATGAGTTTCAAATTTTTAACTAAACTTGAGTAAATGTCTTCTCAAGTAATTAAATACCAACAGCAAGCTTACTGTAATGCTAATCCACATAAAATCAACAGCATTTAAGCGGACCAAACATTTAAGGAAGTTCAGGAACATTTCAAAGAAGAGCCATTAACCTGGAAGAGTGAAGAAGTTATTGCTGACCTCCAGAAACTGGTGGAGAAAGATTGTAGAATTACCACAGATGCAATTGCTACTGCAGTTGGGATCTTACACGGTTCGTTATTGTTCCATTTTAAGTGCACATCTTGGCCTCAGCAAGCTTTTGGCTCAATGGGTACCAAATGCACTGCATGGAAATTAGTTAGCTCAAAGAACTTATCTTTCGATCCTCCTTTGAAGCAAAATTAAAGCTAATGAAAATGATTTTTATGGAACAAGTGATACTGAGAATGACTCTTGGATGTTCCAATACAAGACTTGATCCGGAGAAAACGTTCCAAGCAAAACAGTGGCTTTCTAGGGGATCTACTGGGCCAGTTAAGTTGAAGGCCAAGAAATCATCTCAGAGGTTTATGGCTGCTATATTTTTGAAATCCCAATGGGTTCACGTTAATAGATGTTCTGAAAAGTCATAAGATGATCACAGGGGCTTATTAGGAAGAAGTTTTAAGAAAATTAAAAAAGTGTATCAATGAGGAAAAAGTCCAGGGAAATTTCACCAGATTTTTTTCCTATCAGGACAAGGCACCTACTCATTTTTCAAGATTAATAATGGCTAGCCTATGAGACTTTTATTGGAAAACTTTACCCCATCCATCCTACAACCATAATCCTGCCCATTCGGACTTTTGTTGTTGTTGTTCTTCCAAATCAAAGACTATTTCAAATGAACATGATTTGGGTTCCTCGAGTATGTCAAAACTGCCATTTTAACATGATATAAATTGAAATGCTTAGAATTCTTTGGGAAGGGGTAAAGAGCAAGAAGTACCAACTTCAGAAGGGTACATGCCTAGATGGAAGATATGACAAGAAATAATAGCTTTAACGATCATTTTAAAAGAAAAGTTTTCCATAATTTTTAAAATCTGATGATTTTCTGATTGCTTGGTATATTTTAATTTGTTCTTCGTCAGTGGATTGATGTTGTTGCTGTTTTGTTGTACATTGTTGCTTGGTTTTGCTCTGTCTTGTTTT
>NW_022103951.1:6780516-6785140 GCF_000313985.2 Echinops telfairi
TGTTTTGAGAAACGATGTACAAATGCGCTTTACACAATTGATGTGTGTATGGATTGGGATAACAGTTGTATGAGCCACTAATAAAATGTTAAAAAAAAGAAACAAAAAAAACAAAACCAGACAAACAAACTCAAAAAAAAAAATGCTGAGCGACAGTAACTGACAATCTAGTTACATATCAACTGAACTAAGTTTATTAAATAGAGTAAAATAAAAACACTTTCAGATAAACAAAAAAAATGGCCATTATCAATCCATTTCAGCTCACTAATGCTGACGATAACAATAAATTTTTGACGACTTCCAATTTTCCTAGATTCGTGTTCTGGATACATTCCATGTTCTAGTCATTAGCAGATTTTTGTAGTTGTTTCTCCTTACTTTGAGTTGTGCCCCATGAGCAAATGAAGACCCCACAGGCTTTACATGACTAGTATCAAAATGATCTACTCCGCTCCTAGAAATCAGCTTCTCCCTGAGTCACATTTTGAGGGCCCGTTGTACTAGTCTGGGTAGACTACAGAAACAAATTCATAAACAAGCACACCCACCAACTCGAGCGGCTCCTCCTCCAACACTATGTCCAGCAGTGTTCTGCTTCCATTAATTAGACCTTCCGTATCTGACAATGTTTTGAAACAATGCATAAGGTTTTCAGGGGCTTCTTCCTCCAAAGTGGGGAACGAAGTTCTTTTTCTGTTCTGATGGAAAGCATTAGACAAAAACAAGACTCCCGAAATTGGTGTACTAGCAATTGAAATGTGTCAACAAGCTTGGCATGCATTGGAAACAGTCACTAGTCTATGCCAGGAAATTTTGGAAGATAGGTACTTGGCCAACTGATAGGAAGAGATCTATATTTATACCCATTTCAAAGAAAGGTGACCCAACAGAATGCTCAAACTATAGACCAATACCATTGATAACACATTCAAGTAAAATTTTGCTGAAGATCATCCAACAAAAGTTGCAGCACTAAATTGAGAGGGAACTGCCAGAGGTTCAAGCCTGATTCAGAAGAGGCCGTGGAACAAGAGATATCATTGCTGATGTCAGATGAATCTTTTTTAAAAAAGATAGTTTTATTGGCAAGAATAACAACTGATAACCTTTCATTCCAAAACCAAAAACTCTACTGTCACATCGATCCCAACTCATATCAAACCCTACAGGACAGACTAGAACTGCCCCTGTGGGTTTCCAAGACTTTATAGGAATAGCAAACCTTGTATTTTTCCCACAAAAGGGCTGGTCGTTTGAACTGCTAACCTTGCAGTTTTCAGCCCAAAAGCATCCCCAAGCCACCAGGACAAATATAAAATACTTTCTTTTTTTTTTGATGAATCAAGTTTTTATTTTTTTAAATCATTTTATTGGGGGCTCATACAACTCTTATCACAATCCATATATACATCAATTGTATAAAGCACATTTGTAAATACTTTCTAAACAACCACTTTAAGTCAAACCCAACCCAACCCACTGCCATTAAGTCAACCCCAACTGACAGTGACCTTATAGAACAGAATTGTTACTACTTTTCTATCATTCTCTATTAGTGGAACATATTTGAATTTTATTTCTTTGACAGAACTCCATCTGACACAGATTCTGTTTTTTGCCTCTTTTACTCTATTATTAATTATTTTCCTTATGCATAAATTAATAAAAGATGAGGTTCTTAATAAGACCATAATATTTTATGATGCTTGCTTGTGGCTACCTGAAAATTCCTTAAAACACTACTAAGAACAATGCAGTTGTTGAATATATTGATTACATAGTCAAGTAGGCTATTCCTTAAAATAGGCTTTTGATAATTTACTAAATCTAGAAACTTTTGAAGACAGTCATACAAACTTCAATGTGTATACAAATCAGCCAGAGTAATCCTGTGAACTTTATGTGCGTACAGATCATTTGGGAATCTAGTTAAAATGTACATTCTGAATTTTAGTTTTGTTTCATCACACTAAATTATGAAATAGCATGAATTTATAGGACATTGGCTTTCAGTGAATTAGGATGAGATTAAAGGAACAATATCCATCATACTATTTCACTTCCTTAGCAGCACTGACCCTGTTTTAGACATCCTATATAAAAGATTTTGCTTAGAAATTAATGTGACCATTCTTTAAACTGATACAGAGTTAGAAAATAAGACAAAAGCAAAAACTATTTTATTGATGTGTAGCTAATATAGGCATTTTTTAAGGAAAATGATGATATAACCCGTGGTACTAACTGTGCTTATGCTCTCACCGTAAGTATGCCCATGAAATTTTTAGCAGCTAGAAACAAGCATACTCAAAGTTATTGAATCATAATGGAGCTTGAGAAAGTCACTGACATTTTGAAGTACCTGTTTTTATTGCATTTAATTTAATACGTCCATGTCATATTTTTTAAGGAAGAAATATGTTACACATTATAATTTTTGATAAAATGTTATTACTGATAGGAAGAACTGACATATTATCACTTACAGCTGTGAAGAATATTTTTTATCCTGACAACATTGTTTCATGCTTGGGGAAAAGTATCTTTTCTATAATTTACATTTAGTAACCAGTTAAAGACAGAGTTCTAAGTTTTGCTTAGTAAACTAGGTCTTTGCTACATCTTGCAAAAACTTGGGAAGCTTTAAAGAAAAATCCTAAGGCTCACTATATTCATCCTAAACCTGCATGAATTTTTCACCTCTTCAGATGATTCTGATGTACAGCTAGAGTAGTGATGCTTTTCTCAGTTACTGATTTTGCATAATGATTCCTTCTACTTTCTTCCTGAGCATGCAGGAACTTGGTGATAGGCACAGCGCCAGTTCTTTCTGTCCTTTTGGTTTTGTGTACATAGGGCCATCTGTTAAAATGAATAATCCTTGCTTCTCAATTGAACTACGACATCGTTTCAAACACATGCAAATATATGGGTAAATATTAATAAAACTCATATACATCTTATGGCAAAGCTGAGACCTTCTAGGTGATAATTATTATTTGAATTAACAGCAATAAGCAATGGCAACTTGAGGGGAAAATGCAAGTAGTTCCGTTCATTCCAGTCAGCAATGATTACATTGGGAACTGCTGGGTTTGAACCTTTATAGACATTCCTTAGTCCTTTATTTCATGATACTAAGAACTAAAAAATGGTGTCAGAAACAGGTGTGTAAAGGGGCTTCAAAAGTTTGTGGAAAATGAAATTAGTGGATAATTTTTTTTCCCTAAGAACTTTTTGAAATTCCCTCATATGGTGCATGGCTTTCAATAACATTTCCATGTGTATATATATCATTGCCTTCTCACTATTTCTGCTTAAAAATAGGGATGCAGATTAGTATAACCAGAAGGGTAAACTTCTTGAAAGCTCAAGTAGAGATTATTAATGCGTTTCAGCTCTATTCTCACACTGTGTTTAACACTTTATCTAGTGTCTAATTATACAGTTGACTGATGTAGAGGAAAAGAAATTTGTGGAAAACCATATAGTGTAGATCAAATCGAATATGGATGCTTTATTTCCAAAGCAATTATCTTAGCTTAGAATAAATCTAACTTAAGTATTCAGGAAGAAAGAAATAGGTAAAATATCAAAGACAGGGAAATTAAGTCACAGAAATATTCAATAACAGAGGAATAAATTTTAAAAAATCCCAACACTTCTATCAAGTTGATTCTGACTCATAACAACTCCATCAGACATAATACCACTGCTACTTAAGGTTTCCGAAGCTGCAAATGTTTATGCAAGCAGAAAGCCTCATTACTCTCCCGAAGAGCAGCTGGTGGTTTTGAACTGCTGCTTTTGCATTTAGCAGCCCAATGCATACCCCGCTATACCACCAGGGTGCCTTCAACAAATGAGTAAAAGGAATGGAATCAGAAACTAAGAAGGCTGGTTTTGTTAAGTATACACTGGGTTAGTTCCCCGTTGGACCAAATACAGATTAGCATTTGATTTTCTGAAATAATTTTAACACATATGACTAGAGTCCTAAGACCAAAGTAAGAAGATGATGACTTACATAGAGAAAGGACATCATGAAGAAAAGGAATGGGGTTAGCAAGGCAAAACACTAAAGGCGTACACCAGAGCAACTGGGGGAGCAGAGCAGGGAGCTCCTGAGGGAGTGCAAAGGATAGACTCTGGGGCCAGAGCATGGCACCCCATTGGACTTGACTGGAGGACACACCTAGAGGTAAAAAATCAGATCTTGATCTATTTACAGGTGTTTTTCTTTTTTAAAATTGAATTTTTTCTCTTTAAAAAATTAATTTATTCTTTTATGGTTCATTGGTTTTCTTTTTTTGTTGTCATCGTTGTGTTCTCTATTGTCACTTTGTCTTGCTATACCTTGTTTTTTGGTGCATATGATTATCTCTGTAGATCTATCTTGATAAGATAGGCTGGATGAACAGTCTGGAAGAGAAAACAATGGGACCGATGGTTCTGGGGATCATGGAAGAAGGGGAGGCAGGGGTAAGGAGGTGGTGTTGACCAACTCAGGGACAGGAGAGCAACAAGTGATCCAAAATTAGTGGCAAGGAGGGTGTGAGAGGCCTGGTAGGGATTCAGCAAGAGCAATGTAACCGCGAGAAATTACTGAAACCCAAATGAA
>NW_022103951.1:6786009-6814169 GCF_000313985.2 Echinops telfairi
AGTCAGGGTGCAGTGTAGCAAAGATGAAACATACAACTTTCCTCTAGTTCTTAAATGCTTCTTCCCCACACTTTCAGGATCCCAATTCTACCTTACAAATCTGGCTAGACCAGAGGATGTACATTGGTGTAGACAGGAACTGGAAACATAGGGAATCCAGGACAGATGACCCCTTCAGGACCAGTGGTAAGAGTGGTGATACCTGTAGTGTGGAGGGAAGGTGGGGTAGAAAGGGGGAACTGATTACAAGGATCTATATAGAACCTCCTCTCTGGGGGATGGACAACAGAAAAGTGGGTGAAGGGAGATGTCAGACAGTGCAAGATATGACAAAATAATAATAATTTATTAATTATGGAGGGTTCATGAGGGAGACAGGAGTGCAGAGGGAGCGGGAAAAATGGGGAGCTGATATTAGGGTCTCAAGTGGAAAGCAAATGTTTTGAGAATGATGATGGAAACAAAGGTACTGATGTGCTTGACACAATGGATGGATGTATGCATTATGATAAGAATTGTACAAGCCCCCAATGAAATGATTAAAAAAAAAAAAGGAATGGGGTTAGGAAACATTTTGTATGGAGCATATTTAGGAGAAAAAATGCTTAACATTTGAATGAGTCAATTTGAAGGTGGACAGAATAGACATTTATCAGAATTCCTTCATTACATTTGATTAAACTAATCCAGAATTCTAAATTGTTAATCAAGAATTAAACAAGTTGCTTATACATATTTTAAAGGGAAAGATAGGTGGTGAAGACGCAGCAGGATGGTATAGAAGGCATAGTCAAACCCATCAAATCCAATGTTTTGTTTTTTAACAAATACTTTTGTAAGGCTCTCTTTACTACCTGAAATAATATTTATATGGAGTATAACATATTTATAGAAATAAAATTTGAAAATACAATAAAATATCCAAACTTGATTATAAAGGAAAAATAAAGAGAAATTGATTTATAGTGTGTTTCAATACGTATATTTTAGGACACGTAATATGTTTCAGTATGTGTCTATTACATATAATTTAAAAATGTACAAATGTTTTTGCATGGATGCATTCAAAGACATAATGTCAATTGCTTGTACTTATTCTTATAATCAGTATGACTGCAACAGTTAGAGATTCAGAATGATGCAGATATGTGGTTTTGGTGACTGGAATGCACATGCAACCTTGTATCATTGGGTGCGTTCAAGTCGGCTCCAAACCATAGTGACCCTATGCACAGAAGAATGAAACACTGCCAACTTTAAAATTGGTCCTATGCCTGAGCCCATTGATGCAGTCACTGTGTCAATACATCTCATTGAGGGACATCCTCTTTTTTGATGCCCCTCCATTTTACCAAGCATGATGTCCTTCTCCAGGGACTGGTCTCTCCTGACAATATGTCCAAAGTGTGTAAGACAAAGTATTGCCATCCTTGCCTCTAAGGAACACTTGGACTTTACCTCTTTCAATACAGATTGGTTTGTCCTTTTAGCAGTCCATGGTACTTTAAATATTCTTCTCCAGCACCACAATTCAAATGCATTGATTCGGTCTTTGTTTAAGATATATGACTTCCCTAAAAAGCAAGCAACTCTTGGTAAGGTTCTAAATAAAACCTATGAAAAACTACATCTTTGATTTATAGAGTAAATATATTTTTAGAAAATTTAGTGTAAATTAACACCTTGAAAAAAAATACAGTGTGTGACACTGTTTGGTTCTAGGAGCAAATACTAATAAAGGAGATTTTCATCAGCATGACTATCTGGCAAAGCATTAGAAACTCATGTGGAACAGTTGTTTGTTGACTGTTGGTGTCCTACTCATTGTAGACCATCTATCATCTTTGCATCACCAAATGCAAGCTCAACTGAAAAATCATTGTGAAAGTTAAAATTTCCCCCTCAAGTTTCCAAAGTACTCTGTAACTTCTGACACTGGTAAAGGTTGAGGATTTGAGGGACTCAGCATTAGACTGAAGCTAAAAGTTGTGCTACCACTAACATCAAGATATTCTTTTCCTGTGTAAGTCACTGCATCTTTAAAAATCTCCATTTCCAGAATGAAAGAGGGAGAGGGAGACAAAGAAGCAGAATGGAAGTAGGGCTGCATAAAATGTATTTTGCATAGCTCTCCACATTGCCCTTTGGAAGCTCTAGGATGTCACCACAGGCTATTTGAGGAGGCCATCTAGGCTAAGAAAAACAGTAAAGAGATCATTGACATAGATCAGGACATAGTTTCTCATTCTCCAACAGAAATGTAAAACAATTAAATGCCTTCAACCTATATTAAGGTAGTGCTAGTTTCATTTTTCACTCTTTGTAGTATTTAGTAGAAATAATAGATGCCTTTATTTGTTTACAATCCTTCTCTCTCTCCTACATCTGCCATTGATTCTGCGTGTATAGAGTATATTCCTCCAATCCATTGATAATAGGTTGGTTATGTGATTTGCATTGGTCAGTGAGATGTAGCCCGAACTGAGAGTACATACACTTCTTACTTGTTGACATGGTTAGATTCTAAAGATCAGGTTGTCATGTGAAAATTGGCATTATTCAAAATGGAGAACAACCACAAAACATCACAAAATAGAGGGTGACTACATCATACATAACTGTCAAATTATATCATTACATGACTGCAAAATCACTTCAAATCATGATCCAGACAAATTGAAATATAATCATAACCAACACATATCTTGGCATTTATTACTGCCAGATTTACATTGTTAATACATAAAATAGTCAGATAGTATAACTTTTAAACTATTGTAAATAGAAAATGTTAGATAATATCACTTTTGAGTATAGGCCATAAAGAATTATGGGGTTTCTGCCAACATCTGTCATGATAAGAAAAAGAACCGTTGAACACTTGCTGATTCCAGAATGAAGAGATGTGTGAAATACACAAGAAATGAACTAAAGCCAGGAGTGAAGCCGGAAAAGACCTATTAGGATCATTTGACTAAACGGATCTGTGGATACATGAGGGGGTATGCCTCAAAAAACGGGGAAAAAAGCTCCATTGGGCAGGGCTTTCGTAGTACTATTTTTTCCACTAGGTGAGCATCAAGCAACTCACTCTGAGTTAATGCACCCAGTGACGTCTCATGGGAAAGTTCTCTGGTCACAGTGAACTTTTTCGTAAAAGCAGTTTCGCTCAATCTCGGGGTTTTTTGTGTGTGTGTGATGGCCGGTTTAAGAGAACAGTGTGTGACTGTGCAATTGTGTTTTCTGCTGGGGAAAAATGCCACAGAAACTGCTGTGATGTTGAACACAGCTTACAAGGAGAGTTCTATGGTAAAAACTCAAGTCTTCAAGTGGTTTTCTCATTTCCTAAAGGGTGAATATACTTATATATGGTGATGGGGAAATAGATCTATGTGCGTACAGTGAACCTTCGTTTATCGCGGTTAATCGGTTCTAGACCCTACCGTGATAAATGAAATTCCGCGAAGTAAGATTCTTTATTTGTAAATCAAATATTTTCGTAGTTAGAGCATAGAGGACATGAAAAAACACCCTTTAGTCACCATTACACTCGTATTACCCAATTTATTAAACGAAAAAGGGAAAATACAGTAAAACATTTTGGACGTTACAATTATCATTTATTATTTATTATATTATTTATGGCATCTAGTTTACAGTATTACATATTTCACATACAGTATTATTATACATAGTTCTTACAAATACTGTAATCAATAGCCTATGAAATGACTTAAGGGATGTACTCTACAGGTGGGTCGCCGTCTTTTTCCTCTGAAGGAGCGGGTGTAGGCAGTGGGTGCTGTTACGCAAAAACCGCGATAGAGTGAAGCCCCGGAAGTTGAAGCGCGAAGTGGCGAGGGTTCACTGTCTATTTATAGGTTTAGTATTAAGGTAGCAGGTGGACATTGGGCCTCCACTCAAGTACTCCCTCAGTGCAAGAACACTTTGTTCTATTAAACTGGCATTCCATGATGCTCATCTTCCCAACATGATGATCACTGAAGACAAAGCGGGTGTATAAGCAAATGTGGCGAAGAAAGCTGATAGTGCCTGGCTATCAAAAGATATAGCATCTGGGGTCTTAAAAGCTTGAAGATAAACAAGTGGCCATCTAGCTCAGAAGCAACATGAAAGAAGCACACCCAGTGTGATCACGAGGTGTCAAAGGGATCATGTATGAGGCATCAAAGAACAAAAAATCATATCATTGTGAATGAGGGGAGTGCGGAAGGAGGAACCAAAACCCAACTGGAGGTAACTGGACATGCCCTTACAGAAGGGTCACTGGGAGGAGATGAGCCAGACAGGGTGAAGTGTAGCACTATGAAACATACAACTTTCCTCTAGTTCTCAAATGCTTCCTTCCCCTCACTATCATGATCCCAATTCTACCTTACAAATCCAGCTAGAACAGAGGATGTATATTGGTAAAGATAGGAACTGGAAATATAGGGATTCCAGAACAGATGACCCCTGCAAGACCAATGATGAGAGTTGAGATACCGGGAGGGTGGAGGGAAGGTGGGGTAGAAAGGAGGAACTGATTACAAGGATCTTCATATAACCCCCTCCCTGGGGGACGGACAACAGAAAAGAGAGTGAAGGGAGACGTCGGACAGGGCAAGATATGACAAAATAATAATAATTTCTAAATTATCAAGGGTTCATGAGAAAGGGGGACAGGGAGGGAGGGGAAAATGAAGAGCTGATGCCAAGGGCTCAAGTAGAAAGCAAATGTTTTGAGATTGATGGTGGCAATAAATGTACAAATGTGCTTGACACAATGGATGGATGTATGGCTTGTGATAAGAGATGTACGAGCCCCCAATAAAATGATTTTTTTATAAATAAAAAGGTGAAATGTCAATTGATGACAAGCCTCATTCTGGACGTCCCTTAACTTCCCTAATGAAGGAAAATGTTGACAAAATTCGCACACTTATTCTGGAAAACCAATGACGGATCATTGAAGAAGTTATCTGGACTATGTTGGAGCTCAGTTCAGCAAATTTTAATGGAAAATTTGGGAATGAGAAGAGTCTGCAGAATTTGTGTCCCAGGTTCTGATTGTACAGGAAAAAGAGTACCAAATGGAAACATGCCATGCATTGAGAGAACAGCTCTGAAATGACCCAGACTTTTTCCCAAGGTCATTACTGGTAGTGAGGCATGGTGCCTTTCGCAGGACCCTGAAAGCAAACATCCATTAAGCCAGTGGAAGACGCCATTGTCACCTTGCCCCAAAAGAGCTCCTCAAGTGAAATCAAAGATCAAGATGATGCTCATTTGCTTTTGTTGTTGTTGTTTTCATTTTTTTATGTGAGAAGGATAGTGCGCCTGGAGTTTGTTTCACCAGGTCAGACTGTTAGTCAAGCTTTCTATTTGGAGGTTCTGAAAAGATTTGTAACAATGTGTGACCAAAAAGGCCTGATTTATTGCAGAGAGGGCACTGGTTTTGCCACCACGACAATGCACCTGCTCACACAGCCATCTCAGTGCACCAGTTTTTTGCAAAAAAGAAGCATGCCTCTCTCATCTTTTGCATCATACTCACCTGACCTCACTCCGTGTGACTTCTTTTTGTTTCTGTGAATGAAGAGGGACCTGAAAGGAAAGCAAGGCTTGGAAGAGGTAAAGAAAAAAACAAGGGAGGTGCTGTTCAGCCATCCAAACAGATGAGCTTGAAAAATGTTTCCAAGAATGCAATTGCATATTTGACAAATGTATTAATTGTAATGGAGAATACTTTAAAGGTGATAAGGTTGTTTTGTAAATAAATAGATACATAGTTTGCAAAAAAATCTGTTTATTTTGTGGTATCTCCTCATGAGAGAGAAACTGTTATGCATGGTGCTTCTTAAGCAGCATTATTGTAATTAACGTAATACAGCAGACTAGCTCCACAGTAGGTGTTTCACAGCAGCATGAAGAAAGACACAATGCATTGAGTGGTGATCAACCACCAGATGTGCTCCTTGGGAAAGAGGCTCTGACTTGGAGAATCATTGAGGATATTTAGTGTTTGGGTGTGGGCAGAGTTTAGTTAGTATGAGAAAATAATCACCACAGCTTTTTTAGCCTTGATTTTCTCAAAGGATTGGGTGATTTCATAAATCACGAGTAACATGAAAATATAATGTTGTACTGTATCAGTGTAACTTCTCTCTTGAGAATAGTGAGATCCCATCCCCAGAAGAATATTAGGCAAGCTCCTCCAAAAAGTGTTAGAAGCTGAGAAGTCTCAAAGCTTCAACATGATTACACACCCTATCCAGTATATCCCCATTTCAAGCTTTTTTTCTTTTAATAGCATGAATGAAAATGAGGAATTCCACAGAAAAGGGTTAGCAGTATGACACTCTATGTGTCTGAAAAGTATTGTGTAGAAAAATCTAAAGCAGATAGAAATAGTTTGGACTGAGTGTTATGGAGCCCATATTGGAGAGCTGCTTCAAAGTTAATTAGCACTTAGAGACTTGGTAATGAAACCTGAACAGACATGCTGGAATGAAGGGCATCATTTGCACAGCTGAAGGGAATACTTGGATTGCCAATTGAAGGCACTGTGGAGAACCTTATTAAATTAAGTGTAATGAAGGAATGGGATGAAACATTATCAACTACACCTTCATCAACATGTTAAATTTCATAGGATCATAGATTATTTCTGTTCTGGAAGGGACCTTAGGGTTACATCTAGTGCATTCATTTATTACCGTGAAATTGAAATGCGAAAAGATTCTGCCCAAGCTCAGATAGATGGATGGTAGCAGATTTGAGATTAAAGTCCAGAATTTACCAAACCAAATCAAGTTATGTTAGATATAAGCAAAAATAAAAAGAAAGTCTTAGAATCTAATCTGGTCCTTGAAAGTTTGGTGATTTTTTTAAGAGCCTACAGATCATTGACCCTTAGCTTTACTTTCTGCACTAAAATGGTATTTGAAGGTATTTCTCTTTCTGCTATTATTACTTGAAAGTTGTAATACTTCAGGGATTACTTCTTTGAGAGCATTATAGACATTTCACTTCATAGAAGAGGTGCTGGCAAAGCACAAGTGGCAACATGAGAGGCTTTTAATGTTCTAAGGATTTATATCAATAACAATACAGACGCTTGTCTGAGGGAGGATAAACCAATGCCTAGACTACTTTCTGCTTGCTCTCAGTCAGTGCTCTGTTGCTTTTGTTTCTGTTTTTACCTTTTGTGATTTTACTGAAAATTTACTGTGCACAATGGGTTTCCAATCATCAATTCAAAAATATTTTATTTTGTAACATTAAGCAACATTTCTACAAGGTAACAGCACTTTTCCTACTTCCTTCTGTGTTTCCTATCAATTGCTTTTTACTAATGGAAACATTTTTGAGAAAATTGTAGATTCACAGGCAACTACAAGGCTATTTTTCATCTGATTGCTCTGATACCATTTGTTGAAAAAGGTTATCTTCTCTACTTTTAATTACATTTCTACTCATCTTTCTCAAATATTAATTGAACATATTAATGTGAACTATAAGTATCAGGTTCTCTAATTTATTCTGCTCATCTTATTTATTATGGCTATGTTGTTGTTAGGTGCTTTCCAGTTAGCTCTGATTCATAGCAACACTATGTACAACAGAAAGAATATTGCCCAGTCCTGAACATATTCACAATTGTTCTTTTGTTTGAGCCAATTGTTGCAGCCGCTATGTCAATCCATCTCATGGAGGACCTTCCTCTCTTTCTCTGTCCCTCCACTTTACAAAGCCTGATATCCTCCAGCGACTGATCTCTCCTGATAACATGACCACGGTACTTTAGGCCAAGTCTTCCAATCCTTGCCTCTAAGGAGCATGTGGCTTTACTTATACCAAGACAGATCCTGTTTGTTCTTTTGTCAGTCCACAGTACTTTCAATATTCTTCTCAAGAACCATTGTTCAAATACATTGATCTTTCTTTGGTCTTCCTTGACATTGAATAATCCAATTTTCATAAGCATATGGGTAAATTGAATATAGCATGGTTTGGGTCTGGCATACTTTCGTCTTCAACATAATATATTTGCTTTTCTACACTCTAAAGAGGTTTTGTGTGGCAGATCTACCCAATGAAATGCAGTTTGATCTCCTGACCTCTGGCAGCTCCATGTAAATATACTGCTACAACTGTTTTTGGATGGTCTTCAGCAAAATTTTACTTGCATGTGATATTAATGACATTGTTTTATAATTTGAGCATTCTGTTGAGTCATCTTTCTTTGGAATGGATACAAATATGAATCTCTTCCAGTCAAGAACTGGCCAAGTAGCTATCTTCCAAATCTCCTGGCATAGACCGGTGAATGCTTCCAGTGCTTCATCAACTTGTTGAAACATTTTAATTGGTATCCCATCAATTCTTGGAGTCTTGTTTTTGACTAATACTTGAAGTGCAGATTGAACAGCTTCTTTCAGTGCTTTTGGTTCTTTGCACATATGCTGCTTCTTGCAGTGATTGAATAGCCTCCAGTTCTTTGTGGTACAGTGATTGTGTATTATTTCCATTGCTGCTTGATGCTTCCTGCATCATTCAAAACTTTGACCTAGAATCTTTCAATCTGGCAACTTGAGGTTTGACTTTTTTCCTTGTATTATTTCAGTTTTAGGGTTTTCTAACTCTAGGTGTTGGCACATTTCATGATAATGGTTTACTGTTATATCTTGAGCTGTTCTTTAACATTTTCCATTCAGTTCTTTGACTTTATCATGTCTTCCATTTGCCTTACCTTCCCCAAGATCAAGAGCAAATTTCAGAGTCTCTTTTCTGACATCAACTTTGACCTTTTCTTTATTTTAAATGACTTTTGCTTTCTTCATGTATGATGGTCTTCATTCATCAGGTCTTCTTTCATTAGTATTCAATGCAGCAAATCTGTTCTGGAGGTGTTCTTGAATTTAAGTGAGATAGAACGCAAGATTTTATTTGGGCTCCCGTGGACTTGTTTTAATTTTCCTCAACTTCAATCTGAACTTCTCTATGAGAAATTGATCATCTGTTCAACACTAGGTCCCTGGGCTTGTTTTAGCTGCTGCTATTGAGCTTCTCCACCGTCTCTTCCTACAGATGTAGTCAATTTGATTTCTGTGTATTCCATCTGGAGAAGTCCATATGTATAGTTGCCTTTTGTATTTTTTGGAAAAAGGTTATTTGTGATGAAGAAGTTGTTGCTCTTGCTAAATTCTGTCATGCAATCTCCAGCTTTGTTTATATCATTACGATTATATTTTTCAATTTCCATTCCTTCCTGCTTGTTTCCAACTTTTGCATTCCAATCGCCAATAATTATCAGTGCACCTTGATTGCATGTTTGATCAATTTTAGACTGAAGATGTTAGAAGAATTCAATTTCTGCATCACTAGCTTCAGTAGTTGGTATGTAAATTTTAATAATAGTTTATTGACTGGATTTCCTGTATGTAAATAGATATTATCCTATCACATACAGATTGTACTTCAGGATAAATATTGAAATGTCCTTTTTCATGATGAATGCCACACTAGTCCTCTTGAATGTGCCAATTCCAGTATAGTGAACTATATGATTTTCTGATTCAAAATGGCCGTGTCAATCCATTTCAGCTAACACCTAAAACGTCCGTTTTTCTGTGTTACATTTCATTTTTCTCCTTCCAATTGTTAAGGTGTGTACTTCATGTATTCCAAGTCATGATTATTGATTAGTGTTGGCAGCTGTTTATTCTCATTTGGAGTTGTGCTTCATCAGAAAGTGAAGGTTCCAAAAGCTTGCTCCTCGCAGACTTTGCTCTGTTCGCATTATCCGGGTTGGTCCTACTTTGAGAAGGCAGCTCTTCCTCGGTCATAGTTCGAGTGCCTTCTGATTGAGCAGTTCATCTTCTGGAACTACCTCTGACAATATTCTGCTCCTGTTCATGAGGTTTCCAGTTTCTGACAATGTTTTGATGCTATCCACAAGGGTTTCAGTAACTAATTCCTCGACTATGGACAGCTTATTATTCTTTTCTTGTAGTTTTCTCTTAGTCTGGAAGCTCTGTTGAAACGTGTTCACTTTGGGTGACATGCTGGTATTTGAAATACCAATGACATAGCTTCCAGCATCATAGCAACTTACAAGCCACCACAGTTGGATAACCTGACAGACAAGTGGTGACTGTGTCTAATTAGGAACATGATACCGGCTGTATTCTCCCTTTGGTTTCTATATAAGTATTGTTAAGTGTGGGATTGTGTGTGTGTGTGAGATGGCAGATCGTTCCACCTCATATACCACAGAAGTGTAATTGTCTTCTCTTAGACAGACATGCCCCCTGTCCCCATGTCTTGACTTGAATTTCCAGTGGTTTGCTAATCACTCTCATAGGAGTTTTTGTTGATTTGGGGTCACCATAGAACAGCAGTTCTCAACCTGTGGGATGAAACCCCTTTAGGGGTCAAATGACCCTTTCACAGGGGTCAGCCAATTCATAACAATAGCAAAATTACAGTTATGAAGTAGCAATGAAAATAATTTTATGGTTCGGGGGTCACCACAACATGAACTGTATTAAAGGGTTAGGGCATTAGGAAGGTTGAGAATCACTACCTTAGAACAATGTTGTATGGCATAACTCGTGGTCTTCTCGCTCTATCCCCATTTTAAGAAACTGGCCTTAACGGACTTGAGGCTTTGTCTGTCTAAGTGGTTTTTAAGATATACAATTAAAGTAGTGGTGTATAGTTCATAGGCAATAGACAGACTCAGTTCCTGGTTGCTTGGGAGACAGGATTAAAAGATGACATGGCCGGAGATTAGAAGTTTGCCTTTGTCTTAATATTTATCCTTATAGTAGTGGATTCATACAATATATGTCCTATTGCGATTGACTAACTTCATTCAGCATAATGACTTCCAGGTCCATCCATATCAGGAAGTGCTTCATGGTTTCATCATTGTTTTTTAGGGATGCATAGTATTCTATTATATGTATGTACCTGAGTTTCACCGTTTCTTCTGCCATGTATTCTAGTCCTTTCATTTACAGATTTTTAAGTGAACTTTTGGTTTCTTAACGTATAATTTCTTGGTGTCATCCCACAATTCATCTGGTTTTCAGCCATTAGTGTTCCAAGTGTGAAATCTGTTCTTGAAATGGTTTGTATTTAGATGAGACATTGAAAGCCATATGTTGGTTTTAGTGGACTTAAAGCATTTTAATTTTCTTGAGCTTCCCCATTAACTTGTATATGAGCAATTTATGGTCTTTTGTGTACTTAGCCCCTGGATTTGTTCTTACTAATGATATTGAGCTTCACTATCATGTCTTCCCCCTGATGTAGTTGATTTGATTCCTGAATATTCCATCTGGTAAGGTTCATATGTATTGTTGCTGGCCTTGAAAAATCCATTATGCAATCTCAGATGTTGTTTCTATCACCAGGCCACATTTTCCAACTACTCATCCTTCTGATTTCCAACGTTTTAACTCCAATCAATAGTAATTATCAAGTCATCTTGATTAGATGGCTGGTCAATTTCAGACCGAAGAAATTGGTATAAATATTCAATTTCCTCATCTTTGAACTTAGTGGTTTCTGAGTAAATTTGAGTAATAGTCATATCTACTGGTCTTCCATGTAGGCATATAGATATTATCCTGTACTGACAGTATTGTGTTTCAGGATAGATCTTGAAAAGTTCTTTTAAATAATGAATGTGAAGACATTCCTCTTCAATTTGTCATTGCAGGCATAGAAGACGATATAATTGTCTGGTTCAAAATGTCCAATACCAGTCCATTTCAACTGCCTCCGTTGTTGATCTCTATCTGTGCCATTTCTTTTTTGAAAGTTTTGTATGTCCAGATTCGTGCATTGTCCACCAGAGATTTCAATTATTAATATGTGGTTGTAGCTATTTCATCTCATCTTGAGTAAGCAATTAATTGTAGATATTTTGTAGATGCTTTAGCAAATTGAGCTAATTCCCCTATATTAATAAATTTGGAGAATTTTTATTCTGAAAAGGTATTGGATTATTTAAAATGTGTTTTTTATGTCAACTGATATATATAATCATATTATTTTTCTTCTTTAGCCTTTTTGTAAAATAGATTATACTGTCTGATTTTTTTGAATGTTGAACTAGTTTTGTATACTTGGAATGAATTCCACTTTATCATACCATATAAATATATTTTGTACAGTTTAAATTAAGTTTGCTAATATTTTCTTTGAGGATTGATATATAAGTTTATGATATATCTTATTGTTTTCTTTTTCATACTGACTTTGATTTGTTTTGGTATAAGGGCTTTACAGAATGACCTGGGAAGTGTATACTTCCCTTCCAATATGTGGTAGAAATTTTGTAAATTTTATATTAATTCTTTAAATTCTTCTTTAGCCATATTCTGTGCAAGTTTCTTGGCCTAGATATTTATTTTCAGTAGTTTTAAAATTACATATTCAATTTTCTTAATGGTTATAGGAAAATTAACATTATTTATTTCATCTCAATTGAGTTTGTGGCTTTCATCAGTTCATCTTTCTTCTAAGTTGTCAAGTTTATGATCATGCAGCTGGTTATTATTCCCTTGTTATCATTTTAATTACTTTAGGGTCACTAATGATAACCTCTTTTTCATTCCTGATATTGGTGATTTTTTCCTCACCTTTTTTATTGTCAGAATTTCTAGAAGTGTATCAATTTTAATGCTTTCATTTTTTAATAACCAGCTTAATTTTTTCTCTATTGTTTTCCTATTCTCAATTTCATTGATTTCTGTGTTTTACTTTTTTCTGTTTGCTTTAGCTTATTTTCTCTTCTTTTTGTTTTCTTTGATTACTGATTTGCAAACTTTTCTTCTTTCTAATGTAAATATTTAATGTGATGAATTTTCCTTTCAGCACTTTAATTATATTCCACAAATTTTGAAATGTTGTGTTACATTAAATTCTTCGCATTTAAAAATTTCCTTTGAAACTTTCTCTTGGACCGATGTGTTATTTAGAAGCATCTTATTTAATTTCCATGAGTTTAGATATCTTTGTATTGTCTTTGCTATTTTCCTATTGATGTCTAGATTGACTTTGTTATAGTGAGAGAACCTATGTTATTATTTAACTTCTCTTAAAATTTTGAGGTCCTCCCCAATATATCATATATGTTGCATGTTCCCTGACCACTTGAAGAAAACAATGTGTATTCTTCTGTTGAATGGAGTGTTCTATACATTCCAATTAGGTCCTTTTAGTTGAATGTGTTATATAGTGTTTCTATAACCTTGCTGAGTTTGGGGTTACATGGAGTTCTGGTGGTTTGGTGGTTAAGTATTGGGCTGCTAACCATAAGGTTCACAGTTCGAAACTACTAGTCTCTCTATAGGAAAAAGACCAGGCTTTCTACTCTCATAAAAAGTTCATGAGGGAGGGGGGAGCAGGGAGGGAGGGGGAGGGGGAGGGGGGAAAAGGAAAATGAGCTAATTCCAGGAACCCAAGCTGAAAGCGAATTTTGAGAATGATGAGGGCAACAAATGTATAAGTGTGCTTTACACAATTGATGTATGTATAGATTGTGATGAGTTGTATGAGCCCCAATAAAATGATTTTTTTTAAAAAGTTCAAGTCTCAGGAACTCACAGGGGCAGTTTGTTCTACCTTGTTGATGAGTTGGCATTGAGTTTTGGCTTTGAATATTTTTTAGGGTTATTTTTTAATTTTTTATTGGTTTTGAATATTTTTAGGGTTATTTTTTAAAATTTGTTTATCACATAAAACTCACTACCATCAAGCTAATTCTGACCTTTTAGGACAGGGTAGAACTGTTGCTGTGGGTTTGGGGAACTATAACTCTGTATGGGAGTAGAAAGACTCATTTTTCTCTGGAAGAGTGGCTGTTGGTTGCAAACTGCTGACCTTGCAGTTAGCAGTCCAACATGTAACCACTATGTTACGAGGACTCCTTTCATTTGTTTACAGTATTTATATATATAGGTTAAATATGAGGGGGCCTCAAAAAGTTGGTGGAAATATTCCATTATCTTGAAATCTAATTTTTTCATGATTTTTGGAAGTCCTCTCACATTTGTAATTTTTGTAGTGGTTGCTCTGGGTATTGCAATGTACATGTGATGTATCAAAGAAGTATAATTGGGTATGATTTATAAAACTCATATGGAGAAACCTAATCTATTATAGGAACTCATATTTCTGCTCTTTCTATTTTTCTTTATTCTCAGTGTTCTAAGATTCTTTCTCTTATTATTTCACTTCTATTTGAATAATTTCCTTTACCTAGTCTTTAGCGGTAGGTCTGCTGGTGACAACTACTTTTAGTTTTCTTGCATCTAAGAATATTTTTCTTTCCCTTTAATTTCTAATGTGTAGTTTACTGAATATAAAACTCAAATTGACTCTTTTTCCCCCCTCAGGACTTGAAAATTTTTGTGCCACCCCTTTTTGGCTTCCATGGTTTAAAATACCATTTGAACTGGTGTTCTCTTAGAGGTGATTTGTTGTTCCTTATAGTGTACTTTTAATACTTTGTTCCTGTTTGTGAGACGTTTAATTATGCTATGCCTTGGCACAAATTTCTTTAGATTTTTCCTACTTGGGTTTCATTCAGTTTCTTGAGTCTGTAAATGTGTCTTTCAGAAATTTAGGGGAATTTTTCAGTCATTATTTCTACTTATATGCATTCTCTTTTCCTCCATTTTTATTCTCTTTTAATGACTGATGATAAAAACGTGGAATCTTTTGCTATGATGCCACAGATCTCTGAGTTTATGTTCGTTTTCTTTTTTCTTGTGTTATTCTCCTGTTTTTTCATATTAATTAAATTTTATTGCTTTGTGATCAAGTTCATTGATTCTACCCTTTGTCATCTCCACTCTACTATTTACTAGTCCATTTAGCAAGCTTTCTTTCTTCCTCCTTTAGTTTCTGTAATCGCGGTTTTCAGTTCTATAACTTATATTTGGTTCTTTTTTATCCATTCTGGTCCTTCGGTTAGATTTTACACATTTTCAGTTTCTAAAGAGAACTTGTAATTGACTGTTGAAGCATTTTGTATAACAGCTACTTTAAAACCCTTCCCTGATAATTCTAACATCTAATTTGTTTTGACGTTGGTAGCAGTTGATTGCGTTTTCTTATTCAAGTTGTGATTTTCTCACTTGGGGCATGACAGTTGATTTTTAATTATATCTTGGACATTTTAAGGGAGCCCTATTGGCATGGTGGGCCACATGTTGGGCTGCTAACTGCAAGTTGGAAGTGTTAACTCATCAGTCACTCCTCAGGAGAAAGATGAGGTTTTCTGCTTCCATGATGTTTAAGAGCCTTAGAAACCCTAGGGAACAGTTCTGGGCCTGTTAGGGTCATTATGAGTCAGAATTGATTTGATAGCAATGGGTTTGGTTTGGAGTTTTGGGACAGCTTATCTATTTTGTTAGGAGATTCTGAGTCCTCTTTAAATCCTTTATTTTAGCAGCTTTAAAACCTTGTTTTGGTTTAAACATAAAGACTTACTTGGCCTACCCTGCTGATAGATGAGAGACCACATGCAGCAGAGATAAGTGATTCCTGCTAAGGCTTTCATTGACCATGCAGCCCCCAATTGATCTGCCAGTTGACTGCATGTTTACTTGTCTGTTAAACTTGAGATTTGTAAGTGCTTGGACTATTCATTTTGGTGTTATTTGAAACAGGAAAAATATTGGGCATATAAGAAGCAGGTAACTGATACTAATAGAAAGGATCATAAATAACACTAATAATGTTGAGATAAAAAGAAAGCAAAAGCAAATATGTTGTACAATGACAATTTATTGTAAATATAAGGTTATTTTGTTGGACAAAATTAATGCCAAAATATGTGATTAAACTATGGTACCATTTAAAATAAAGAAAAAATTTCAACTACATTGAAAAAAATTTCAACTAGATTTCTTTGTAAAGATTTGAATTAATGACCTTTTCTTATTTCTCTACAGAATTAAGCTACTTGTTTAAATAATATTTTAAAAGTAGAGGATTTTTAACAATAAAAATATTTTATTACTCATTCTTGATCCAATAAAAAGCTGTTGATTCGAAAAATGGTTTTAGCCTTACTATAATGATGATGCTTTCAGGTAAGTGATGGACTGCTAACCTTCAAGGTCAGAAGTTCAAACCCATCAACCACTCTGCTGGAAAAAGATGAGGGCATAGTGGGCTATGCATTGAACTGCTAACCATAAGGTCAGCAGTTTCAACCCACTAGCCACTCCATGGGAGAAAGATGAAGTTATTTACAACCATGAAGATTTAAAGTCTCAGAAACCCGAAGGCACAGCTCTACCCTGTCCTATAGGGTTTGTTGTTACTCACAATTGACCTTATGGCAGTTAGTTTGAGTTTGAGATCTGCTCCTATAAAGATTTACAACCTAGGAAATCCTATATAGGGTTGCTATGAGTTTTAAATGATCCAGGTTTTTTTTGTTTTGTTCCTTTTTGGTTTATAATTTTTTGTTTGTTGATTTAAAATATACATACATATATAATGATTATCTAATCTCAGCAATATCCTTATGAATGGCAAGAGCTATTACCACATTGCATTGATTAAAACAAAAAACCCAAAACTTAACCACTGCCATCTAGTTGATTCTGGAAACCCTATAGGGTGGGATAGAATTGCACCTTTGGGTTTCCAATGCTATAAATCTTTATGGGAGCAGAAAGCCACATCTTTCTCTCATAGAGTGAGTTTCCAACTGCTGACCTTGTGGCAGCACAACATACAACCAACTATGCCATCAGGACTCCTTTCACTGAAGTTAGTCCAGGTACTTAAGGACAAATGGAAGCTCCTGAGGCTTTGCCATAATTCAGGGCCCGTATTTATGGAAAATTACCACAAAACACTTTCATTCCACTGTATTTTTGTTATGACAGGACTTCATTTCCCAATGATCATTTTTTCAGGAAGGTTCTGGGTCATTTCAGGAACAAAGAATTACGAATTTTGGGGTGGCTGCATAGTGAAAGGTAAAGGGTAATAGTGAGGCAGAACATACTATTAAAGGGTTTAGGGATAACCAAGAGACAGAAAAGCAGTAGAGCAAATCTATTTTCAACATATATCTTTTCCATGCGCTCTATTACTTTTGTATTTATTGTGTTCTCTGAAATGTAGTGCTACACGGGTAATTAAGAATGGGTTCTATGCGTGCTCTATACTTGCAAACATGTAGTTGCTACCATAGCAACAGCAAAGAAAACAACAGAAGAGGCACTCTTTGATTAACGTAATTATACAGCAAGCTATATAACACCCTTAAACACCATTTATTTCTGCATGAAAAAGACATGAAATTGGGTATTATGTTGTAAGCGAACATCTAAAAATTCTTTAGGACCACATGATCTTTATGTCAGGATTAAGATAATGTTTATCTTGTTCATTGAAGATCATAGTCTAGGAACAGCTATGTTGTGTTTTACTGCAATTCAGCTCCTCAGGATAATTGTTGAGTGCCAACTATGGGGCAGGAGAAATTTAGGTCTGCAAATGTTATGACCACATGTATGGCATAATTCGCGTTCTAAAAGACCTTGTGCATTAATAGACTTAGATTATATCTAAGAAATTATAACTTTGAAAATCTGAGATGTTATGGTAGTTTGAGAAAAACAACGCTATTCATCCTTTTGAGTTCTAAGGGTGTATTTTATTAGAGTCTCATGTATAAAACAGATGGCACACTCAGATTGAGTAATCTGAAAAGGGTTTAACAGAGGTATTATTTTCAGGATGTGACTAGGATACAGGAAAGCCCTAGAGTTATTACAGTATCCCTGAAGATAGCCCCATCAAAGTGTCATCACCACTAAAGGAGCAATAGGCAAAAACAGTAACTAGAACCTGGAGAGATGAATTGCATAATAGAAACTATGATTTTCAATTACAGTTGTGGCCAGCCTATGGTGATTCCACAAGGAGAATCAGAGGAATAGATACCTTGGCCTCTCTCTTTTTTTATCCTGCTGGTGCTCTTTCTCTTGTTTGAATCTAACCAGAAGCTAGATAATGAAGATATCCATTGATGCAGTTTAGTATGTCCAGGACACAGGAAGGTGTGGAAGATGAGAGGATGGATCTAGGGGAGTAGATGCAATTGGAGGCTATCTAACAAACATACACATATATGCATACTCAGTATACACACACACATACATGAACACTCCAAGCGTGCATGTCTACAGAGAACCTTAATTTGTAATTACAAAGTCTCTGTCCTTTTATCTTTTTTTCGAAGTCTGTCTATGGTTATAGTTATATAAGTTTAATGAGTCCTGAGACCATTTCTGTCTCCGGCACCATGTAGTAGGGGAATGAATTAATTTTTTTTATGAAGATGACATTCTAAAACAGGTGACTTCATGCATCCTTTTCTCTCCAAGTTGCATATGAACTCTATTATTTACAAGTTACATGGTCATCATCACACATTCAACAGCTCCTTGAAAATATGTTCCTATTGGAAAGAACTATTATATGTGAGTTCAGAGATATCCACCCAAGAAACAATTATGAATATACTTTTAGGAGTTCAGCTCCTGAATGTGCTTCTAGTTGATTCAGCTAAGGGGAGGTCCCAGTACAAGATCACAGGTAATGAAGAGAAAGAGATTTGGGGACACCTTATCATTGTCTTATCCTGCATCAGACTTTTGTTTTGCCTGTCATTGAGTCTCTCCTGGTGTCCCCTCTTCCAAATTCCAGTGTTTACTGGTTTATGTAACACTGTTTCCTCCTCATCTCTTCAATTCTAGTAGTGATAATGGCTGCCAGCTAGGTCTCATCTTTTGGTACCTTAACCTTCCTTGTTGCTTCACTTAGCCTTACCCATGCATCTGGAAGTAGGTTTTCAGTAAAATCAGAGTAGAATTCTCTTTTCTTCCACGACCTTAACTGACATAATTCACTACCAGAACTTGCAAAATAGACTATCTTGAATTTAAATGGTAGATATTAGTGACTGCACTCCTGAAATCCATCACTCATTTGTCAGTTTGACACAATGTAATAGCTTGTGTGTTGCTATGATGCTGGAAGTTATGCCACCAGTAATTCAAAGACCAGCAGTGTAACCCATAAACAAATCAGAAGAATGAGGCTGTCCATATCTGAGGGATTAGCCACTAAAAACATAATAAATAGCAGTGGAACACTGTCTGGTATAGTGCCAAAGCACTCAAAATACTACTGGAAAAGAGCTGCCTCCTCAAAATAGAGACCTGAATGATGTGGCTGGAGCAAAGCTTTCAGGACCTTCATTTGTTGATTGGGCATAACTCAAAATGGGAAGAAACAGCTACAAACATCTATTAATAATAGGAACATGGACTGTACAGACTACTAATGTAGGAAAATTGGAAGATGTCAAAAATTAAATGGACTGTATAAAGGTCAGCATACTAGGCATTGATAAGCCAAAGTGGATTATTGGTATTTATTATGCGTTGGACAATCATATGATTGAATCAATTGAGAATGAGAAATTATCGAGGACTGGCATTGCATTCATTGTCCAAAAGAATATTTAAGGAACTATCTGGAGATTCAATGCTGTCTTTTGATAGGAGAATATCTATGATCCTAAATAAAATTCTAAACACAACTATAGTTCCATTTTGTATATCAGCCACTAAAGCTAGTGATGAAGAAATTGAAGAATTCTGCCAAATTCTTCAGTTTGATAATTGATCAAACATGCAGTCATAAAGTATTGATAATTACTGGCAATTGGAATGGGAAAGTTGGAACGAAAAGGGAGGAACAGTATTTGGAAAATATACACTTAGGGATAGGAATGAAGCTGGAAATTGCATGATAGAATTTTGGAAGACTAATTATTTATTACAAATATATTTTCAACAATGTAAATAATGAGATAAGGATCCAATTGTGGAAATATCATTATTTGATCACATGCTAGTTCAGATTATAGATGAAGAAAATTAAAACAAGTCCACAGAACCAAAATACATTCTTCAGTATATCCCATCTAAATTTGCAGAACATCTGAAAAGCAGTTTTAACACATTGACACTAATGACAGAAGAGCCAACCAGTTGTGGGATGAAGTTAAGAACATTAAACATGGAGAAAGAAAAAGAGGTCATTACAGAGACAGGAAAGAAAAAAATGACCAACTGAATGTCATAAGAAACTCCAAGAACTTGTTCTTGATGGTGAGTTGCTAGAGTGAATGGTCAAAGAGTGAAGTGAAAGAAGTGAACAGAAGAGTTCAAAGGGCATCTTGAGAACACAAAGTAAAGTATTATAATGAAATGTGCAAGATCTGGAGTTAGAAAGCCAAAAAGGAGACTCACAGTCAGCATTTCTCAAGCTGACCGAACTGATGAAAAAATATTTAAGACTCAATTGATGTATGTATGGATTATGATGAGTTGTATGAACCCCTAATAAAATGATTTCTAAAAAATTTAAGACTAAAGTATTTGTAGAAAGATATTCAGTGAATCAGGAAGAATTATTTTTAAATGAAAGGAACACGTAGAGTCACTGTACTGAAAAGAACCAGTAGCCATTCAACCATTTCAAGAGGTAGCATATGATCAGGAACTGATGGTACTGAAGGAAGAAATCCATGCTGCACTATAGCATTGGTGAAAAACAAGGCTTCTGGAATTGATGTAATACCAATTGAAATGTTTTAAAAAGCTGATAAGCACTGGGAGCACTCACAGCTCTGTGCCTAGAAATTTAGAAGACTAGCCAAGCAACTGGAAGAAATTCATATTTGTGTGCATTCCAAAGAAAGGTAACCAAACAGAATGCAGAGATTATTCAACAGTATCATTATTATCACATGCAAGAAATTTCACGGAAGATAATTAAAAACCGTCTTAACAGAACATGGACTGCCAGAAATTCAAACTGGGTTCATAAAAGGACATGGATATAATTCCTGATGTCAGATGAATTTTGGTTGTAAGCAGATAGTACCAGAAAGATGTTCATTTGTGTTTCATTGACTATACAAAGGCATTCGACTGTGTGAATGATAGCAAACTATGGATAGCCTTGAGAGGAATGGGGACACCAGAATACTTAATTCTGCTCATTCAGAATGTGTATGTAGACAAAGTGGAAGTCGTTTGAGTAAGGGGATGTTGCATGTTTAAAACTAGGAAAGATGTGCATCAGGATTACCTTTTCATCATACTTATGCACTCTGTATACTGAACAAGTATTTTGAGAAGCTGGACTAAATGAAGAACATGGCATCAGGATTGGAGGAAGACTTATTAACAGCCAGCGATGATGCAACCTCAACTATGATCGGGGAGGACTCACTGGAGGCTAAACCCATGTGTGAACCCATGGATTTTGGGTTTCCACTGCCATATACAATCTTCTGCAAACCAGGTCTTCACAATTTACACGCTGCTGCCATTCCCTCCTTTATATTTGGACTTTTTTTTGGTTGCTATTTGAAACTATTTACTTATCCATGTTGCACATTTTTCAAAATTTTTGTTTAAAACATCTATAATTAATTTATTCATGAGAGAGTCCAGATTAAACAGAATAAAAGATAATTAGTAAGAATATAAACAGCATTACATATTAGCATGATCTTGTTGATACTTAGAGAAACACTACATCCAATATTGGCAGAATACTATTGTTTAAAAGTGCTAAAGAAATGTTTATCACAACGGACTATATACAGAGTCCTAAGAAAGTCCCTATACCTTTTATTTTATATATTTTAAGATCATTTTATTGAGGGCTCTTAACAGCTCTTATAACAATCCAAACATCAATTTTATGAAGCATATCTGTATATATGTTGCCATCATTATTTTCTAAACATTTACTTTCTATTTGAGCCATTCATATTAGTTCCTCTTTTATCCCTCCCTCCCCCCAAACCCTTGTGACCCTTGATAAATTATAAATTATTAATATCTTCATATATTATACCAACTGCTGTCTCCCTTCCCCCTTGGTTTCTGTTGTTCATACACCTGGGGTGGGAGGGGGGTGCTTATATGTTCATCATTTTGCAATCGGTTCCCCCTTCTGCTCCTCCTATCCTAACCTTCCCCCTACCCTCCTGGTATGTCTACTCCCATTTCTGTACCTGAGGGGTTTATCTGACCTGGATTCCGTGTGTCTTGAGCTCTTATCTGAACCTGTGTACATGCTCTGGTGTAGCCTGCAGTGAAAGGCAGGACTGGGGTCATGATAGTGGGGGGTGAGGAAGCCTCAAAGAACCAGAGCAATACTGAGTGTTTTGTCGGTGCTATACTGACATGAGTCAACCTTCTTGGTTCATCCCACCGTGGGGGGGTTCAGACTGGTCTAACTCCCCGCTGTGTGTCTCCAGTAGTGTCCTCTGTCACGGTATACTCCAATGAAGAAACATTGTGTCTAGAGCTGTTGTTGGCCCTACAGTCCTTTCTGTGCCTTAGCAACTCTGTGCAGGGACGTTGTGCTCTGGGTTTGGTGTGCTGGTATGGGGTCCAGACCCTCATTCTTTCTTTTTCCTTCTTGGTTGGCTTCCATGTGGGCGTGGAATGCCGGTACCTCTCCCCAACCTGTAGGTTTAATGTTGTCCTCTGTAGCACAAACTTCTAGGGAGGGGGTCAGTTTGGCTCTGATTAGGGCTGACACTCTAGGCCACTCTGTTCATGAGTCCCTCAATGCGTTGCCCTCAAAGTTTGGCATGCCGTGGTGGGGTCAGCACTCACACTCCCAATTCTGTGGAGACATAACCAATACTCTCCCCCTGGGTGGGTTAGTTCCCTTCTCCCCCAGTGCCATTGCCCCACCCAGTTTTCTCCCTTCCTCCTTCCCCCTTTTCCCTTCTTTGAATTGGAGTAACATGTACATCCTTGGATTTGGTCTGTCCCATACCCAACTGCCTGGACCTCACCTCTTATAGCCTGAGATAAGTGGCTTTCTTTTCTATATCTACTGTGCTAATTATACTTACCTCAGTAGACTCATGTTATACTTGTCCTTTTGTGATTGACTGACTTCACTTAGAATAATTTCCTCGAACTCTTTACAAGAGATGATATGCTTCATGTGATCCTCAGTGCTTTTTAGTGACGCACAATACTCCATTGTGTGTATGTGCCAGTTTTCTAACCCACTTGTCTATTGATAGAAATTTAAGTTGTTTCAAATTCTTTGCAATTGTGCCTCAATAAACTGAAGCACAGACAACTGGTTGTGGTCTATTTCTTACCTCTTCTGGGTATATGCTCAGTAGAGTGATAGCTGGGTCATAAGGTAGCGCAATACCCATTTGCTTTAAATATTGCCTTATCGCTTTCCAATGAGGCTGTAAGTATCTACCTGACCACAAGCAGTGGGGGAGAGTTCCTATTTCTCCACATCCCTCTAATATTTGTTGCTCTCTGTTTTTCTGATTTGGGTTATCCTCAAGGGTGTTAGGTGGTATCTCATGGTTATTTTAATTTGCATTTCTCTGATGGTTAATGATAAGGAGAGTTTTCTCATATTTTTATTGGTCATTCAGGTCTCCTCCCTAGGGAAACTTCTTTTCAGATTCTTTGCCCACTTCCTCAGGGGGTTGGTTAACTTTACTTTTTTTGCAGGCTAGGAGGGTATTGTGGATTTTAGTAATAAGCCCTTTGTCTGTTGTGTCATAGCTAAAAATACTCTACCAGTCTTTGGGCTCTCTTGTTACTCTCTTGGTGAGGTCTTTTGATGCACACAGGTGTTTTATCCTTAGTATATCCCACTTGTCCTTTGCAGGTTCACCTGTGCATGTACCCTTCCCTATTGCAGTTAGCTTATGTATTCCCTGAGCCAAGGTTTCTTAGTTTTGTCCCTATTCCTCCATTGATGGTCCTGATAGTTTGGAGGTTTGGTTCTAGGTCTGTGATCCATCATGAGTTTCTTCTTGTACATAGGGTGAGGTAAGGATCTTGTTTCATTTTGGTACAGGTGGTTATCCATTGATTCCAGCACCACTTACTAAAGAGGGCTTCCACCACCCACTGGATGCTTTGGGGGCCCTTGTCGAAATCAGTTTTGTATATGCTGATGGTTTTTATTTCTGGGTTTTCTGTTCTTTTCCATTGGTCTGAGTATCTGTCATTTTTCCAATACCAAGCTGTTTTGACCAATGTAGCTATGTAGTAGGTGTTAAAGCCAGGTAAAGTGAGTCCTTCGATTTTGTCCTTCTTCTTAAGGAGTTTTCTGCCAATTCTGGGCTTCTTTCTTCTCCATATGAAATTGGTGGTCAGTTTTTCCAATTCTTTGAAGAAGGTTGTTGGTATTTGAATCTGGATAGGATTCAATGTATATAGTGCATTGAGTAAGACACATCTTTACTATATTGAGTCTTTTCATCTATGAGCATGGGACATTCTTCCATTTGTGGAGGTCATTTTTGCTTTCCTGTAGTAAGCTCCTGTAGTTTTCCTTGTATAAGTCTTTTGGGATTTTTTGTTAAATATATCCCTAGATATTTCAATTTGTTCTTGGCTATTGTGAAGGGTACTTTCTTCTTGATCTCCTCTTCCATGATCTTATCTGATGTATATAGCAAACCAATAGACTTCTGTTTGTTGATCTTCTATCCTTTCACACTTGCATATTCTTCTATTGCTATCAGTGCTCCTGTGGTGGAGCTTTTGGGATTTTCAATGTATAGAATCATGTCGTCTAAAAATAGTGATAGTTTCACCTCCTCCTCTTGGGCACAGGAAAGGGTGGTGGATGTGGTCCTGTTTTACCTGGTGAGGGGTTAGCGGAGTCTGCAGGCACATGCAATGTACTTAAAGTGTTTCAGAGAGTTCTCGAATTGCTTCATGGGTGAAAATCACAGGGGGACCTCTGAACTAGACCCTAGTACACTGAATTCATTTTTAACACCCAGCCTCCCAGTATTGACATTCTTACCTCTTAATTTTTTGATCTAGGAGCAGGAGCGCCAGGCAGGTGATTCTACCTGGACACTATCTTGACTTCTCTTCCTTTTTTTTTTTTTAAGCATTTTATTGGGGACTCTTACAGCTTTAAAACAATTCATACATCAATCATATCTAGCACAATTGTACATATGTTGCCATCACCATTTTAAAAACATTTCTTTTCTACTTGATCCCTTGGTATCAGCTCCTCTTTTTCCCCTTCTGCTCCCACTCTCCCACCCTCATGAACCCTTGATAGACTATAAATTATTGTTATTATTTTCTTAAACCATCCACTGTCTCCTTTCACCCACATTCTTGTTGTTCACCCCCCCTACCTCCCTGGGGCAGGGTGCACATCAATCAATGTGATCAGTTCCTCCTTTCTCGTCTTTCTCGCCCTACCTCCCCGCTACCCTTATAGTATTGCTACTTCAGTTACTGTTCCTGAGGGGTTTATCTGTCCTGCATTCCATGTATTGAGCGCTCTTATCTATAGCAGTGTACATGCTTTGATCTAGTCAGATTTGTAAGGTAAATTGCAGTCATTTCAGTGGGGGAGAGAAAGCATTAAAGAACTAGAGGGATGTTGTGCATTTCATAGGTACTCTACTGCATCCTGACTGAATCATCCCTTCTTTGTGACCTTTCTGTGAGGTGAAGTTCAATTTTCTATAGATAAGCTCTGGGTGTCCACTCCAACCCCCTCATTCACATCAATATGATTGTTTGTTTGGGGTCTTCTTGTGCCTGATACCTGATCCTGTCGATAACTTATGATCACACAGATTGGTGTGCTTCTTCCATCTGGGCTTTGTTGCTTCACTGCTAGATGGCTGCTTGTTTAAGTTCAAGCAGCCTTTAAGACGCCAAACACTTTATCTTGTAATAGTGGCACCATCAGTTTTCTTCATCCCATTTGCTTATGCACCCATTTTGTCTTCAGATACAAGAGGAAATTAAAAGGAAATAACAGAAAGAACTAGAAGGTAAAAGACACTTATAGAGTTATAAATATAGGCATCTATATATGTGAATATATTAATATATAATGATAGGGATATTTATATTTATGTGTTAAGTGTTAAGGTAGCAGACAGACCTTGGGCCTTTATTCAAGTCCTCAAGGCAAGATCACTTTGTTCTAATAACTTGGCATTCTGTGATGTTCACCTTCCTGACACAATTACTGAACTACTTTTCTAATCCAGTTCCCTAAGCCTAAGCAACAAGGTAGAGAGCCTGTCTAGTGTCCACATATTTGCCCCTCTAAATGAAAACCTTAAAAATTATTTGATGATTTGACAGATGAGACCTCACCTCAGCTGGGCCAGTTTTTCAAAGTTAGGCACATTTTACTCTTCAACATAACATCTCTGCCTTTTAACACTTCGAAGAGATCTTTTGCAACAGATTTGCCTAATACTTGACTTCCTGACTCCTGCTTCTTCAGTTACTTTGTTTTGGATCTAAGTAAAATAAGATCATTGACAGCTTTAATCTTTTTCCCATTTTTCGTGCTGTTGCATCTTAGTTCATTTGTGAAGACTCTTGTGTACTTTGTTAAAGTGTAATCCATATTCGGGGTTGTAATATTAGATCTTCTTCAGTATTTATTTTAAATGCTCTTCACTTTCAATAAACAAGGTTGTGTGATCGGCATATCACAGATTGTTAATTAATCTTCCTACAATAAAGATACTGTGTTCTTCATATAGTAAGGGACCAGGGAAATAGATTACTGGAAATTGATCATCCAAGTTCAAGTTGTCTGCTACTTGGTTTGTTGTGGTGGTGGTAGTGGATCTTATGGAGTTTTGAATTTGACACAATAGGATCGCCAAAGTGAACCCAAGTCATGCATATCCCAGAGACAAGCAGATGGATTCTGGGCCCCTATTTAACTCTAGTCACAATCCAAGCACAATTAGTTCTGATAACAGGGCCCTATTCGAGAATCATCTTCATGAAATAACCACTGAAGATCAGGGTGCTACAACAAAGTGTGGTGAAGAAAGTAGAGGGTGCTTGGCTAGCAATCAGAATAGTGTCTGGGGTCTTAAAGGCTTGTATTCAAACAAGCATCCATCTAAATGAGGAGTCAAATAAGTACACATGGAAGAAAAACACCAGCTTATGTGATCCAAAAACAACAATAAAAACAATTCTAATATGACAAAGGGAAACGTATCAGAGCCTGAATTATGAACACCCGATTCGTAGAAGGCTATGGAGGATAGTAGGGGCCCAAAACCCATCTCCTGAGTATCTAGTCACATTAAGGCACTGGCTGATCCCCACTAGTCATAGGCAAGAGTCTCTAACAGCTTTACTATCTTCTATGAATCACTGTAATCATGATTGTACTGCATTAAACTTTATACTTGGTCAGTTGACCCAACTGACTAAACCTGAATTTCTTCTAGGTGTGTTTCTTGCTAGTTCCGTGAACAAAAATTTCTTCCCTGGCCTTTTGAATATTCAGGGTGGTCTTTTCTTCCTTACTCACTATCTATATTTTTTTCTTTGTATTATTATTATGTTTTCCTTACCACTTTATTTTGTTTCTGTTGGGGTGTCCAGTTTGTGAAGCACAGAAGGAGTATATGCATAGAGATAAGAACTGAGGCAAGGATTTATAGAGTAGGTGGGGGTGGGGTGGGGATGGGAGACATGGAGGGTGAGGGGGCAGGGGGAGCAAACAATGTATGTGGGAGGGGGGAACACTAGAATTGATGGCAATTACACAACTCATTTTAGCAGTGATTTAACCATGCAGGGGAAAAAGAAAAAGTGTTCTAAAATTGATTGTGGCAAAGATTGTACAACACACCTTGATATGGTTGAACAATTGAATTGCGATATGTGGATTAGGTGTCAATAAACCTTTTTTAAAAACAGAAGATCCAAATTCTTACAACTGGACCAGTAGGTAGCATCATGATAAATGGAGCAAAGATTGAAGTTGTCAATGATTTCATCTAGGTTAGGTCCACAATCAATGCTTACAGAGGTAGCAGTCAAGAGATCAAATGACACATTGCACAAGACCTCTTTAGAGTGTTGAAAAGCAAGTATATTATTCTGAGGACTAAAGTGCACCTGATTCAAGCCATGGTATCCTCAGCCATCTCATTGATTCAAGCCATGGTATCCTCAGCCATCTCATTGATTCAAGCCATGGTATCCTCAGCCATC
>NW_022103951.1:6814269-6823589 GCF_000313985.2 Echinops telfairi
TCAAGCCATGGTATCCTCAGCCATCTCATTGATTCAAGCCATGGTATCCTCAGCCATCTCATTGATTCAAGCCATGGTATCCTCAGCCATCTCATATGAAATTGAAAGGTGGACATGGACTAAGGAAGACTAAAGAAGAATCAATGCATTTGAATTATGGTGCTGGCAAAGACGAGTGAAAGTACCACGGACTTTCAAAAGAACAAACAAATCTGTCTTGGAAATGCTCCTTAGAGCCAAGGGTTGTGCGACTTTGCCTCATGTACTTTGGGCATGTCAAGAGACACCTGTCCTTGGTGAAGGACTCCATGCTTGGTAAAGTAGCAGTACAGCAAAAGAGACTTGTGACAAGATGGATTGACACAGTGGCTCTGTTAATGGGCTCAATGGTGAGGAGGGCACAGGATCAGGCAGTGTTTTGTTCTGTCGTACATAGGGTCAATATGAATCAGAATCAACTCAATGGCACCTGACAACAATGACAGCATTGTACTTCTGGAGATTTACTTATTTATTTAAACAATAAATATGACACCTTGAAATTTTCATTTATGACATAGTAAGCCGTATGATTATCCAACTCAAAATGACCAATACCAGTTCATTTTAGACCATTAATGTCTAGGATACTGATCTTTAGGAGTTCCTTTTCATTTTTTCATGACTTTCAATTTTCCCAGATTCATACTTACAGTTGTCTCTTCTCATTTTGGGTCAGATTCCACCAGCAAATAAAGGTACTGAAAGCTTTGCTCCATCCACATCATGAAGATTGACTTTGAGGAGGTAGCTCTTCCCAGTTTTATTTTGAGTGTCTTCCAACCTATGTAGTTATGCTTTAGTGCTCTATCAGATAATATGCCCCTGCTATTCATAAGGTTTTTCAGTGGCTACTTTTTACTCCTTGTGCTCAGTTAGGTTTTCTAGAGAAACAAAACCTTATATGTGTTGTATAGAGAAATAAATTATTTTTTAATGGCTTACACAGTTGTAGAAATTGCTAAGTTCAGTCTGGTCCAAGTCAGGTTTCTCCTGATGCATGGAAGCTGAAGAATTGGAAGCCAGATGATGAAGCCGAGACAGCAGGAGCCCAGGCTGGTGAAAGCAGAGGTCTGAATTTGACCAAATGAATCCACCTTTGGTAGTCTACTGACAGCTCCTGGGATCAGCAGGTGATACAACAGGAGACTGAGGAAGCAGACACAAGATTCAGCTCCAGCAGAAGATGAAGAGCCAAAGAGGGTTCAACTCTCCTAGGTATCTCGGGCATATACAAAAAAGCTTATGATACCAAAGAGGTGTCATCTGGTTGTGATGCAATTGATAGTATATGCTCCATCCCTACCATTACCCAGGAGTGTCTAGTAGATATAATCCCTAGCCATTACAATTCTCTACCTTCCTCCTAACAGGTTCTTAGTCTAGAAGCTCTGCCGAAACCTGGTCACCATGAGTGGCCCTGCTGGTATATGAACTCCTGGTGGCGCATCTTCCAGCATGACAGCTGCATTCAAACCACTACAGTAAAGACTGACAGACAAATAGGGACCATGTGATTAGATAAGGGTATTTTTAAACAAATCTTGTCAGAACTCTGTCCATAATTCATTGGATCCCTTGAACTCTTTTGTGATTTTCAAGCATGCCTCTTCCTGGTGTGCTTTCACATCCAACAGGTAGCACATATAACTCCTTTGTGAAAGGACTTCCCTTAAGTTGATGAAACAATTTTCAGGGGTATCTGAAATTTTATCATATAATCTCCAAGCTCCCTTGCCCACCTCTCACACACATACCTATGAGCAGTCCTTAACCAATAACTAATGGGATAGGAATTTAAACATACCAAATTCCTTGCCTTGTGAGAGGAAATATCTGAAGTATTGCCTTCATTGTGCCCAGGGACTACTTGGTATAGAGTCAAATTTACCCTGTTCAGGACTTATCTTGATAGTACGTCCTTGTTTGGCCTCCTTCCTTTATGTTCCAATTCCTTCCTTCTCTATTGGTTCTTTTGTTTTTGCTTTTTGGATAGTGGAGGGACATGTGCTAATAAATTACTTTTATGCAATTCCTCATTTGAAGGTCTGTTTCCGGAAATGCCTAAAAGTTGCTTTCACAAATTACTCATTTTCAGGCCTGTTTCTGGAAATTCAATGTGAAGGAATATTCTATACTTATTACTCTTGGGGTACAGTTGTTCCAAAAGAAATAAAGGGAAGTAAAGAAATTAATGCTCAGCTATTTAGTTCTAAAACAGTAATTCAGAACTCCTTGCAGAGATAATAATACTGAAAGAAAAAGGTCATTGTAAGAATAAGGTCCAGAGGCAGAGCCTTGAAGGATTTGGGACACAATGTTTATGCCATAAACAAAAGGAATGGAAAAATACAAAAATCAAGCTAATGTCCCCACTGTCTTAAATTAGATGAGATTCTCACAGGTTGACATAAAGGAGAAGAGGCTCAGAAGTGAAGTCTTAATGTATATCCCAGAGAGTGAGTCCTCAAGCCTCCCCCCTGAAGCCTCTTTCTAAGAAGAGCATGCAAGTAGACTACTAGAAATGGAATAGATGACTTGTGGGGTCCTGTGGTCATGAGAAAGAGCACACAGGATGTAGGTGAAAATTGTATCTCAGAAGGAAATGTGCATGTTTTAGAATCAACTGGAAGTGCTAGTTGATTCCAGTTGATTAAAAGCAGTAGATAAGTAGAGCCTTAAATGTGTCCACAGGTACTAACTTGGATAAAGTAGGACACATAGCAAAAGATACTACTTTTCTATCTACATAGAGGCATATCCTGACTTTTCTTCAGGATATCACAGTAGAAAAATTTGATGCTCCATACTAAATCCTTTTGGCCACCCTCAGATATTAACTGCAGCTTTATTGGACAGTTCTTGTACACAGTACCAGTAAACTATACAAGCACTTACCAAAATTTCCACTTTATTGTTTTAGGGATTTTCCTGAAGAAACAGTGACTCGCTCAGCTTCCATGCAGAGCAGTAAAAACGTACAGGCGTATTCATGACCTCATAAGAAACTCAACCAATGAGGAGTGGTAGTTGTAGGATAAATGCTTCAGTGTCCTATTCTTCAGAGACAATTATGAGTTGCATTCTGTACAAATTTGGAGAGACACTAGGAAAATACAAGCCCAGTTGCCCAGACATTAATAACAAGCCCATTACTATCTTCTCCTGCTCCCTGTTTTACTCTTCTTACTCTCATTCCAATTCCCCCAAATTGTATCTCAAGTAAACTAGAATCCAACCCCTTGTTTGAGGGGCTGCTTTTAGGGTAACTCAAACTGCTGATAAGTAGAAACGGGGGATTCTTATTTTACTGTGAAAACCCTGAATCAAATTACTTACGTTAGGTTAACCACCAAGGCAGAATTAAGTTAATTTATTGTGAAAGTTAACGTTATGTGTCAACTTGGTTTGGCAGTCATTATTCATAATGAAGTCTTATGTAATGTAATCACTTCCAGGATGAAATTTGCTATGACTCGCCAATCAATTGAAAGACAGTTTCCTTGGAGGTGTGACCTACTTCCAGTATATGTGAATACTCTGGAAAAGCTTGCTTGCTCATTGTTGGGCCTGAATCTTACATCTGGTTCATCATATGACCTCCGGTTTTTAGACCTAAGCCCTGTTGTATTGCCTGCCAATTCTGGGAGTTGTCAGCAGCTACAACTGTGTGAACCATTTCCTTGAGATAAATCTCTCTCTTTAAACCTCTCATGTATATATATATATGGTTTTCCATGGTGAATTCCTCAGAAGTGGCCAGGTCAGCCTATTCATTCTTTTTAGTCTGCGCTTAGTCTTGAATCTCTTCTGAAACCTGTTCACTTTGGGTAACCCTGCTGGCATTTGAAAGACCAATGACATAGCTTCCAAAATCACAGCAACCCAGGATGATAAACTGACAGACAAGTGCTGGAACTGACAGACAAGTGATGGATACTGTACATAATTAGGGGCTCCTTCTTTTATTATTTCCTACTGAACTAGACTTTTAAATTCACAAAGCTTTATTTATTTATTGAGCTATGATTAACATATACTATTCAATAGTTCAATCATAACAAGAGGGGTTGTCCAGCCATTGCCAAAATCAACTCTGAAACATTTTCTTCCTTCTTGTACACATTGATGTTGACTATTTCTTTTTGAGTTAACATTCTGATATATGTTCTCAGTAGATAAAATGGGAGAAAGATGAGGTTTCTACTCCTATGAAGAGTCTCAGAAACCCACAAGGGCCCTTCTGCCCTGACCTACAGAGTTGTTATGAGTTGGAATCACCCCAATAGCAGTGGGTTTGGTTTCAAAATCATTCTACTCTCTCCTATAGCATCATTATGAATTGAAATGGACTCAATGAGAGTTTGAGTTTGAGTGCATATGAAAATATTTTGGAAAATATGAAAAATACAGGCTACAATAAAGAAGCAAATCAAATCACATATAATCTCACCATTTTGTGCATACATGTATGTGATTGAAACAGAAGACATCACACTGTATATACATATATTTTTGTATCATATTTTCTTTAATTTCTTAGGTGCACTTCCCCTTATAATACATATTCTTAGATACCATTTTAATGACCTATGCTTCACCATAATATCAATTTGTCTTTGTACTTTATCCATCTCTATTGTCCAAATGTGTATTTTAAATGATAATGGAGTTACTAATGACTTGTTCTTTTTGGCACTGCAAATGACTGACAGCACTGCAGTAAATCAAATGGGAGTGATACAGAAGAATACTTTGAAAAGGCATAAGAACAACTGTGAAAAGTTCTTATAAGTGAAAGAAAAGTAAACATATCCAAGGGAAGAGAGGTAAATTTGTGTAAAACTCTGAATTAAGTGAAGCTATAGAAAGGGAATAGTTCTCTACAAAGTCCTATAAATAGGATATTGAATTTTCTGAGACATAGAAAGAGAAGAGAACTGTGATAGAATGATATCATGGAACACAAGATAAGAACTTTCAGAAGAAGAAATAACTAGTCAGACATGTTAAAGTTTAAATAACAAAAGGCCCAAATTATATCAGATTGCTCAAAAACTAGCCAGGCAGTCATCATTTTGGGGGGAAAAATCATTTGAAATGGATAGTTGGAGCAGAAATCAGATTACAGGGGATTAAAGAGTGAGTATAAAATTGGAAATGAGAATCATGAAAGGCAATCACTCAGCCAGAAAAGGGGGTTACTACATACTTTTAAATTAAGAATGATGTGTATCAGGGTTCTATCCTTTAACCACACATATTCAATATGTATCCTGAGCTAATAATTTGAGAAGATGGACTATATAAAGAAGAACAAGGTATCAGGATGGAAGGAAGGCTAATTAACACCTGCAATATGAAAATGGAACAAACTTGCTGGCTGGAAATAAAGAGGGCTTGAAATGCTTACTGATATAAACTTTAGATATAAAAATGGATTTTGAGTTTGCACTAAATCATAATCCCTAATCTAAGAAGAAGGCATTCTTATGATGTGACTCTACTCAATACTTTCCCTCATGAAGTGGTCACTGATGCAAAGTGTGGTGAAGAAATCAGATAGTGCCCAGGAATGAGGAAGAATAGTGTGGGGTCTTAAAGGTTTGTTTTAAAACAAGCAGCCATCTAAGTGAGGTGTCGGCTGAACCCACACAGAAGAAACACGCCAGCCTGTGTGGCACAAGGATTATAAATAACAAAATCCAAGTTCTGTGGAGGAAATTATACTAGAGCTTAAAGTCTGAGCACCCAGTTTGCAGAAGGCTATAACTAAAATTGGAAGCCCCAAATCTATTTGCAGAATCCCCATGCAGATGAAGCCTCCATGGAACTCCCTCAGACTATTGATTCAGAATGTGAATTTTCTTGCCCTCAGAAAAAGTGCACTATTAAGTGGATTAATGCATATATTGTTAGGCTTAAATTTAATTCATGATCATTCGCTTTCCTTTTTTAAAAGCTTCACTTTTTAAATCTATTTTCTTTCAAATCATTTTATTAAGACCTAGTCCAGACATCAATCATCCAATCATACCAAGTAGTGTTATATAATCAGTACCACAGTCAGTTTCAAAACATTTTCTTCCTTTTTGTGATTTTTGATATCAGCTTCTGTTACCCCATCCCCCATCTAACCTGACATAGGGCTCAGGAACACTTATTCTAGTTATTACCTCTGTAGATACATCCATCCTTGGTTTCATATACTGAAGAACATAGAGGAATACATAACAGAGAATCAAGAAGGCTACCAACAATGACAAAATATAACAGAGATAAACCCCAATATGGAAAAAAACACAGAAAATATTAAAATCAGGATCAAGCACAAAGTATATCAAAAGAGAGATCAAATGATCATTCAAGTCAGATTTATCATTTTAATCTACTATAGTCATCTCTACAATACTCTCTTGTGTGGCAAGAAGCAGAAGACAGCTATACCAAGAGTATTGAAGCAGTAGGCAGACTAACATTTATTAACTATTTAAGGTCCTGCTTGCTGTATTAAGATATGTATTACGCTGGCCAGACATGTCTCTGACATGATTAATGAATATTATTGTAAGCTTTGCCTGACCATCAACTCCAATTTTTTGCGTAAATAGTGTCTATTCACATAAGGATTTATTCTATGCAAGTCAATAGTCTATGTATTGTGATTTGTAGTTAGCCTAAACTTGTTCAATCTCCCTTTCTCAATAGTGCTTTAAAATTATTATCATGGGCTAAGCCAATACTTGCTTTTGTGATCCATTTTTAAATTTGTTCTACTTTGGATTATTTTCTGATTTCTTTGGATTGAGGTTTTTCTCTGTTTTATTTTATTGTCTTTTTATATCATTTTATTTATATGAAATCTAGCGTAGGTAATCTGTAGAGAAAGTAAGTAGATTAATAGTTCCTTAGACTTATGGCAAGCAAATTTAAAGAGTAAAGCATAGCTAATAATAATGGGTATAAGAATGAGGAATATGCTCTAAAATTGATTACAGTGATGATTACACAACTCTTTTTAATTTATTTAAACCACTGCATTGTATGGTACATGAATTATATGCCAATAAAACCTGTTAAAAGGAAAAATAAAAATAAACAAATAAAATAAAATTAAAAAACACACCAAAGTTCAAAGATTACAAGTTTATACTGAGATTCATTCAAAATGGAATGCATCTCAGTATAAAGAGAATCAAAATCCTTACAATGTATTTATAAGCAACATTATGATAAGTTGATAAAAGATTGAAGTTGCCAAGGATTTCAGTTTGCTTGGAACCACCATCAACACTAATGGAAATAACAATCAAGAAATCAGAGGACATCTTTATTGGGTAAATTTCAGGACTAAGATGTGCCGAACCTAAGCCAAGGTCTTTTCAATTGCCTAATATGAATGCAAAAGCTTGGCCAATGATAGAGAAAACCAACAAAGAATTGACATATTTGAATAAAATATTGAATATACCATGGACTTCCAGCCAGAGAAACAAATTTGTCTTGAAAGAGATAGAGCCAGAATGCTCCTTAGAAGAGAGGCTGATGACTTCATCTCACATACTTTGGACATGTTATCAGGAGGGACTAGTCCCCGGAGAAGGAGAAAAAGAGGAATACTCCCAATAAGATGGATTGACACAATGGAAATTCAAATATTACAACGATTGTAAGGATGGTACAGAATCAGGCAATGGTTCAGGCAATGGTTCGTTTGGTTGCATATGGTGTGATTATGCTTTAAGATTGATTCAATGTTATCCAACAACAACAACAATCATAAAAGTAAACATTTTTTCTCAAAATCCATATAGGATGAGGAAAATATGGGCTATATTTAGAATTTGGTCTGAATATAGTTTTATTTTGAAAATAGGAATTAATTGAACATGCTAAGCTGAGAGGAAGGAGCTAGGGGGATAGAATAAGTTGAAGATGAAAACAAAATTAAAGATAATTAATGAGTTCAGATATTGAAGCTGATGATATGAAATGGAATCCTTGGGAGGTATGAAGGGTTTGTTTAGGGAAGGAAGTCCTCCTTGGAGGCAGAAGAAAATGAAGCAAATGTAATAATTTTGAATGTTTATGGGTGATATAAAAATAAGTTATTATTTATTTAGGACTCTGTGCCCGGGAATGGGGTTAAAGTGAGAATGACTGAAAGCAAGGATGACCGTTAGTCAAACAGGGAGGGAGAGGGAAAATGAGGACCTAATGCCGGGGGCTTAAGTGAAGAGGAAATGTTTTGAGAATGATGAGGGCAATGAATGTACCAATGTGCTTTACACAATTGATGTATGTATGGATTGTGATAAGAGTTGTATGAGCCTCTAATAAAATGATTAAAAAAAAACCCTTTCTGGAAGAAACCGTGTTGCTCGATCAAAGTGGCTAATTGAAAGTCAAGGTGGCTGAGAGAGGGCTGTGCCCTGGCTTAAATCAGTCAGAAAAGCCTGAGGCCTCTTTTGTGTCAATAAAAGTGTGTAAGTAAAAGCTAACATAAAATAAATATATATTAAATTTGCTTTAAAAAAAAAGCTAATATGATCACCTCTTGGTTCTTAAGCTTATGCAAGAATTACAGGATTTATTTAAGATTCCAACACACAATGCAGATGTGTGCACTTGTCGTTATTCACATACACGGCTGGGATATTGCTTGTTTTAAAATTAAGCATTTTTATTTATTTTTAAGAATCATTTTATTAGGGGCTCATACAACTCTTACCACAATCCAAACATACATCCATTGTGTCAAGCATATTTGTAGATTTGTTGCCATCATCATTCTCAAAATATTTGCTTTCTACTTGAGCCCTTGATATTGGCTTCTCTTTTCCCCCCTCTCTCCCCATTCCCCCCTCCCTCATGAACCCTTGATAATTTATAAATTATTATTAGTTTGTCATATCTTACACACTCTGATGTCTCCCTTCACCCACTTTTCTGTTGTCCGTCCCCCAGGGAGGAGGTTATATGTAGATCATTGTGATCGGTTCCCCCTTTCTCCCCTACCTTCCCCTTACCCTCCTAGTAGCTCAACTCTCATTATTGGTCATGAGCGGTTTATCTGCCCTGGATTCCCTGTGTTTCCAATTCTTATCTGTACCAGTGTACATCCTCTGGTCTAGCCAGATTTGTAAGGTAGAATTGGGATCATGCTAGTGGGGGGTGGGGGGAGCATTAAAGAACTAGAGGAAAGCTGTATGTTTCATCAGTGCTACACTGCACCCTGGCTGGCTCATCTCCTCCCCAAGACCCTTTTGTAAAGGGATGTC
>NW_022103951.1:6824363-6839072 GCF_000313985.2 Echinops telfairi
GAAGGTGTGCATCATGGAATGTCAATTTAATAGAACAAAGTGTTCTTGCATTGAGTAAGTACTTGAGTAGAGGTCCAATGTCCATCTGCTGCCTTAGTACTAAACTTATAAAATATGCACGTAGATCTATTTCCTCAGCCCTGGAAAGTTTATGTAGAGTAGCTTTTTCCCTGTACCCCTTTTGCATTTCTTTTTTTATTAAAATTTTTTTTCATATACTTACCTCAGCAGACTTATGTTGTACTTGTCCTTTTGTGCTTGACTTACTTTGCTTAGCATAAATTCCTCTAGTTCTTCCAATGCGGCGATATGCTTTATGCGTTCATCACTGCTTTTTAGGGATGCATAGTACTCCATTGTATGTATGTACCACAGTTTTTCAATCCATTCGTCTGTTTCCATCTCCTTGAAATTGTGACCTGAATTGGGCTACCTTTGAGGGTGTTAGGTGGTATCTCATAGTTGTTTTAATTTGCATGTTAGGAAAAGTTTACAATTTGTTACTATGACTAGAAGTGGAAGGTATTAAGAAAAATGTGTGATTCTATATCCTTGATTTCAATGGACTGGCCTCACTTCAGCAGGCAGCCCTAAAAGTTGCCTGTTGGTCCAGAAGGAAACCAGTAGGTATCCTGTAAGAACATTTGCTATTCGGGGTGATGATGATGGACTGAACCAATTTAATCTCTTTCAGGTACTTGGAAGTGAAAAACAAAAGGAAAGGACAAGGCAATTGTTAGTTGGGAGTGGCCAATACACACAGAGAAGGCAGGAAATAGAAGCCTTGAGGCACTTGTAGTCTGAGGAGTTTTGGATGTACCAAACTAAAACCAAGTTCACTGCCATTGACTTGATGCCAACTCATGGCAACCCAGTAGGATAGGGTAGAACTGCCCCTGTGAGTTTCCAAGACTGTAACTCTTTATGGGAGTAGGAATCACAGCCTTTTTCCTGCCTTGAATGTACAGAAGCTAGGAATAAGGAGAAAGGGAAGGTCCGTAGAACTCAAAATGCTGGACTCATGGTCAGATAGTGACTAGCAATGTCTGAACCAGGACAGTATTTATACTTTTTTTCCCCTTCCTGTTTCTGCAACAAATGAATGACTTCAACTATACCATAATGCTTTCCAAATCTGGCTGTGGATCAAAATAAACTAAAAAGCTTTTGAAAAATTACTGTTTATTCTTGGTTACCATTCCTGGAAATTCTTTTTAACTAGGTAAAGCTGAGGTCTTTGGGTCTGTATTTTTCATAGGTACCTCAGGTGATTAAGATATGAGAGGTCAACTGACCTGTGTGTGCAAATCACTTTCCCATTAGTGCTGTTAGTCACTTTTATTTTAAATTCAGACCTAGAAGGAATTCATTGTTACTATGGTGACAGAGCAGGCATTAATAAGAATATTTATATTTCTAAGATTGGAAATGAAGGGAATCACATTACTGGTAAAGCAATTATTCTTTCCTGGGTTGGCACCAAACCTAGAAGCTGCTGTTTAGAAAGCAGATCATGAATTATTTTCCCGACTCTTTAGCAAAATGACTAAGCCTGCACTTTCATTCAAATTTTGTGATTTTTACCATCTTTGTAAGCATACCTGTACATAGAAATATTTTTTCAGAAGTGTCCGTCCTCAGTGAATGAAGTCTTAAAATATTTCCCCAAAATTTATGGCACATATATAGAGCACATCAGAAGGTAAATTGTGCATAAAACCAAACCTGTAGGCCTGAGTAGAACTTCTCTAAATGGTTTCTGAAACTGTAAATCTTTACCAGAGCAGATAGCCGCATCTTTCTCCCAAACAGTGGCTGGTGGGTTTGAATTGCTCACTTTGCAGTTATCAGCCCAGTGCCTGACCCAGAGTGCCACCATGGCTCCTTAGTCTGTACATATGTAATAGATATTTAAATATAGGGACCTTTTATTTTTAAAGACATTTACTCTATATCCTGTATATAGGCATCGCCCACATAGTAAAGTCAGAACGCAATAAAACTTTTGTTGATTGATTAAGATCGCAAGCCAAAGTCAGGGCAGTCTTTTATCTTCATCTTGAATACAGCATACAAAACAAAGTAACCATGAACAACAAAATGGCTGCCAAGAATAAAGAAGTCATCAACAAAATAGCTGAAATAAGGCAACCGAAACTGACCGAAATCCAAGACCATCAGACTAAACACATGGGGTTGTACCCCTTATCAGACTGAACACCCACGACCACACCTTTGATTACACCCACAAAAATTGTATAAAATTCAGCTAAGAGCCCAAGGGGTAGAGCTTCTTGATTGCTGCAACTGAACGGACCTCCCTCTGTCACTCTCTCTTGCTCTTGCTGGTAACTATTGCCCATTTTTCTTGAATTGCTATTGATATGTGTGAATGCCCATTGGAATTAATTGGTTAAAAGTCTATTTGGCTCATCGCATGTGTTACGCTCATGAAAAACCTGGCCTAGCCACTGTGTGAAGTTTAGAGGCTGAAAGGTCGCTACAACTGGTTCAGAAGCCGACTGATTCAGAAGCCACATACTAGTAAAGAACACTTAGAGACTACAGGTCGTTGCCTACGTGCATAAGACTACCGATTCATAAGCACTCTTTGGTATTTTCTTAAGGTGCTCAAGACACATCTCCTCTCCAACACTTCACTCTTCCTCATTCATTCCAGCTGGATTAGAAGTCTAGTGTACCACCATCTTGCAGTTTGAACCCATCCCCCAGGAAAGCGTACTGTATTTTCAGATATGTTTTCTCAGTGAAGGAGATCCCAAGGTGATAAAAATTACTATTTTCTTTAAATGGGGGCAAATATGTCTTAGATATTACAATGTTATGTGGTCATTAAAGGAACACAAGACATAAACAAATGCACTGTGTATCTGTGGTATTAAAAATTATGATTATGGGGCCTGATTGTTTCCCCTGATACCCAGGGCATTCCTTTGAAACCTTTTGTGAGCTGAAATGGTGTAAAAGTAAAGAAGCAATTACCATGGATTTCCCAAAATTAGCATTATGGGAAAAAATTTGAGCTTTCCTCTACCCCCCAAATAACCTAACAAATCACACCAAAATATATAAAATGTAAAGTAGCACTAAAATATAGTGTTCATAAATAGAGTTAAAAGCTACAGAGAGTAGATGCCAAAATGCTGAGTGTAGTTCTTGTAGAAGGAGCTTGGGGAGGCCAGTCTTGCTGCTTGGGTTACATGCTGCCTGTTTAAAGACTTGCTACAAAACACATCCTGAATGCTAGTTATGAAAAGCCTTTTTTCATAAAAGTGAATATTCTCTTTGGACTTTGTTCAGTTAGGGAAAACAGGTAGGTCTTTCATTTTTTAAAAAGTGTATAAAGCTAACTTCCAAACAGCAGGGGAAACCTCTATTTGCAATAATATGTCTAAAAGGACTCCTTGAGGGAAGGGGATGATCATCAAAACAGGTTGGGAAATACTATTTTAAGCCTTTCACAAAATCCTGATGTCCAGCATCTGGGCCTTGTCTTAGTTGAAAAACAGATTGCTGTGACAAGTTTCAGTGGTGAATTGGTGAGTGGATCAGGAGAGCTGGTTTTCCGGTTAGCCAATAAAGACTGCTATCGCATTAGCATCCAAGTGTTCTGTTTAAGGAGCACTTGAAGAGACAGTACCCTTCAGAGGCGCCTAAAGGAATTAATATAAAGAACAGGATTTCAAAGATTAACTGAGCTTTTGTAGATGCACTCATACAGTCCCACAAGAAGAAATGAGAATCAACTAAAATGAATGAAAGCAGAACAGTAGTGGAAGAACCAAATGGTGAATGGGTTATTCAATATGCTATCCACCGCGAGATTGCTCAAAAAATGGAAGAGGGAGAAGAAAAGCATAGAAGTAATTAGTGTGACTTAGATGCATATATTGAGTCAAAGGTCATAAAGCTGGATAATATTTTGATTTATTTTTATTTGCAATAGACCACTTTTTGATCAGAGTTTTTAAGTGAATATTTTAATCAAATTAGTGACTTTGAATTCAGGAGTAAAACAATTTTGTTGATATGAAGAATAGATTAATTCGCATTATAATTACTATGTATGCAGTGGAGATTTCAGGAAAATAAATATTACAAAGAGCTTATAACAAAATAATATTAATAGTTGGTATTTTCTGACTATTGACTAAAAATAAAAATATTATATATTGAAAAAATATATAATAATTATATTTGAAAGATTCTCAAAGTTATTAATATAGACACATTAATCATCTGCAACAGATTATTTAACACAATGCATTCCCCATTTATTATTGATAAATATATGTGTAGTATAGTTATGGGCTGCTACTTAAGGTTTTTAATGACTAATAGCTCAGAAGTTGACAGCCTATCCCTTCTTTGTAGTCTATTCTTATTCTGGAAGCTCCACTGAAACCTGTTCCATGGGTGACACTGTTGGTATTTGAAATACTGATGACATACTTCCATCATCAGTAAAATGCAAGCCAGTGCATTATGATTGTGGTAATTACATAATCTCGTGTCACCTTGAGGATATTAAGAGTGAAGGAGTAGAGTCTAGGCTGTTAATCAGGTCACAGCCCGATGATGTCTCCTTGTGGGTATGGCCTCCTAATGAGGATTCTAGGAAATATTTCTCTTTCTCCCTGGAGGAGGGCCACACACTCTCGGTGTTTCACCTTCCTGTTGAGGAGTCACACTCAGGAGCTTCCAGAGCCACACTGAGACCTGAGAGAGTCCTAGAGATGCTTCTACTACCACTGGATCCACAAGACTTTGCACCCACTGGCCTGTGATCTTCCTGCATTTTGCATCATTGCATGTGACTGTGTGAGTCTGAAGAAGAATTTATGGACTAGTCTCAGAAATATGGGCTAATATTGGACTTATGGACATGATATAGCTTGGGCTGGGATGTTTTCTTAATATTCAATTACTCCTTGATATAAAGCTCTTCCTTACACATATATGCACGTCCTTGGATTTGTTTCTCTAGTCAATCTGGCCTAACACAATGACAAACTGACAGACAAGTAGTAGTATAGTTATGGATCAGTGAAAAAGAGGATCAATAAGATAGGTTGACACAGTGCCAAAACAGACTCAAAAATAACAATTGTAAGGATAGTGCATCACTGGGGATTGCTGCATTCTATTGTACATAGGGTTGCTATTAGTCTGAACTAACTCGATAGTACCTAATAACAACACCATAGCTACTGAATGTTGAATTTGCCTATACTAGTATTGTTACTCCACTTAAAATATGTTGTTGTTAGGTGCTGTGGAGTTAGTTCCAACTCACAGCCACCCTATTTTCAACAAAAATCAACACATCTCAGTCCTGTGTCATCCTCGCACTTGTTGTTTGAGCCCATTATTGCTGCCACTGCATCAATCCATATTATTGTCTTCTTATTTTTCACTGACCTACTTTATTAAGTGTGGTAGTTAGATGATTTTATGTCAACTTGAAGAGATCTGAAAGTTATAGGGGTGAAATCCACCCTGTCAATCAGGTCACACAACCTGATGATGCTTCTTTGGGGATGTTTGCCTTATTATAAGGGGGGATACTGGGAACTTCCCGCTCTCTATGCCACTTTGCTTTCCTGCCTACTGGGACGGCCTGCCTTGAGGGGAGCCTCCTGTGGGCCACATAACTCTGAGATATAGTGGCCCTCTGCCATGTTACCACCGATCTTGGGTCCATGCTACCCTGCATCCACCAGCCTGTGATTTTCCTGCTTCCCTATTCACCTTTCTGCCTCATCAGCCTGTAGCTATGTGAGTCTGAAGAGGGACTTAAGGACTAGCATCAGACTTATGGATTTGATTGGGACTGGACTAGGAGACCATCTTTATATAAGATTACTTCTTGATATAAGGGTCTTTCTTACACAAAATGTGAGTGCCACTGGATTTGTTCATCCAGACAACATGGTCTAACACCCCAAAACATGATATCTTTTCAACTGACTGTTCTCTCCTGAAAACATTTTCAAAGTACTGGAGACAAGTCTTGCCATCCTTGCTTCTAAGGAGCATTCTGGTTGTATTTCTTCCATGACAGATCTATTTGTTCTTTTGGCAGTTAACAATACCATCAATAGTCTTCTCTAGCATCGTAATCCAAATGCATCAAATCTTCTCCAGTCTTCATTATTCATTGCTCAACTTTCACATGCATATGAGGCAATTGAGAATACCATCTCAGTCCTGCCTATTCCCTCTTTGTAGTCTGTCCTTAGTCCGCAGCTCTGCTGAAACCTCTTCACCTTGAGTGATCTGGCTATTATGTGAAATACCAAACTATCTGACATCGTTTCCAGCATCACAGAAACACTCAAGCCACCACAGTGGTTCAGTGACTATGTATTCCTTCCATCTTCTTTTGATACTTCCTGTGTTAAACATTTTGCCCATAGAATTCTTCAATATTGCAACTTGAGGCTTGAATTTTTTTCTTCACTTCTTTCAACTTGAGAAATGCCAAACATATTCTTCCCTTTTGGTTTTCTAACTCTGTGTCTTTGCTTATGTCATTGTATTACTTCATCTTCTAGAAGGAGCTCTGGTGGTGTAGCGAAAATGCATAGGGCTGCTAACTGTAAGATCAGTAGTTCGAAACCACCAACCACACCACAGGAGAAAAACAGGACTTTTTATTCCAGTAAAGAGTTACAGTCTCAGTAACTCATAGGGGCAGTTCTATGCCATCCTATAGTGTCTCTATGAGTTGGCATTGATTCAATGGCAGTGAGTTTAGTTATGTCATCATTTCTTCTATTTACTTTAGCTACTCAATGTGCAAGTACAAGGTTGAAATTTAGAATATAATTTACTTTTTATTATATGATGTTGTTATTGTATACCATTGAATGTATTTCAACCTCCAAGACCCTATAGGATAGAGTAGAACTGCCCACTATAAGGTTTTCAAGGTTGTAATCTTTATAGAAGCAGAATGACACATCTTTTCCCATGGAGTGGCTACTGGGCTCAAACCACTTTTCAAAGAACAGCGAAACACTTAACTACTGTGCCATCAGGGTTACCTTACTGGAAATTACATTTCTTTTCTACTTTGGGTGGATTCAGTAGTCTACCAAATTTGTGTATATAATTTAATTAAGTTATTGCATTCAGAGTACACTATGTGTTCTATTAATATTCTCCTAAACATTCTGACATGAGGAGATCTTGGAAATACCATTTGAATAATGTTCAAAAACTTCTAACAACCAGGCAGGGCTTCTGGGTTTAATATTTTACATGTGTTGCTTGTTATCCACTCATCACTTTGCTTCCTGCTCTGTGGCTTAGGAGGCTGACCTCTGTATGTTGCTTCTGCAGGCACTTTTGCTCTTTGACTTTCCGTTTTTCCAATGAGCGACACTGGTAGGAAATAGGAAGGTGAAGAGTAAGAACAGTGTGTTTACTCCCAGGCTTCTTTTCTTCCCGGTCTCCAGAGGTTAATTGCTTCCCCCAGTTAAGGCCACAGATCCTCTCATTAAACTTCCTTTATATTAATACTCTGTCAAGATTCCAGTAATGGCTCTCTACTCTTGATTTCTCAGGCCTGATTCCCTAATTTCTCTAGCCCCAGGGAACTTCAATATCCCTTGTTACTTTTCCTAAACATTGCCCATATCTTTGTAAATGTTACAAAGCTTACATTCTCCTCCATTACCCAGTTTGAGTGTGACATCTCTTTGTGCAGAAACCTTTACTGATAAGACACCATAGCAGATAAAAAATTATGTCATGTATAACCTTTACTGTGTTATGTTATATACAATCTAACAAGCTCAAATTTCAGAATAAGAAATATGCCTTTCTAAGCCCCAAAGAAAAGTACATTGATGACACAGTTCTAGCTTAGCTATGAAAGTCCCATATTATGCTAAGGTGGACACTGCTTCAGTACAGAATGCCATTACATGCCATGAAAAGAAATTGAGGTTCTCATTAACTTTGAAGAAGGGTTGTTGTTGATGATGTAAATGTTTTACCTTTAATTTGAAATAAGTGGAATAAACAATGGACTCTTTGTAAGGTACTAGGAAAACACTGGAACTTAGAGAACTTTGATTTTATTATTAAGAAAGTTGACAAAATTAATTTCCTGTGGCAAAGGAATACTTTTTTATTACCTTAAGCCAGAATTAATGATTAGAATGGTTTCACACTATCCTTAAAATGCCTTAAACTCAGTGTGGACTTACCTAGCAATATCCATGCCTATCTATCTATGTGCAATTTAAAAAAAACAGATAAGTGTTTATAAATATGAATATATGTGTTGTGTTATATATAACAACCTAATGCTAATTCAGATTTGCTGTTTTAGCCTGAAAAGTCTACATAAAATTATCACTGGCGGTGCCTGCCATTTATAAATATTAAGCGTTAAAAATCAAAGCAAGGAAACTTAGAAAATCATCACTTTCGCATTTGGAAATTCTTTGACTCATCTTTGCCCCATGGATAACAGAGAGGACTCTGGGTGATCTCTTTACATATGCCTTCTTTTTTCAGGTGATCAGTTTATAACTAATTCTCCCATATTGACTATCTTGTTATCAACATTTTAAATTTATGACAATAGTCGAAAAAATACATAGTTAAATAACCTTATGTCCAGATAAGGACTCGTGTGTTTTGAGAAGTGAGTGCTTCCCTCTTGAGTCCCAAGTCCTTGATCTCTTCCATCCTACACTTTCCTCTAGTCTTGGATGTAAATTATGTTAAAAGGGGGAGAAGGAGAGAGAGAAAGGCCTTGATGGGCTATTAACTTTCACTTGTTCTGTGTTCCTTGGTCTTGCTGAATCCCTGCTATGAACACATGCTAGTGGCTGCCCCAAGGTCCTACTGGAGCTGCAGTGTGGGACACTGGACAATATGAGGTGGTCACTTGGGCACAAAATCTGAAACCCACCATTTTCATGATTGGAGGGTATGGAGAAAGCGGGCAGCAATTTTAAGTGGGTGGTGTTTCTGTAGAGAGCCAGAACTCTACTTCAGTTAGCATAGGGCAGGTCCCATTCTAGTTAGAAATCCTGATCCAGTTACTTCTACCTGTAGTTTTTAATGGTATAAGCCAACCAACCTGCCTGAAGGACATAGGTCAAGACTCTATGAAGAGGGAATTGCAGATGGAAGCTATAGGGGAGGAAGCAGCTTCATGGAACTATATCTGATGTGACTCCTGGAGCCAGAGAAACATTTGGCCACTGAAGTTGTGCAAAACATTGATTTTTCACATAACCTAGTCTTTGGAACATAACAATGTTGATAAGAGAGAAGTGGGTATAATTTGAATCTAACTATTTAATGCATTCTAAGTGTCAAATTACTACACATTTTTCAAAGAAAAATAAATGTGCACATATTTTCTCTATAGTTATGATGTGGTTTGTTGACATCATTTAAATATTGTATTACAGACAACTTTATAAAAAGGTCCTTGGCAGAGGAATGGGCAGCTTTATTACACAGATGCATATCTTATTAGCGTGGAATTCCTCTAGGGTCATATATGTCTGTATAAGGCAGATGGCTTAATAATTATTTCTGAAGAGTTCATGAAGACTAGCTATTCAAGGTCAGTGGGGGTGCTGGAAATTTCCATATCGATGAATACATTCTACATTAGAAAGATGGGCAATGGGAGTGATTGTCCTTATTTGCCCCCATCCCAGCTGAGCTTGGCTCACTTGATGAATATTAATTGAGGTGGAAATGAATTGAAACAATGAGCTTCCAATGAGGACAAGCACTAAGTATGTTATCAAGCGACATGGGATGGGTTTTCCTTTCCCCTCAAACTCTAGAAGAAATACAAATTCAAGACCTACTTATTTTCACCTACTGGCAGCTCCATCTGGCATCCACGTAAAGAGGGATGTAATGCAACCTTGTGTTTTGTAGTGATACTGACGCTGACACTGGGTTTCCATGGGAGTTTAGTCAGCAGAGAAGTCCTCCAAGTGATCTCCTGCAGCTCGAGTGGCAAAGAGTCATTGCTAATCTTTTTCATCTCTATGGGTTTAGCCCTTCGAATTATGGGACCAAGCCACAACTCGGCATGTAAAAACATAATGATGATGATTTCATCTCAGGCAGTTTGTAGAACTCTGACACTCCCGTGGAGTAAGAGAGTAGGGAGAAGCCAGGTTACATAACAGAGAAGTAAAAATAGATTGGCTGGCTGTGTAGTACAGGATTACCAATGTCTGGCTTATAGACAACTCATACTTACCCTTCAATATTACATATATGTGCCCTCATTTTAAAATGATTAAGCCAACCCCTGCTTCCAGAAATTCTTCATCATAATCACCTTCACTTGTTGCACATGCAGCTTTATATCATATATATAAATACACATACATATATATATACATACACACACACACATATATATATCATTTTAACGCTTTTTTCTCAGATTGTTTCCTAATACTGAAATCATTATACTGTCAGAATTATTTTTTCAAAGTTGAAAAGCAACACATAACACATACATATACACACACAAATTGACTGGGTTTATTTCATAATATATTGATTTCAATAGTACTCTTATTTTATAATTCAAAATTTTAGGGGCTTTCCCCCTACATTTCACAGGAAAATATTTTTTGCATTTTCTAAGCATATTTCATATTTACTTATCAATGAATTATATTATCCCAGCTTATACTGACAGAATGTAGTGAAATATATGGATTCACTTGCCTGCTTCCAGATTATTTCAATAAGATATTTCATCTTCTCCAACCCCTGTCCATATAATCCTGTCACACAAATAATAATGAGATAAAATTTTAGACATAAAAAAATTCAGAAAATCTAAACATAAATATTATTATCAAGGTATATGAATAGTAAAAATATGCTTGTATACTTTATTATTTTCTTAAAAGTAAAAACAAAAACAAGAAGACACAATGTAAATCTTTACATTATCTAGTCACGCATGCATTAAATTATTTATGTGGAAAGTCTCTGTTTTGGAGGTGACAAAGAACTTTCAGACTACAAGGTAACCATCAAGGACACTGAAATCTTGGTGATTTATCAAGTTATTCTAGGAATACTCAGATTTATGTTAGCGGTTGGTTTACAGACAGGAAAAATATGGCTACTTGAAAACAATGCTTCAAACTGGATCATTCTCCTTTGATTCCCTGATGAGAATTTGGATTAACACCACTGTTTGATTCAGTATTCTGGGTGCAAATGCAAATTCTCAGTAAAGGGTTGAATTTAGTGAATTTTCTAGAAGCCCTACTTGAGAGCTTGAGAGTTGGTTTCACATTGAGGAAATTCACTTTGCAGGAACCAGAGCTGAAGTGCACCTACTCTCAAGCATGAACTACTTGAGGAGATCCTTTACATTTCCCTGAGGTGCAGGCAACTCTTTTTATAAGGAGATCTCTGAAAAAAACCACCAACAATGAATTCCACATCCGCTAAACCCCCATGATTTGAAATGAAGCACAGCCACACCAGGACAGCACTCACAATCTCTTTTCCGTTCACTCTGTATGGTTGTGCACCATGTTATAATTCAGTTCCGAATGGCACATAGCATTCAGCTTTCATGGGAAATCAATTTGTTCCCTCATTTGAAATGATATTTGGTTGTGTTTTTCCCATAGTCTGTGCTTATGAGTACAGACAGACCAATGGAAACGTTTTCAGACATCTGATTCAAATGAATTTTCTATATGTTGGTTATAGGTTGAAAGCTTAGTGACCAATGTTGTATATATCTAATCCTGAAGGATATGTGGGTATAAGCATTTCTAACTCAACACGTTATAAACTGAACCCATTACCCCAGCCCCTTCCAACCATTCTGCTATTCCCTGCTAGTGTTATTCATGCTGTTAACTAATCTGGATACTGGCAATTTATTCCAAGGTCCTTTATTTCTCTTCCTGATGGATGGTGCTGCGATATGTAGCTGTTTACCAAAATCCTGAGCATGGAGTAGAATGTATTTCCGAGCTGCCATTACAGCAAGATGTGGCCATGATATTAAATACAAGTAAGTATAATGTGTGTCGAACTGCTATAAATAATTTGTTAGCCTAGGCTTTTAAAATGAAGGTGTGCCCCCTTAAACTTCTCCTTCATCTCCTACTGACTATGATGAAATTCTAATGTATGGTGTAACCATAACATGGAAGAATCCTAGCGTCCTGAATCACCAAATGGAGGAGAGCTTCTAGCTGACAAGGAATATGAATAAGAAATAAGCTTTTATGTTGTTTGAATCATTAGACTTGTCCACATTTGGAGCTAATCTTTACTGCAGCTTAGCTATTTTTTTTGTAGGGTCGCATCCTCTAATTTCATTTATTGGGAGGCTTTATCTGTGTTTCTATGACAGAACAACACTCAGGAGAAAGAAAAAGGTTGAAAATAAAGAAGAGATTAAGGCTACTTGTTGGAGATAGTTCCCCGATGTGGGGTTTGATTTCTTCTACCAAAACTTGCGGAAAGGATGGGGTTAAGCAAATGTTTTCTAGGTGGAATATAACAGGTTAAGGGTGTGCCCCCTGATGGCTTCTACTTTCTCCACACAGCAGGAGAAGTGCACCTACTCTCAAGCATTTGTCGCAGATGATGGTGGGATAGGGTTTGGAATAGCATGGTGAGGGTTCGAATGAACTCTGTGGGACATGAGCATCATTGAATGCTAAGCAAAATAGGAAGTGCTTAATCTGTAGATGAACTATTTTTTCCCACTGGTTTGATTTCTTCAGCTGTACTCTGCTAATGGGGACAGAATTCCAGTCTCTTCTAGTCAGTAGTATAAATTGCCATGTCTAAAATTAGATCAAATCCAAGCTGTCATCATTTCGCTGATTGGGGAGAGCTATGAAAAGGGGGTTCTAGGGATATACAATTCTCATATTCTAGAGTTAGAAGTTGACAAGAAACGACTTAAGATGACCTTGGAGGTGATGAAAGTTCAGGGCCTGAAAATGACTATTATGGAGTTTAGACTGGACTCCAGTTATGGATTAAAATAAGGGGAAATTGTGAAAAGGATACCACAATGTCATACATCCCTTTTCTGATTTTAAACCCTTGTTCTATTCCATCAACTGCCTCTTGGTCTATGTGCTACATGAGCACAATTGAGTGTTATGGAATTCCCATTCTAGTTCTTTCTGCTTTCTGCCCCAATCCATCTCAAATTAACAACGATATCCCTCATGCCACATCTTCTCAATCCAGCTTGAATTTATGGAATCTCCTTGTCTATGTACTATTGTAACTCTTGCTTAATTATCTTCAGCAAATATTTACTTGCATGTGATATTAATTATATCATTTGATCAATTCTTATTTGAGTTATGACTTTTATGCTCTGATTTTTTTCTCTGCTAAGAACTTTCCATATATCATCACAGTTAATCATGACAACCAATTATAGAGGTAAGTAATATTTTCCCATCTTACAGAAGATGTAATGGAGTTTTATCAAGGTTAAGCACCTTGTGTAAGTTCACTCAGCTAAGCAAGTACTTTATTTCAAAGCCCATACTCCTAACCACTGCTGCAGTGTTTGATGTCTAAATGCCAGTATGTAGTTACAAAGAGAACCAGAGTCTGACACAGAGTTTATTGGGTAGCAAATCATCCCCAAACTCAATAGCTTTAAACAATAATCATTTCTTTGTTATCATGCAGGTTGACTGTAATTTGGTTAGTAGCCTAAGCTGGAATTCAGACTCTAGGCTGCAGGCTGAGCTTCAGAAATCTTTCATTCTCCTTGGATAAATAGTTATATGGGGCACACATTCTGCTCCAAATATATCATTGTGGGGGCACAGACCACAGAGACAGGCCATCTAGAATATTATTTTCTCACAGCAGATCATTGAAGCCAAAGGTATGTTAAGCTCCATTTTTTTTCTCACTGCCTTTGAGTTGATGCCGACTCATAGTGACCCTATGGGGCAGGGTGGAATTGCCCCTATGGCTGCAGTGCTACGTATCCCTGGAGAGTGGTTTTAACTTTCTTTCTGGTCTTTGAAGAAAATATTTATAAGACAAACACAGTTTTCCTTTGTTAATAACGATACCATTTCATGTCCTTCTATTCTTTACCTAACTTACACAGTTTTTGTTTCTTTGTGCAATCTCACTAAATTCCTCATCCTGCACCACAACCACTTGTTGGATGTTGACTCTAATGCCAGGCTCTATTATAGACACTTTACAAGAATTATTGCCCTTAATCCTCAAAGCAGCCTTATGGAGTAAAGGTATTAGTTTCATTTCCTAGATAATGAAGTTTTAGAGAACTTTAATGATTTGTACAAATCCACTCAGCTAGAAACTTGTAGACACATGATTAAAATTCAGATCTGTCACGAAAGGCCATATTCTTAGATTCCATGACTTTCAGTCTCCATAATTAGTCCTAATTAGACAGCCAGATGAGTAGCCTTCCTCATATATTCCATTCCAACTCAAATTTCATCATAGAGGTGTGTGACTCATGGCCAATATCATTTTGGAATTTGAGATGCCCACATGAAGGCATTAGATTTCTCATATTAAAATGAGGGATTGAGATTCCTTCTGCCTTCTACTTCCTTCAATACACCTCAGAAACAATAAGGGGAGTAGTGGTACTGAGGGTAGGGGGAAGGTGGGGGGATAAAG
>NW_022103951.1:6839589-6840543 GCF_000313985.2 Echinops telfairi
ATGTGTAAAGCATGACAATACTGTTATGCTTAACTTAAGCATATGTTGTGTGATAAAGTCATATGTAAAACTCCTAGCATGATGCTTTACAAATGGTAGATATTATTCTTAGAATTATTGTCATTATCACAGGAACTGTTGCTAATTCAGCAGCAACTTTCTAATCCAGGTTTCTCATGAATGTGAGATGTAACTAAGAAAGCAAACAGTGGAAATGAAGCTATACTTATAAAAACAAAGTTAATCATTTTATTGGGAGCTCTTACAGATATCAAACCATTCCATAGTTCAATCACATTAAGCAACATTGTACAACTGCTACCACAATCAGTTACAAAACATTTTCTTTTTTCTTGAACTCCTTGATATCAGCTCCCTTTTATCCCCTCCCTCCCCCACCTTACCCTCACCCCACCCCAGGAACACTTATCATTATTATTTTCCCCTATAATAGTTTTTTTTGCCATATCTTACATGATCCAATACCAATATATCCATTCACATACAATTATGTTGTTTGCTCACATCGAGTTCAGTTATATAGTCAGCAATGCTATCAGCTCCCTATTCTGTCCCACCCCCTTTCCCATACTGTCAGAGAACCCATACTCTTATTTATGTTTCTTAATATCTGTCTTGGATTTCAGGTACCGAACAATCTTAAATATACAAATGAGCATATGCAATCGAACATGATTAATGAGGTAAAAACAAATAAAAATTATAATAGTAAGGGGAAGTAATATTAAAGAACTACAGGATAGTTATGTGGTTCATCAGTGCTATACCACACCCTAGATTTTTTTTTCCCTTCTGTGTGGCCCTTCTGAAAGGGACTGTCCAATTTTCTTACAGGTGAGTTTTGGGTTTCCACTATATCCATACCCCTTCACATTGATTTGGTTGCTTATTCTTGAACTTCTGATACCTTTTCCTGTTAACACCTCATATTTA
>NW_022103951.1:6840987-6842942 GCF_000313985.2 Echinops telfairi
TCTGAAGAGAAATTTATAGATTGGTATTGACATATAGGCTAATATCAGACTTAAGAACTTGATCTCAACTGGACTGGGCTATTTTCTTAATATACAATTACTCTTTGATATAAAGCTCTTTCTTATACACATATAAGCATCTATGTATTTGTTTTTCTAGTCCACCCGAACTAGCACACTATATCTTTTAATAACCAGTCACCATTAGCTTTCTTCAGGACATTTGCTTATGCATCCATTTTGTCTTCAAAAATTGTGTCGGGAAGGTATCATACAATGCCACATTATTCAGACAACCTGTCCTTGAACTGAGGTAAGATTTAAATAGAGGCCCAAAGTTCATATGCTTCCTTGTTGCATTTGCACATATATACATAAACAAACACACACACACATATATATTATTTCATCTATTCTTTGTTCTTTCCCCCTACTCCTGTATTATGTTTATCCATCATTCACCTCTCATTAATTCCTCAGATACATTTCAATTGATTAAACCCTGCGAGAAAAGCTACACCCTCCTCACCATCAATTTTTAGAACACTTACTGTTTCTCTGTACCCATCATTGTCAGTTCCCCACTCATTTCCCCCACCATCCATGGCCCCCAGGAATCGTCGGACCAGTCACTGTCTATGTAAGATTTCCTATCCTGCCTAAATTATAGATATATAAATACCAAAAAACCATATAAATAAATAAATAAACATACAGATAGTTGCAAGACTGACAGGGATCCTGACATAGAGCAGATGACTATCTCTCTGTGAAACAGAGAGAAGGACATGTTATAAATCATCAATACAGTCCCACTTTCTTCCAGAGCTACATATCCTGGGTCCTGCTTACCTAACAAGTCATACAACCTTTTAGTCTTCAGCATTCATGTCCGACAGGCAAGCATTCTAAATAGCACCATTGCCATTCCTGTAGTCAGAGATGGAGCAGTATAGTGCCCATCCCCCACCCAAATCCTCAATGGCACCTTTAGACTTTCAGTGTGTCCCCCTTGTGGGTAATATCCAACCAGTTCAGATTGATAAGTGAGTCAGAAGTCTACAATGGGGATACTTCAGAGACTTTGCTCCCATCACTGGGCTGTTGTGCTCTCCTCTTAATTTGCCCCCATGTGTGCAGTCAGACCGGCTACTCTGCCCGAGCTTTATCTTCAGAGATGTCCTCTATGGTCCTGTTATCTAGGGAGAGGGCATGTCTTGAGTTGAGGCCGGTCCTACAGTCATCTCTGTGGATGAGCTGCTCTGAGCAGGAACATCGTCCACAAGGATTGGCACACTGGGATGAGGTCTACTCTCACTCTACCTTTCCTGTGGACATACAAAGAATACCCTCCCTTTGGGTGGGTTAGTGCCCCATAGCCATAATTTTTCTTCCCCCAACCCTCTGTGTGCCTTAATGGCATAGGAGGCAGGTGCTATCTGCATCTTTTTTTTTTTAATGATGTATGAATCATTGGAATTGATCTTTATCATGCCATAGTATCTGGTCCCCAGCCTGGGACTTGTGTATTGTGTGCCTTTTTCCTTGTGCCTGTTCTGATGTTCAAACTTACCTCAGTGAACTCATGTTGTACTTGACCTTTTGTGCTTTGCTAACTGCACTCAGCATAATATCCTCCAACTCTTTCTATGATATGAGGTGTTTTTTTGTTTCATCACTATTTTTAGGGATGCATAGTATTCCATTGTGTGTATATATGAGGGGTTTTTTTTTAATACTGTTATTTGGGGCTCTTACATCTCTATCACAATCCATAGATTCATTCAGTGTGTCAAGCACATTTGCACATATGCCGCCACCATCATTTTCAAAGCATTCTCTTCCACTTGAGCACCAGATATCAGCTCCCCATTTCTTCGCCCTCCCTTCCCTGCCTGCCCTCCCTCACGAATCCTTGATAAGTTATAGATTATTATTTCCATATCTTACATCAT
>NW_022103951.1:6844644-6856447 GCF_000313985.2 Echinops telfairi
CCCTGGTACATGCCAGTATGTTCAAGCCTGGTCTCTTTCTCCCTCTCCTGTGGAGATATAAACAATACCCTCCCCTTGGGTAGGTTAGTGCCCTGCTCCCCCCCTACCCATGTCTTTTGTTTCCTCTTTCTTTCCTCCTCTTATTTAGTTGGTTGCTGTATGTATCCCTGGATTGGGTTTGCCCTCTGCCATAGTTGCTGGACCTCACCCCAGGGATGTATATATATAATAGTTTTTCCCCTATGCCCCGATATGTGAGTCTTTTAATCTGTTTGTCTATTGATGGAAATTTAGGCTGCTTAAAATTTTTTGTGATTGTGAACTGTGCACAGATGAACTCTGGAGAGCAGATGTATGGTCATGGTCTGTTTCTTCTTTCTTTCTGGGTATACACCCAGTAATGGATTTCCTCTAACTATACTTTTGAATGTTGTGCTCAATCTCTAACTCTGAAGAGATTGTTGGTAGGATGTTACTGTAATCTACATAGAATAAAGAGATACCCTTCCTGTTCTGGCAATTTTCTTGGAAGGTATTTCCATTGCCAAATAGTGGCCTTAATTTGTACGGTTTTGAGGAAACATGTTTTTCCAAGAAAACAATTACAAGAGACAATTAAAGAAGCTTTACAGCTGAGGCTCAGCACAGAAGTACAATAAGCAATCACACTTAAAAACATGGATCTGGCAGGGGTCCTCAAACTATGGCCCACGGGCCATATGCGGCCTGCCAGGGGATATTTTATCCAGGCCGCCGGATGTTTTTGCCCTGTTTTGTTTTTTACTTCAAAATAAGATATGTGCAATGTGCATAGGAATTTGTTCATGTTCTTTTTTTTAAACTATAGTCCGGCCTAAGAACGTGTCTGAGGGACAGTGAACTGGACCCCTGTTTAAAAAGTTTGAGGACCCTTGATTCTAAGGCATTGGTTAGAGACTTGTGGAATTCTCAACTAAAACATGTGATTCCTATAGAGACAAGCTGATCATAATGGCTAGAAGAATAACTGAAATGACATAAAATGATACATTACACACTTAATAAGATTTAAATTCTTTTTAAAAATCATTTTATTAGGGGCTCATACAACTCTTATCACAATCCATATGTACATCAATTGTGTAAAGCACATTTGTACATTCATTGCCCTCATCATTCTCAAAACACTTGCTCTCCATTTAAGCCCCTAACATCAGCTCCTCAATATTTCCCCCTCCCTCTCCGCTCCCCCCTCCCTCATGAACCCTTGATAATTTATAAATTATTATTTTGTCATATCTTACACTGTTCGACGTCTCCTTTCACCCACTTTTCTGTTGTCCATCCCTCAGGGAGGAGGTTATGTGTAGATCCTTGCAATCAGTCACCCCTTTCCACCCCACCCTTCCTCCACCCTCCCAGTATTGCCACTCTCACACTGGTCCTGAAGGGATCATCAACCTTGGATTCCCTGTGTTTCCAGCTCCTATCTGTACCAGTGTACATCTTCTGGTTTAGCCAGATTTGTAAGGTAGAATTGGGATCATGATATTGGTGGGTGGGGGGGTGGATAGAAGCATTTAGGAGCTAGAGGAAAGTTGTATGTTTCATTGTTGCTACACTGCACCCTGAGTGGCTCATCTTCTCCCCGTGACCATGCTGTAAGGGGATGTCCAGTTGCCCACAGATGTGTCTTGGGTCCACACTCTGCACTTTCCCTCATTCACAATGATATGATTTTTTGTTCTGATGATACCTGATACCTGATTCCTTCGACACCTTGTGATTGCACAGGCTGGTGTGCTTCTTCCACGTGGGCTTTGATGCTTCTGAGTTAGATAGCTGCTTGTTTACCTTCAAGTTTTTAAGACACCAGATGCTATATCTTTTGATAGCCAGGCACCATCAGCTTTCTTCACCACATTTGCTTATGCACCCGTTTGTCTTCATTGATAGTATCAGGGAGGTAAGCACACAATGTTATGATTTTTTGTTCTTTGATGCCTGATAATTGATCTGTTTGGCACCTCATGATCACGCAGGCTTGTGTGCTAGTTCCATGTAGGTTTTGTTGTTTCTGAGCTAGATGGCTGCTTGTTTACCTTCAAGCCTTTAAAACACAAGACGCTATATCTCTTGATAGCCAGGCACCATCAGCTTTCTTCACTACATTTGCTTATGCACATATTTGTCTTCAGCTATTTTGCTGGGAAGGTGAGCATCATGGAATGCCAGTTTAATAGAACAAAGTATTCTTGCATTGAGGGAATATTTGAGTGGAGGCCCAATGTTCATCTGTTACCTTAATAATAAACATATACATATATGCACACAGATCTATTTCTACATCCTCATATATAAATATATTTACATATGTACATGTCTTGATTTAGACCTCTATAAATACCCTTTGCCTCCTAACTGTTTCCTCTATTTCCTTTTACTTTCCTCTTGTCCCACTATCATGCTCAGCCAGGATTTGTATTTCAGTAATTCATCTCAGTTACATTACCCTTGGTCATGCCTACCAGGCCTCCTATACCCTCCTCTTCACCTATTTGGATCACTTGTTGTTCCCTTGTCCCTGGGTTTGTTAATACCACTTCCTTTCCCCCAACTTCTCCCTCTCCCTTGTCCTCCTGGAACTTTTGGTCCCTTTGTTTTCTCCTCCAGATTGTTCAAACAGGATTAAATTCTAATGCAAAATTTCAAACTATATTTGGGTGATATCAGGGAGAACATGAGTAGTCTCTAATTTCCTTTTAGCTTTAGACAAAATTCTCTGTAATACCGAGGGTACTTGCCACTCTTTGTGAATATAGTGGTTTGACTTCTTGTCAAATCAATGTTTATAAAGTGGAAAATAGTGATATAAAGTATACTTGAACTGAAACAAAGAATAATCATTGAGGCCATAAAAGTCATGCCATTTTCTTGTCTGCCAATATCGCATAAACCAAAGACACTTTTCCTTAGTGATTTCTAGCAGCATTGTTTGCAAAATATCTTGCTGAAATAAGGTTTTCATTTATTTCTTAAGTACTTGGATGATGTTAAAAAGATCCATAAGAAGCTAAGTAAAAAAACTATTTTTATAAATTCATAGACCCCTTTATTAAGCAAAAATATCAACGTCTGAAACTTTAGTTTCTCAAAATATCCTCTATCGAGGTTTATATATTTCTGCAGGTCGTGTTTCCATCTCTCTAACCCTTCTTTCTACCACTTGTCTGTCAGTTTGTCATACTGTGGTGGCTTGCTTATTGCTGTAAATCTGCACACCATGGAACTGGAATGTCAAACACCAGTAGGGTCACTCATTGTGCCCAGGTTTCACCAGAGTTTCCAGACTAAGAAAGACTAGGAAGGACTAAGATAGATGAGAGGGAAAGAAGAGATGGCCCACTACTGAAAAACTAGCCACTGAAAAGGTTATGAATAGCAGTAAAGCATTGTGTGATATAGTACTAGAAGATGAACCCCTCAGGTTATAAGCACTTAAAATATGACTGGGCAATAGCTGCCTCCTCAAAGTAGTGTCTTCCTTAATGAAATGGATGGAGCAACATTTTTGGCACCTCTATTTGTTGATGTGTCATTACTTAAGAGGAGAGGAAACAGCTGCAAACATCCAGTAATAATAAAAATGTGGAATGTACAATTAATCTAGGGAAATTGGAGGAAAAAATAAAGAAATGGAACACACAAAGATCAATAGTCATTAATGGGTTGAAATAGTGTGGTATTGACTGTTGTATGGTATATTATGACAGGATTGACAAATTGAATAGGAAGGGCATGTCACCCATTGTTTAAAAGAATATTTCAAGCCCTATCCTGAAGTACAACATTGATGGTGTTAGGATAATAGCCATACATCTATAAAGACCAATTAAGATGCCTTTTATTCAAATTTAAGCACCAACCAATAATGACACAGAGGAGGAAATTAGTTGTTTTTACTAACTTCTATAGTCTGAAATTGATCAAACAAGCAAGATGATGCACAGATAATTTTTGGTAATTAGAATATGAAAGTTGGAAACAAAGAAGGATCAGTAGTTGGATAATGTGGTCTTGGTAATAGAAGTAGCACTGGAAATCACATGATGGAATTCTGAGAGACAAATGACATATTAATTGTTAATAATTTTTTCAACAACATACATGGCAATTTCACACTTGGACCTAGTCCAACGAATACACAGGAATCTAATCAACTACATTTGTGGGAAGGGGCAATGGAGACAATGTCATTAGTTAGAACAAGGCCAGAGGCAACTGCTAATACGGAAGTTCAAATTGAAGCTGAAGATAATTAAAACAAGTTCACAAAAACTAAAACACACAAGCTTTAATATATTTCACCTAAAATTAAAGATCATCTCAAGAGTAGATGGGATGCATTGAGTATTTGTCTGGGTACCAGCCCCCAACATTCAAACAAGTCCTTAGGCGTGGCTTTTCAAATATGGAGAAGAAGATAGATAGTGAGGCACTGAGGCTCCTTGTCCCGATCCCAGACCCAAGAGAGTTAATGTATTTTCCAATGGGTATTTATAATCATGGGGCTTACAAATCTTTCAACAGGTATATACATAATATGGTGAACACGTAATAGAGGAAATGGGTAATATAATAAGTGGGTAATGGAATGAATCAGTGGCCTAACCTCTTAAGTCCTTGAGCCCTCCCCAAGGGAACAGTTTCTGAGCAGTATCAGAAAAAGATGTCAGAAGGGAGTTAGCTACTGTTTAGGGTGGGACAGGCAATAGAATTTGATTGCTCTTAACTACTGATAATCTCCATGCACAGTGAACAGCCAAGCACAGGTCTGAAACAACTTTTATGATAGCACTTTATGCAGGGCTATTGTGGGGGCTCCTTTCAGCCCAGAGAACATATATTTGATGATACCGCTATCTCAGAACAATGGAGGTTTTTCTTTAAGTAGAGCTAGTCTTCCAGGTCTGAGGTTGCAAATGTAGACGTAAGGCCAGATACACTCTTCCAAGGCCTCAGTTCTCCATAAGTATTAAGACCAAAGACAAGTTGAGTTGTGGGATGATATAAATGGCATCATATACAAAGAAAGCAAAAGCTTATTAAAAATATAGGAACAAAAACATCAAAGTGGATGTCAGTAGAGAATCTGAACCTTGCTCTAGAATGTAGAGAAGCTAAAGTGAAAGGAAGAAATAGTGAAATAGAAGAGCTGAAGAGAATATTTCAAAGGAGTAGACAAAGTAAAGGATTCTAATGAAATATTCAAAGACTTGGGGTTAGAAAACCAAAAGGGAAAAGGCACATTCAGAATTTCTCAATTTGAAAGAACTGAAGAAAAAAAAATTCAAGCCTTGGGTCCCAATATAAAGGATTCAGTAGGCAAAAATTTGAACCAGATAGGAAACATCAATAGAAGATGGAGTGTGCATACATGGTCACTATACCAAAAAGCTTTGTTTGATGTTCAACCATGTCAGAAAGTGGTATATGATCAAGATCCAATGATATTGAAGGAAGAGATCCAAGCTGCACTTAAAGTGTTGGCCATCAAAAGAGGGTTCCTGGAATTGAAAGAATACCGACTGAAATGTTTCAGCACATGAATGCAAGCCTGGATGTGCTCACTTGTCTATGCTAAACAGTTTAGAAGACAGCTACCTGACCAACTGACTAAAAAAGAACCATATTGTGCCCACTGCAAAGAAAGCTCATCTAAAAGAATGGAGATATTTTCAAACAATAACAATAAGAGGAAATTTGAGTAAAATGGCATTGAAGACAATTCAAAAAACAAGTCACCAATACATCCACAGAGAACTATCAGAAATTCAAGCCAGATTTAGAAGAAGATGCTAATATCGGATAGATGGCTTTGACTGAACGTAAAGAACATCCGAAAGATGTCTGCCTGTGCTTTATTAACTTTTCAAAGCATTTGACTGTGTGGATTGTAACAAACTGTGGATAAAATTGGGAAGAATGTAAAATCCAAAACATTTCATTGTGTTCATGTGGAACCATATGCAATCATTGAAACAAAACCAGAGAATACTGAGTAGCTTAAAAATCAGAAAAGTCGTGCACTATGGTTGTAGCCTTTCACTCTACTTCTCTAATGTCTATGCTGAGCAAGTAGGGTGGACTATGTGAAGTAGGATGGCACATCACGATTGGAGGAAGACTCGTTAACAACCTGTTAGCTCAGGCTTGTCAGGGATGCTGGGGCTTTTATTCCCTAAGCCATCAGTCACTGACTAAGTGTAGCTGAAGGAAGAGGAGAATGAAAATAACCCTAGAGACCCAGATAACACAACCTTGCTGACTGAAAGTAAAGAGGATTTAAAGCTTTTACTGATGAAAATCAAAGACTCCAGCTTTCATATGGATTATACCCCAATATAAAGAAAACAAAAAGCTCTCATAATTAGACCAATAGGCAATTTCATGATGGATGTAGAAAATACTGAAGTTGCCAAGCATTTCATTTTATTCTGTGCTGGTTAGAAGCCTAGTGCATGATCCATTATACCAACAGGGTGCATAGAATTTCATTTTATTTGGATCCACAATCAACATCCATAGAACTAGCAGTCAGAATGTCAAAAGACGTTCTTTATTGCACGGGAAACTCTATTACAAAAAATTTCTTTAAACGTTAAAAAGCAAAGATGTCACTTTGTAGGTTAAGGTGTGCCTGACCAAACCACGGTATTGTCAATGGTCTCACATGTATGCAACAGCTGGACAATGAATTAAGGTAGATTGAAGAAGGAATGATGTTGGGAACGTATATTAAATAAAGCATGAACTACCAGGAAAATGAACAAATCTATGTTGAAAGAACTATAACCAGAATACTTCATAGATATGAGAATGGTGAGGCTGTCTCGTGCACTTTGGCATGTCATTAGGAGGGAACTATCCCCGGAGAGGGACATCAACTTGGTAATGTGGAAAAGAGGAAGTTCTTCAAGGGGATGGATTGACACAGTGGCTGCAATAGTAGATGCGAACATAGCAACCACTGTCAGGAGGTGTCAGGATGAGGCAGCACTTCTTTCTGTTACACATGGGGTCACTAGGAGTTAGAACCAACTCAATAGCACAACACAAACCCATGCATTATTTGACTTACACCTCGTCAAAGGGACAGTTTTGGTATCTTCAGTGATTTAAATTGTTGTTTGAAATGTTCATCGAGTTTTTTAATCAAGAAGCCTGAAGAGGCAAGATCTAGGATGTAGAATGGATGAAACTAAGGTTTCTCAATAAAATTCTCATAGGACAGGCCTGGCTACCCTCAAAGAACACAGAGGTGTATTTCCATGATAGAAAAAAAATACTTGGTGCAATTTTCTTGGCCTTATTCTCACCAATGTAGTTTTAATTTTCTTCAAACTTCTTCCTATTAAGTTCCCATGATTGTCACATGTTCTTTAAGAAAATCTGCCAAAATCACTCCTAACTTAAACGCTAACACACAAAACAAAACACTTCCCTGCCCTCGAGTCAATTCTGACATATAGCGATAGTGTAGAACAGACCTGTCCCTTTGAGTTTCGGAGGCTATACATTTTGAGGGGAGGGTCGGTGGCAGGGGTGGGGTAGAAAATCTCTTTCTACTGCAGAGAAGCTAGTGGGTTCAAATTGCTGACTTGAGGTTAGCAGCCCAATTTATAACCCACGGTGCCACCAAGGCAATCTTAGCAAATGATCCCCAACCCCTTACCAGCCCTGAGAGCTGACTAGGACTCCTGCTACTAGGTTTCCAGCTGAACCAGTAGTTCCCAAACAAGGAATGCATCAGCTGCCTCTACTGGGCCTAAGGAGTTTTTTTACTGCCCAGGACATAAATTGTCCCGTTAGCTTTTCCTTTCTGATTGATGCTGGGTCTCTCAGTCCCCAGGCCAAGCTCCAGCTACTCTGTACACGAGGTCAGTTCCCTTATGTTTAACAGAACAAAGCATTTCCTGGTCCTGTACTATCCTAACAATGGTTGGTATGGTCGAGCTCACAGGTCCTTTAAATCTTCAATAAAAGTAAAAGTAAATGAATTATTAATTATTAATTTTCACCTTATCAAATAAACAAACAATATTATTATTATGAAGGAGCCCTGATGGTGTAGTGGTTACATGTTGGACTGAGAGCCACATGGTCGATAGTTTGAAATCAGCAGCTTCGGGAGAAAGACTGGGCTTTCTTTGTAACTGTAAGTCCTGTTACAGTTTCAGAAATTTACAGGGTGTCACTATGAGTCAGATTGACTTGATGGCAGTGAGTTTGGTTCAGGTTTTATTATTATAATTTAATTTATGTGATATAATTGCCAAATATATTCTTAGTAGGTACAGGCTGTGATATTATTTTATATGAATATACAATGGTAATAAATATACTGATACTAAAATCTGGTTATGATCACCTTAAAGTAAGTAATATTATATTTCTTTGGAGAATCAAGAGGAGGAAATGTTTCAGAACAGCATGACAAAAGCCACTCAAAGATGGAAGAAGTCAACTCTGGAATCCAAGGATTCTCTGGAATGCTTTTAAAGCACAGGACATGATTAGTTGATGGAATGTTGTAGAATATATTTAACCATAAATGACCACCAAATTCTTTCCAACTCTGAGAGGCAATGTTTGATTGCCATTTCTACTAATACTTTGATATCAACCATAGCTTCCCTATCATTCATCAACACGACAAAGTTCAGAAAATCCCATACCCAAACCTTCCTCTGGAAGAGCCACAGAAACTACACTCACTTTTGTTCTAATTAGTGGGGACTAGACTCCCTTAGGCTTATTGAATATCAGGTATGATTTGATAAGTTTCTTTTCTATTGAAAATGGTTTGTATTTTTTTTTAATCTGAGGATTCTCAACCCTTGATAGACAGATTAAATATGGTTCCTCTGCTCAGGAAATGAGGCAAAAGACACCCACACAAATGATCATTACTCTCCTTTTATCCTGACCTGAAAAGAGCCAAAAGATAAACAGTGAAATATCAAGCTAAAAATCTTTCAAGGATAAGCAACCTTGGGGGCTATATTTTTCTTCCTTATTTTGCCAGACAGAATAGCTGATGTAATAATAATTTGCAGTTAGATTAAGAAGTGCAGAGATGCATCAAAATATTAACACAAAACTAATTAACTTTTAGGAGCTTTATGGTTTCAGAGGAAGGCATAATTTTCATTTTCATCATAAGCAAAAAATTAGTTATTGTTTTGGTTAACTTATTCCAATATTTCTTTTAGGGTCCTTATTACAACAAATGTTTTTAGAGCAACTTAATTTCTGGTATTGAATTCCTTTGGGGGCACTGAGCCCAAGAAGGTGAAATATAGCCCCAATCAAGCCAGACTGCTTAGGAATCAAGGCATTGTAGACAATTTAGGTTTTAATATTGATATACTGTATAATTTTTGCATAACCCAGAAGAATATCCTTTATGTCTGTGAGTTTTGTTTTCTCATCTTCGAAATGTGGATGACATTATCTACTTACTAGTACAATATCTACTTACTAGTATTGCTGTAAGGATTAAAAGAGGCAATATATCTAAAAATGAGAAAAAATATAAAATCAAATGTGTGTGGTACTGCTTTCCTTTTTGGTGAGCAAATCACTTTACTCCTTTCTCTGCTATAGTTTCCACCTCTGTAAAATGGTGATGATAATTGTAATAGCTGCATAAGTCTATTATAAATTAAGTAGTATATATTAATTACTTCTAATGCTCTACTCTTAGTGCCTGCTCAGTAAGGGATGGCTATTACTGTTATTGCTATTGTTATTATAATTTTCTTATAATTATTATTATTATCACTCCCTCTGGGGTTTCGGAGAGATAGATGGTTCACAATGGTCAAAAATTAAGCCATGAGGTTGTTCTGTATAAATAGAATATTTGCAACTTAGGTGGAAAGAAAACTGAATAAATATCCCTAGATAAAAATGGGTATAGCTGTTCTTTGGAGTAACCTGAGAGAAGCCCGGTAGTCTTGGTAAGAAGAAATAGCAAGGCATTAATTTTGGCTTTGATTCCAGAAGTCTCATTAAGTCAGGTGGAGGGATTCAAACTTCAGGTTTTATTGTTTACTTATTCTGGTTTATATGTTTGATGCTTCAAAATCTAAGGCCATTTCTTAACTGCCAACTATGAAATAGATTTGTTTAAGACATACTAAAAACAAACAAAAAACCCATCCACAGAAACACGTTGCTATTGGGTTGATTCCCATTCATGATGTTCCTGTATGTCATCGATTGAACTGTGTCTCCCTCAAATATGAATCAATCGGATTAGGTCAAGATTCTCAGTGGCTTGACAGTTATGTAATGATGTAATTTGATAGTTTTTTGATGATGCAATTATCCATGCAATGTGATTCGATGCAATCTCTGTGTTGTGATGTAAATTCGGAGCTCTAAGTATTAATGAGGAAGGATTAACCAAAAGAACAAACTCAGGGCCCTGGAGTCAATGGTGACTCATAGCGAATCCTTGAGGGTTTCTGAGATTGTAACTGTTGATGGGAGTAGAAAGCCCAGTTTTTCTGTCACGGAGCTGCTGGTGGTTTCAAACTGCTGATCATGCAGATCACAGCCCAATGTGTAACCACTAAGGTTATGTTGATGAGGATTAGGTTGTATTTTTTATGTTAAAAAAACAAGATTTGAGTGGGATGAAATATCCTTACACAGGTAATAGCCAGCCCTGCTTTGAGACAAGGGGAGGCTGCACTTTTTATTTTAGAAGAGATAAAAGGAAAAGCCAGCAGGGAGAGGATTGAATGACCTACTTACATACATTGAGAGAGAAGTTAGACCTTTCGTCATAACGTACCTGTGCTGAGAACCTCCAGATCCCAGGAGATGACTGATGCTAAGACACATGGAGATCTTGAAGGAATGCCAGATAAACCCACAGATTGTGAAAACAGACAGGGCCTGTTCCTCAAAGCCAACAGAGAGAAAGCTGACCTCTATAGCAGGTTCCTTGGATTTGGACTTAACTTTTAAAAATCATCAAATACTTTTACTGAGGGCTCTTACATCTCTTATCACAATCCATAGATTCATCCAGTATGTCAAGCACATTTGCACATATGCTGCCATCATCATTTTCAAAGCAATCTCTTCTCACTTGAGCCCCTGATATCAGCTCCCCATTTCTTCTCACTGTCTCCCCTGCCTGCTCTCCCTCATCAACCCTTGATAAGTTATAGATTATTATTTTCATATCTTACATCATCCTCTGTCACCCCTCACTCACTTATCCATTGTTCATTCCCCTGGGAGAGGGTTATAGATTGATCCTTGTGATCGATCCCCCCTTCCCCCACCCTCCCCTAATCCTCTTGGTATCTCTACTCTCATTGTTGGCCCTGAGGGGTTTATGCATCCTGAATTCCCCGTGTTGCAGGCTCTTTACTGTAGCAGTGTGCATGTTCTGGTCTAAACTGACTTGTAAGGTAGAACTGGGGTCATGATAGTGGGGGGAAGGAAGCATTAAAGGACTAAAGGAAAGTTGTGTTTCATCGATGCTATCTATACTGTACCCTGACTGGCTCATCTCTTCCCTGTGACCCCTCTGTGAGGGGATGTTCAATTGTCTACAGATGGGCATTGTGTCTCCACTCCATGTCCCCCCCACCCCCATTCACATTGGGTATGATTTTGTTCTGGGTCTTGATGCCTGATACCTGATCCCATCGACACCTCATGATCACCCAGGCTGGTGTGCTTCTTCCATGTGGCTTTGTTGTTTCTCAGCTAGATGGCTGCTTGTTTATCTTCAAGC
>NW_022103951.1:6857177-6858898 GCF_000313985.2 Echinops telfairi
GGGGCCAGCCCCAATCCCAACTATGTGGACACCTTTCCCCCCTCAGAAGAATGCACTTCAGAGGACAGCACTGGGGCTTTAGCTTGGGGAGAGGGGTGTGCCTGATTAGAGCACATGGGAGAAACGAAAAGGGATGGAGAGGGAGGGGAGGACATCTGGCCCGCCAATCCCTAGGATGATATTCCTACTTGGAGCAGACAATGCACAGAGAGGATCATAGGGTTGCCCTCACCACAAGACATGACATCCCTCACTAAACCATGGTGCTATGGGGGACAACACTGGAGATACAGTGCAGGAATTGTGCACAATCTGACCCCATTACACTGGGGCGAACTAAGGGCATGCAACTGAGCAGCAAGTGGAGCAAAGTGATGAAATGCCCGGGGAATATAGAAAATAGACTTTGGAGACAGAGTGTGGTACCCCATCCGACTCAACTGGAAAACACTCATAAAGGCCAACAAACAGACCTTGAACTATTTACAGGCTTTTTTATTTTTGTCAGTGGCTTTCTTTTTGTTGTTTTTGCTTTTGTTATTGCTTTGTTGGTCTTGACTTCGTTTTGTTTGGCTTTGCCTGTTTTTTTGGACTTATTAATGTATCCTCATGTTTATCTAGATAATATAGACGGGATAAATAATTTGGAGATGAAAAGAATGGGTCCAATGGTTTGGGGGGATACGAGAGAAGGGGAGGTGGGAGAAAGGAAGGCGGTGTGGGGGGACCAACCCAGGGACAAGGGAAAAACCAGTGAACTAAAACCAATGGAGATAAGGGCGTAGGATGACTAGTGGGGCTTAATCAAGGGCAATGTAGCAGCGAGGGATTACTATACCCGAAAGAAGGCCGATAGTGGGACAAGAAGAAAGTAAAGGGAAATAGAGGAAAGGACCAGGAGGCAAAGGACATTTATAGAGGTCTAAATACAAGCATGGATATATATATATAATGAGATAATAGATTTTAAACCATGAGATAATAGATTTCTTTTTGTTAAAATTATTTATTTGTGGATTTATATTATACAGCACTAGATAATTTAACTATGAGTGAAGAATAGAACTTTATTCCATTGAGGTTTGAAGGCTATTGACCCTTTGGAACCATATCTTCAGGAATTTCTTCCTAGAAAACTAAATGGAATTGAACTACCAAGTTTTTTATTGTTGTTAATAGTTGACAGTATAACAGTTTTTGCCATTCAAGGACTCCAAGGAATACTATACAGCCATCAAAACTGGGATATTCTGATATTATTCAACTTTTCTTTATCCTCAAAGTGGTTTGTAGGTATTCCAAACTGGTTTAGTCCTAGAATACTATCCTAAGCTCATTGGTTTTAAAGATTAGAAACCCACTGTAAGCTAGTTTTCTCAAACTCATGCATATTCTGAAAGAACATATGTCCTCTCACTGACTCTCCAAGTTTGAGAGACAAAGAGGAGCTAAACTCCCTGGGGATGGAACTTGAAAATTATGGTTCAAACCAATCCCTTCATTTATCTCAGTACTCCAGAATTTACATGTTTCTCCTTTGGATGGCCAAAACTTTTCTGCCACTCTCTGAAGACTAGCATGCTCGTGTTTTATAGCACTGCCTGAATAACAACTTGAATGTAGTTATCATTTAATTACCAAGATACCACCCCTACTTCTGATTTTACACATCCTTTCCATTCAAGTGCCCATAACTCTTAACTAGTTTTTAACATTTTATA
>NW_022103951.1:6861909-6875130 GCF_000313985.2 Echinops telfairi
ATATGGCACTTGTTATGACCCTTTTTCTAATTATATGAATATGATGTTTTGAGAGGTCTAATGAATGATGGAGGTATGAAAATTTCAAAGGTCTTCATTAAATTCAGCTTAGGGCAGGGGAAAAAAGATGACCTATGATCTTCTGAGTCTAAATGTAGCTTCATATATCTAAATTTAATTTACAATCCATGATTTCATCTCCTTTTATTCATTTAAAAGTACCCTATTCATAGTGGTGAAGTGGGTGATGCGTGGGGCTGCTAATTGCGAGGACAGCTGTTCAAAATTACCTGCCACTCCAAGGGAGAAAGATACAGCTTTGCCCTTCTGGCGTAAATGCTTTGTTTTTAATGCCGTGAAATCCTTTACTGGTTGTTTATTTTTTTGGTACAAGCAGATAATAGTGGGATGTTGAGTGTGGGAAATCTGGCTGTCTTGGGTGTCAATGTAATATTCCATGGGCTAGGGGTAGTATCTCTAATATTAAATATATTTAATGGTAATTTGGAGTTACTATCATGCATTTGTATGACTTAAACATTTAAAATTTTGTTTCTATGATTTGTTTTTAATAGAATTGTATCCGAAACCAATCCTGTCATCGTGGCTTTTTTGTCAGAACTGTTTGTATTCTGTAACACCTTTGGTCATGGTAGTCCACTTTTCTTGATAACTTAGTTATGTGCTATGAAGGGTTGAACATTGGAGTGTGTAGTGTACATAACTTATCAAAATCTGAAGATAATGGGATTTGATAACCTCTTTTTAAAACTGTCTCCAAATTTAAAGTTGGAAAGTCACTGGAATTTAGAAAAGAATTGTATGTATATGCCATTTTTGGATTTTGGTAAGTGTATTAAGAGTTGTGTACAAATTGTTCATAATGTCTCTGTACTGATATCAAAACAACCAATACAATACCAATTACGAAAGAAAAAAAATACAGTCTTGGAAATTCAAAGGGATAATTCTAGCCTGTCTTATAGGGTTGCTATGAGTTACAATTGATGAGAAGGCAGCAAGTGTTTTGTTTATTCATAGAATCAATCATCTTATTATGATCTGGAAAACATTTCTCACATTTTTAACTCATTGCTGAAACACTCTTTTTCCCTATAAATCTGACACTATTTGAGTCCTAAAAAGGAAAATTCATTTCTAAAGAAATTTGCAATGACAAATTTGACAGTACTTTGAATAGTGTGCTATCAGTATATTTAAACGTCATTTCATTCACATTATCCTAACTCATTTAAGGTCAAGTATGGCTGGCTAAGTAGAGGAGCTCTGGTGTTCTAGTGGTTATTCATTGGGTTTGATATTACCAGTTGCCCCACAGGAGAAGAAAAGGCTTTCTACTTCCTTAAAACAGCGGTTCTCAACCTGTGGGTCACAACCCCTTTGGGGGGTCGAATGACCCTTTCACAGGAGTCGCCCGATTCATAACAGTAGCAAAATCACAGTTATGAAGTAGCAATGAAGATAATTTTAATGGTTAGGGGGGTCACCAAAACATGAGGAACTGTGTTAAAGGGTCACAGCATTAGGAAGGTTGAAAACTACTACCTTAAAGAGCTCAGTATCAGGAAACCCATATAGGTAGTTTTACCCTGTCCTACAGGGTCACTAAGAATCAGAATTGGCTCAATGTCAGGGAGTTTGATGGCAACTGTTTGTCAATAGACCTGTCATACTGTATGTATATGGAAACCCCTCTTTCAATGTTTTTTTTAAATTTTTCTTCTTTCTTTAATGTTTGACCTGATTGGCATTCTCTGTCCTTGATTCCAATGGTCTCTGCACAACTTAATTGAAAGTCAGCCCTTGTATGGTCTTTGCCCTTTGAGCATATCAATAGGAGCATTCTGGAATGGACCAAATGTACTATCTTATGGTAAGTTTGTAACTTTTTCTCTCTCTTCATAACTCTACAGAGATAAGGCAACTAATATTTTGAGTGACTTCTGCACTAGCAGTTTCCATCTGTTGTGCACCTAAATTACCATTTAAATTCTTGCCATCTGAGGATCTGCAGGGTGCCCCTTGATCTGTCAACCAAACACGCACAGCACAAATAGCATGCGATTTTAAAGGCAGTCTGGTAGAATCGGCTCCATTTGCTTATTCTTTGACTGTGTTATAAAACTAAGCTGTTCCTGTCTACTGCCCTCAGACAAGAGGCCCTTTTTTAATTCTTGCAAACCAGACGCAGGCCAATGTCTTCAAAGTCTTGGTCTTGCTAACCAGTACTGATAATGAACTGCATTTGAAACCAAGCTTCTTATGTGCAATAAACATCCCCTCTTCCTGATCATTTGTCCTTTTTTTAAAAAAAAAGTATCTTTCTTCTAATTATAATGATATTTATCAGTTGTGGAAATAAAAAACATACACGCACACACTAAAGAATAAGAAAGTGACACCAAAAGGGAAATATCTACAAATAGCCAGTGTTAGCCTTTTACCATCATTTCTCTCAACCTTGATAATTTACTGTGTATATAATTTTTATAACATTATATAACAATATATCAAATTAAAGGAATATGTTAAAGAATAATTGTAATGAATGTATATATAAGCCTGGGTAAACTGTAATTATTTTTAGCATACAAAAACCCCTCTACTTCCATAGAATTAATTTCAACTTATAACTACTCTGTATGACAGAATGGAACTGCAGTATAGGTTCTACAAATTGTAAATATAAAAGCAGCCTTCCTATTTTTCTCCAACAAAGCACCTCATTTGTTCAAATTACTAACTTTTCTGTTAGCAACTGAACACTTTGACCACTGTGCCACCAGATCTCCTTATTTTTAGCATACTATACTTTATATGTTAATTCACCCAATATTAGAAATTGGATTTGTAGGTTTCCAATTATTTAGAATAATAAATAATTCTGTCTAATAGTCATTAGTGTGTCTGATTATTTCCTCAGGATAGGTATTCGTTCACCTTTTAAATTCTAAATAGTTTCTCAAATAGTTTTCCAAGAAAACAGTAATATTCCCACCTAGATTATTAGTATGAGACCATTCTGGATACAAGTAAAAAAGAAAGGAGTAGTTGGTACGATGACTGACTCTCATCATGGTCCAGCCTTGGTGTGTTAGTCTGGGTACACTAGTGAAACAAATCCACTGAAAGTCATATGTATAAGAGAGAGTTTTATATAAAGGGTAAGTGCACATCAAGAAAACATCCTAACCCAGTGCTGCCCAAGGCCACAACTCCAACATTGGCCTATTTGTCTGACACCAATCCACAAAGTCCTCCTCCATTTCACAAAATACATGCAATGATGCCGATTGCAGGACAAAAGCCAAGTCAGGGAGTGTGTAAGTATCTCAGCGCTGCCAGGGGTCTCCACACAGCTGCTCCAGCACCCAGGGCTGCATCAGCGTAGGTTCATGCTGCTTCTCATCAGGGATGTCTTGCAGGAAGTGAGCCTTGCCAGCTGAAGCAGGGAACTGGCTAAGGCAGCTGCACCCTAGTCCGACCACCAGAAAGCAAGAGACCCGAGAACTCGAAAGGCAAGTCTCACTGAGCCATTTCTCTCTCCGCCCTTTAATTAACCCCACATATTGGCAAAGTAACATTGCCAGTACTTATACTACGATCTTCCTTACTCTGAGACCTTGGCAGGTGGTTAAGAAGCTGTTAGGAGCAGTATATCTATAAGAAAATATGAAGTTAAATTAAACCACAATTCACATGTTATTATCACCCCTCAGTGTTTAAGCCCCTTCACATTAATTGTCATAGTAGCTTCTCAAAATTACTTTTGGAGTTTGTTGGTGGTGTGGAGACACCAGGTCCTTGTGCTTCTAGGTAGCTGGGAATCTGATTTCCTTCATTTTCCTTGACCACGGAAGTGTGCTAGACTGACAAATAATATAGAGTTGACACTTGTTATACCCTGGTTCCTGCCACAAATCAAATTTGTTGATAAGCTAAAAGAACTTAAAGTTCAGGGCTCTCTAATTCTTTCCAAGATCATGTGCCTCACTTCATATTTGTGCTCTAAGCTTTTACTGAAGATCATCCAACAACAGTTGCAGCAGCACATTGACAGAGACCTTTCAGAATTCAGATGAGGACAGATATAGAAAAGCAGGCCCAATTCAGAACAGGATGTGGAACAAGGGACAACATGACTAATGGATCTTGGCTGACAGCAGAGAAAACAAGAAAGAGGTTTTGTGGTAGTTACATAATCTGGTGTCAGTTTGGGACTTGAGAGGATTAAGAGTGAAGGGGTGGAGTCTAGTCTGTCAATTGGGTCATAGACAATGAGGCCTCTGTGGGCATGGCTTTCTCGTGAGGATTCTGGGAACTCCAGTATATTCTTCCTTGGAGGTGGGAGACATACAATTTCTCTCTGCTCACTTACTGGGAGACATAGCAGCTGACAAGACACATGGAACTATGCTAGAGCCCTGGAGTTAAAGCCACGTGGAGAGCCCTGTCAGCACTGAGATACTTACAATGCCACTGAATCCACAAGACTTTCCACCCACTGACCTGTGATCGACCTGCATTCGGCATCATTGCATATGTTTCGTGAGTCTGAAAAGGACTTTATAGATTGGTATCGGACATATAGGCTAATGGACTTATGGACTTGATCTGGACTGAGCTGGGATGTTTTCTCAATATTCAATTGCTCTTGTATATAAAGTTCTTTCCCATACACATATGAGTGTCTATGGATTTGTTTCTCTAGTCTACCCAGACTAACACATGTTTTTTTTTTGTTTTCATGATTATGCCAAATCATTTGACTGTATGGATCATAACAAACTATGGATAACCTTGAGAAGAATGGGAACATGTGCATGAATCAAGAGGCAGTTGTGAAAAGAGAACATTGGAATGCTGCATGCTATAAAATCAGGAAAGTTGTGCATCAGGGTTGGAGGAAGGCTTATTAACAACCTGAGATATGTAGATGACACAAACTTGCTTGTTGAAATCAAGGAGAACTTGAAGCACTTGCCAATGAAGATAAAAGATTAGGGCCTTCGATATGGATTACTATTCATAAAGAATATAAAAATCCTCACAACCTGACCAATAGGTAACATCATGATGAATGGAGAAAAGCTTCAAGTGGTCAAGGATGTTGTCTTGCTTTGATCCACAATCATTGCTCATGGAAGCAGCAGTCAAGAAATCAAAAGATGAGCTGTAGGTAAATCTGCTGCACAAGACATCTTTAGAGTAATGAACAGCAAGGATGTTACTTTGAGAATTAAAGTTGGCATGACCCAAGCCACAGTATTTTCTATGGCCTCATAGGCACGTGAAAGTTGGACATTGAGTAAGGATGATCAGAAAGGATTGATGCATTTGAATTGTGGTGCTGGGGAAGAATATTGAAAATACCATGTACTACTAAAAAGGAAAAAAAAATATGTCTTGGAAGAAGTATGGCCAGAGTTCTCCTAGAGGCCAGCATAGTGAGACTTCATCTTACATACTTTGGACATATTGTCAGGAGAGACCAGTCCCTGGAGAAGGACATCATGTTTGCTAAAGTGGAGGAACAGTGAGGGAGAGGAAGATCCCCTTGTAGATGGATTGACACTGTGGTTTCAGCAATGAGCTCAAGTGTAGGAACAATTGTGAGGATGGTGCAGGACCAATCAGTTTCTTTCTGTTGTGCATAGGGTTGCTATAGGTAGGAATGAACTCTATGGCACTTAACAACAAGCTATAAGCATCAACGTTCCACAAAACTTGGATCCACCACTGCTTTACAAATAGCACGACATTAAAACCACATAAATATAACAAACCTGTAGATCAGGAGTAGGAGAGAGTGGTTAGAAATTTTCAGATTGGAGTGGAGAGAACAAAACTTTGTTAGACTGTAAACTGTGAGACTAGTACTGTCCAAATCCCCTTCCCCTGGCATTATTCTTAGTACCTTCTCTCTCTCAGGCATGAGACTCAATAATTTTCAGAAAATGTGTGGGTAAGCCAGGCAGATGATACGTAATTTCAAAGTGGAAAAGCTGATACAGATGACATAATTGAGAAAAATAAATGGATATTAGTGTGTATATACTTTGGAGGAACAATATACACAATAGGGACCCTGTCTCTGAAATGATTAGGCATATTATAGGTTTTTAATATGTTGGGTCATATTATAGGTTTTTAATATGTTGGCTTTCTTTTATCTCTGATAGGGCCACCATCTATGATCAGTCAGAGGTTCTCAATGTATCTGTACCATGTGCCCGTATGGCACATAATGGAGTCTGTGATGCTGTTGAGTAAGTGTTGGACTGCTAATCTCAAGGTTGGTGGTTCAAACGAACCAGTCACTTCGTGGGAGAAAGATGAAGCTATCTGCTTCCATAAAGATTTACAGTCTCAGAAATGCTTTATAGGGTCACTGTGAGTTGGGACCAACTCAAGAGTTGTGGGTGGATGTCAGTGGACAAACCTTTCTCAGAATAATGCTTTTAAATATGTACAATAAATTATGTAGGATTACAAAGGAAAACAATTACTCCGATATACAACTAATCAAAACATGTATGAGTTTGAGATACAGTGATATAGCATTTCTTAATTAATTCATAAAAAATACCCAGATCTAATAGTGGGTCTGTAAACTGTCATGATTTCAAATAGTAATGAGCATAAACAATGTTTGAGATGTCTGTAACCACTGTAATATGATATGAATATATATGTGATTTCTGTTGATGATAATCACAGGTATAGCTAATGCTAGTGTGCTTTATGCTTACGTTCATATTTGAAATGGATGCTACATTTTATTAAGACATTTATAAAATTAAAGATCTGATGACCTGTTTATGTTTAGAAGCCCCTTAAATATTATTCACAGATCCCCACTAGCCAGCACAGATATAATCTCAGATTTCTAGTTGCCTAGTAGTAATGAAAACTCTGAGGTAACTCATAAGAGTAGAAAAACTTCATGGAGGTGTCGTGCAACCTCACTCACTTATTGCCATGGAGTCTAAGCTGACTCATAGTCACCTCCTAGGGGGTTCCGAGACTGTAACTGTTGATGGGCGTAGACGTGCAGTCTTTCTCCAGTGGAGCTGCTGGTGATTTTGAACACAACCAAAGCATAACCACTATACCACCAGGGCTTCATGTCTGTTTTCCAGGCAATTCAAATGAAAAAGTTAAAGAAGGTGGTTCTGAAGTTAAAAAGAATCAAACCTTGTTTGGAATCCAGATTTCTTTTTCTTTAGAAAACAAATATCTTTAGGGGAGAAGACACCAGAATTCTCCAAAATTAAGATCAACAACCTAACATTTTTACATCCAAGACATCTTTAATTTACATATATTATGGCATGAATTCATAGGGAACAGGTTTCAGTAACTCAGGCGCCTTCCAATGATATCTCACAAAGTGTGCCTGTCTGGGTGAAGTAGTCAGTTTGGCCCCTTGGCTAGACCCAGGTACTTTTCTCTCCTGTTTCCTTTTTTCCTATTCATTTTCTTACATGCATTTCAGAAAGCTATCTCAGTTTTAGAATGTTTAATATGCTCCTTACACACGTGAATTCTCTTGGCAAGAATCTTGGCCTTAACTTGTTTGTGTGCAAGTATTCATATCTATATGATAAGAATTAAAGCTGCAAATGGACATTGGGCCTCAATTCAAGTACTCCCTTAACACAAGAACACTTTGTTCTAACAATCCGGCATTCTGTGATGCTTACCTTAACGATATGATCACTGCAGACAAAATGGGTACATGAGAAAATGTGAAGAAGGCTGATGGTGCGCGGCTATCAAAAGATATAGCATCTGGGCTATATAAAGGCTTGAAGATAAACAAGTGGCCATCTAGCTGAGAAGCAACAAAACCAACATTGAAGAAGCACACCAGCCTGTGTGATCACGAGGTGTTCATGGGATCAGGTACCAGGCATCTATGACCCAGAATAAAACCATACCCAATGTGAATGAGGGAGGGCATGGAGTGGAGACCCCATGCCCATCTGTAGACTATTGGACATCCCCTCACAGAGAGGTCACAGGGAAGAGATGAGCCAGTCAGGGTGCAGTATAGCACTGATGAAACACACAACTTTCCTCTAGATCTTTGGTGCTTCCTTCACCCCACTATCATGACCTCAATTCTACCTCACAAGTTGGATTAGATCAGAGCATGCACACTGCTATAGATAAGAACCTGCAACACGGGGAATCAGGTATAGATAAAGCCCTCAGGGCCAACAAGGAGAGTAGAGATACCAGGAGGATTAGGGGAGGGTGGGGGGAGAAAGGAGGAATTGATCACAAGGATCAATCTAGAACCCCCTCCCAGGGGGACAAATAATGGTAAAGTGTATGAGGGGCCATGGAGGACAATGTAAGATATGGAAAAATAATCTATAACTTATCAAGGGTTCGTGAGGGAGGGGGGAGGGGGTGGGAGAGCGAAGAAATGGGGAGCTGATATGAGGGGCTCCAGTGGGAAGAGCATGCTTTGAAAATGATGATGGCAGCATATGTGCAAATGTACTTGACACACTGGAGGAATGTATGGGTTGTGATCAGAGATGTAAGAACCCTCAATAAAAGTATTTTAATATAAAGGATGCTAACAGCATGCTGTGTAACATTGTAAGCTCGGATAGTTTTGCCATGGTAACATTTATGGAGCATTCCTTTTTGAACAGTACCACTTCCCTTGATGCATACAATATCACCTTTCTTGTAGATTTGAATGTTTGTGGCCAAAGGAACCATTTCTGATTTTCTCAAAGACCCAGTTAGCACATATCAGGTGCTCTGACTTTTCCCCTTTATTTGCAACATTAGCACATTGCTGCAACTGGCCGGTCTACTCATTAGACCTGATTTTGTTTCCTACATTCATTGTGATGTAGGGTTGGTTATCAAGCCTCTATACATTTCAATTGCCTCATGCATAAACGAGAAATATTACCAAGACCTATCTCAAAGTTGTCCTGAAGGTTAAATGAAATAATCTACATAATGCACTTAGAATAATATCTAGAAATGGTGAATATCTGTTGTCGTGTTGCTAACAATGACAATAGAGGGAAAAGTACAGAACCCTGGTGCTTGATCACATCAGTACTCGACATAATCAGATTTTGACGTGAAATGTCAAGAAAATTTTGCATCAGAGCGCGAACAAAACATTGGAATCTGACCCGACACACGTGATTTTTGTAAACAAAAGCAGTTCGTGTCTTGGTCACTCAGCGTTAGTTGGCATTGTTAGTACGCATTGTTTAAACCTTTTGCGGCTGTGTTCCAAGCCTTTTGCTATAATTTTCTTAGTTTTGTGGCTTTTTGTACTGGTTTTAGTCATGGGTCCTAAGATAGAAATTTTTGAAAAAAATCATCACAAGGAACTGGTTAATCGTGTTATCGATATTGTTGATGATAATTTAGAAAACAGTTAAGGAAACGCCAACAGCAGACCACATTAGACAGATTATTTTGAGAGAAAGCCAACCTTGTCCTAGTGAAAAAAGGCAAAGAAGGGGAAAAAAACTCCTGAAAAGCAGCTACCAGTTGAGTTTATGGAAGGGGACTCTCCTTCCAAACAGTGACTCTCTCTCCAGCCCTCCTCTCCACGTCCATGTCCACAGATCCACATCTTCATCCCTCTCAAGGTATAGGACATACTGTAGTTGTTAAAAACTTTTTTAAATGTCGTTTCCTAATTGTTTTATTTAACTCTGAACTTACTTACTTTGAAATTTCTGTGTCATGTTTTGTATAAAAAGGCAAGGTTAGGGTAAAAACTTGGTGGTCAAGAATGGATTAATCCATTTTCAGTTATTTCTTGTGGGAAAAATTGAGTCGAGTTGGAACTCGACTGCATCTCATCTCACTCCTCTTCTAGAACAGATTAGCGTTGAGGTCCAAGGTTCAACTGTAACTCTCCCCTTTTCCCTCCCACAAACTGCATCTTAGCTCAGCAAGAGGAAGATGGGGAGCTCTTTTTGTTGCACTCATGAGTGATGGAAATTGTGGATAAGTAAAGAACTTTGTCTCAGAGTCTGTTTATATTAATATCTGTTATTGTTCTTCATCAAGAACATCAAATAATCATAAGGGATGACATTAAAATGATCATCCTTTCCTAATTTCATTTGTTCAATATATTTTGAGCATGCAACATCTCATTGCTAGTTACTATATTAGGTGCTATGCATAGCTAGTTGATGGGTGGGTAGTGATCAAACTGGATATGATCTCTATCTTGTGGTTAGCAGCCCAATGTGTAATCCACAATGCTACAGAGATGGAACTATCTGGAGTTGTGTGCTAATGATTATTATATTTCTTTTCTTTATGGTTTTCCACTTATTAAACCCTAAGCAATCTACTATTTTGTTTTGGATATTTTTTTAATAACTTCAACATTTCTCTATAATAAAGAACAAACATAATTCTACAACATATTTACTTTCCCAGGGCAAGTCACTGATTCTACAACTGGTGCATTACAAAATAGAGACTGGATAGTAGTAAACATGGTTAACTGATTATGATGAATTCTATTGGGGAACAATTAATCTAGAATGCTAGTGAGGTGGTCAGGGAAGGCTTACTGGACGATATAACCTCTCCACTTCCCCCTCTCAGGTGATCAGGGGATTAGGGAACATAGAAATCCTAATGGAAACGAGAGCATGTATGAAGGCCCAGAAAGAAGAAAGAGCATGTTCATTCAAGGAACTGAAGGTAGTTTATGAAGTATAATGAGAAAGGTGGGAGAAAGGGCTGAAGATTTTGATATAGACAAGCTTTCTTTGAGCAGTTTTGAAAGCTGGTTTCCATTTGATGAACAGCAAGGAACCTCAGTGGACCCAGGGTTTTTACCTAGCATGAAACGGTAAAAATTTCATCAGCAACATATAACATCTAGATCAGGGGTGTCCAACTGGCAGCACATGGGTCGCATGCAGCCCCCGAGGCAATTTTTTGTGGCCCACGATGCTCTGAAATAAAATGAAAATAGAAAAAATTGTTATGAAGAAAAGAGCACTTAGGGGAAATGGAGGCAATAACGTATATACACAATTCCCTTGTTACATTTTTATTCCAGAGCATCGTGGGCCACAAAAAATTTCCTCAGGGGCCTCATGCAGCCTACGGGTCACCAGTTTGACATCCCTGATCTAGATGAATAAGTATCTTGATATACTGAAAGATTTAACAGTAGTAATGATGCTTAAAATGGAAAATACTTTAAGCATTAAAAATTTTCATACACAATAACTCTCTGTCCCTAAGTCAACTGTGTGAAGGATGGAGTATAAGCAATCTTGTTATTTTACAGATGAGGGAATTGAAGTTCCAGAGAGTTACATTCTGATTTGGTTCGGAAAACCAATTCCATAATTATAGTGTATAGAAAAAGTGAATCAATTTTAATAGTAGTTTAGATGAAGTAAAACTAGGGTATTTAGCTGGTCACAAGCTTGTAGTATTAAGTGGCATCAAATATGGTCATGTAAATTTAGATCCCACTAATGGCTGGATCAAATCTAGATCTTCACTGTTCAATACAGTAATTATTAGCCTCATGTGGCTAATTTAATTTAGATTAAATGAAAAATTTCATTCCTGAAGACGGAGTAGCCACATTTCATGTTATGTATACTCACATGTGGCCAATGGCTACAATAGTAGGAAATGTAGATACAATACATTTAATCACAAATGGTTTTACTTTATAGTATTGGTCTTAATCAAAATAATAGTCCTGTGAATAAGTGGAATACATCAAGAAGACAAAAACCAGGATTGTTAAGGCATGAAAAGCACATCATGTGATGAGGTCATGGGAAGTTCATGGATGAAGAGATGACAATGGGGAAATATTATCATTTTCAAAGACAATGTTTAAGGTACAATTATTAAACTGAAATGGGATCTAGTATTTAATGTATATTATCTGTTTCTCAACAACCTGGCAAGATGAGTTGTTAACTTTCATTTTGTATAGGGCAAAAATAACCTCCATTACTTAGTACGAGATGTTGTTGTTAGTTGCTACCCAGTCAGCTCCATCTAAAAGCAACTCTGCACAGCAGAAGGAAACATTGGCTGGTCTTGCATCATCCTGACAACCATTGTATTAGCATGGCTTTTCTTGGGAATGGACACAAATCTGACTCTCTTCTACTCGGTTGTAGAAGACTGTCTTCTAGCTTTCTTGGCATAGATATGTGAATGCTTCCAGTGCTTCATTAGTTGATTGAAACATTTCAATTGATAGTTCATCAATTCAATGCAGCTTGGACTTCTTCCTTCAGTATCACAAATATTTGATCATATGATCCTTCTGGAAATGGTTGAATATCAACCAGTTCTTTTGGTACCATGACCATGACTCCCATCGTCTTTTGATACTTCCTGTATCATTCAATATTTTCCCCATAGAATCATTCAGTGTTACAACTGTAGGCTTGAATTTTTCTTAAGTTCTTTCAGCTTGAGATATGCCGAGTGTGTCTTTCCTTTTTGGCTTTTAACTTCAGGTTTTTGCACATTTCAAAATAATATTATTTTGTCTTCCTGGGTTCCTCTTTGAAACAGACTACTCAGCTTTTTTACTTCATCATTTCTGTCATTAGGTTCAGCTACTAACCATCCAAGAGCAAGTTTCTGAATCTTTTCTGACATCTACTTTGATGTTTTCTTTCTCTCTTGTCTTTTTAATAACCTTTACTTCATATATTATGTTTTTGATGTCATCTTGCACTTCGTCAGGTCTTCTTTCCTTTGTGTTCAGCGTGTCAATTCTGTTCTCGAGATGCTTTAAAATGAGGTGGGATATACTCAAGGTTGTGTTTTGGCTCTTGTGGTTTTGTGTTAATTTTTTTCAGTCTGAATTTACATATGAGAAATTGATGATCTGTCTCACAGTCAGCCCTTGGTCATGTTTTAGCTGTTAACATTGAGCTCCTACATCTCCTCCCACTGATGTATTTAATTTGATTCCTGTGTATTCTGCCTCAGGAGGTCCATGTGTACATGAACAAAGGTATTTGCAATGAAGAAGTTGATCTTGTAAATTCTATCATGCAATCTCCAGTTTTGTTTCAATCAACAGGGCCATATTTTACAACTACTCTTCCTTCCAATTCTTTCCAATTTTTATATTCCAAATATATCTTGATTGCAGGTCAATTTCAGACTGAAGAAGTTTGTGAAATT
>NW_022103951.1:6875707-6877504 GCF_000313985.2 Echinops telfairi
TTGCAGCTTGTTCTAAATCTGGAATCCTAGCTGAAATATGTTCACTTTGGGTGATTCTCCTAGCATTTAAAATACTGGTGACAAATCTTTCAGCATCACTGAACACACAAGCCACCACAGTATGACAAATTTATAGACAAGAGTTAGTATGGGGTGTGGATTGTATTTAAATTGATGGCTATTCTAATAGATGTTTTTAAAATATATTGCATTATATTAAAAAAATAACTTACTCTATTTTCTTTTTGATGGTGGAACTAGAATCATTAGTGAAACTTGCAAGGAGGCTGATTTTAGGAGGAACATTAAAACAATAACAGTAATTCAACAATAGGTGTAGAAAACTCTGGGTAAGGAGAGCTGAAAATATTCAGGCAGAAGCTTGAAAGTCATTGTTAGCTATTAGATTTATGTATCCATTTTGAAGCTTAAAATAGGTGGTGTGAAGTTTCCTTCCAACTCCAATAGTCTACTCTGATAGTTTAACAATATTATATAAAGAGATGTAATCAATCATTTAATTCTTCACATTACTCTCTCAAGTGGCAATGAATAGATTTTTTACCAACTGACATCATTTTTAAAACAATATCAAGACATTTAATGTATATTTTTATCTAAAATATTTTAATATCAATTTATCTCCATGGAAAATAGCATGAAATTCGCTCAAGCTTAGCATATTTTTCTATTAATGGAAAATTAAGACATAAAAATTAAGTGGAAATACCAAGGAAACATGTTCAAATATATTATCATTAGATAAATACTAAAAACTTTGAAAACAATGAAATAAGAAAAAAATTAACAAGTTTTCAACAATTAGTGTTTTCAGATTTTGAGTAGAAAAATATAAATTGAAATTTGACAATAATTACAGAGATGCCAAACTTCTTTCACTCTTTATCTCTCAGGGGTGAAATTAGTCCTACTTCTTTTATTTCAGTAATTTTTTTATTTGGCGTATAACGCATAGAAATGTGCAAAAATCTGAACGCCTAAGTGTGCAGTGGAACAAACTTTCACAGTGAACTCACAAATTACTTGTCCCACAAAGTTCCGCTCATGCTTCCTTCCAATTATGATCGCCATACTCAACTTATCATTGGTGAGTTTTACTGGTTTTTAAACGTTGTTTAAGGGGAGCTATACAAGATGCCCTCTCTCACTTTGATTTCTTTCACTCTACATTATATTAGTGTGATTCAGCCAAGTCATTGTGTTTAGTTTTCAAAGCTTTATTTATTGTGTTAAGATAGCACAAGATATTTATTATCCTGATGATTGGACACTGACCCAGTTCTTATTGGGGCATATTAACACTAGTGCAGCTATAGCCATTCCTGCATAGAGCTTTCAGTGAATACATGTATGCACTTCTGATGGGTTAGACCTGTGAATGCAACTACTGGATCATATGCTCCAACTCTCTGCCAAGGCTATCGCAACCTTCACTCTTCACCACAGTTTCTCTTCCATAGCCTTTATTGTTGTCTTTTACCTTCTTTCCATAATCATGCTTCTCCAGCAGGAAAAATTATTTAAATTACACTATCTTCTCTTTAATCTACTGGGCCTTCTTTTCTTCCATCTCTCCCTATCTATCTTAAAGGAAAACAATAAACCTAATATCCATATACCCATTACTCATCGTAAAAAATTAGCAGTTTTAGCTTTACTATTAGACAGAGATTATTGTAAACTTGATTATGGTTGTAGGAGGATAGAGTGAGGGTGGGGTGGAAAGGGGGAACCAATTAGAAGGATCTACATATAACCTCCTGCCTGGGGTATGGA
>NW_022103951.1:6878855-6879806 GCF_000313985.2 Echinops telfairi
CTGTAAGCAATCCACTATGCCACTAGAGAGAATTACTATCCTGAATTGTGTGCTAATTATTATCTTGCTTTTCTTTATAGCTTTCCATCTATAACCCCCTAAAAAATCTATTTGCTTTTAGTTATTTCTTAAACAACTTCAACGTTTCACTATAATAAAAAACAAGAAGTAATTCTATGTAATATTTACATTCCCAGGACATGTCATGATTTCTGCTGCCATTAAATGACATTGCCCTCTAAGATTATTCTAATTTTTTATTGTTGCAAATATATATATAGCATAAGATTTAGTAATTTCACATTTTCATGTGTGTAATTTAGTGATAACAATTCATTAATCATTTAATTACATCAATGACATACATTCATCATCAATTACCTGAACCATCACCAATATCCATTGCTACACTTCCCCTAATCATAAGCAGAAACACAATGCTTTCTAAACAATAACCCTACCTTACCCTTTTTCACGTACCCCTGGTAATCCCAGTAGAAATTGGTCTCTAAACATCTGTCTATTCTTCATTTTTCATATGAGTGAGATCATACAATATTTGTCCTATTATGATTGACTTACTGTTTTCAAGGTTCACCCATATTTTTAGCATGTGCCGGGACGTTATTTCTTTGTATGATTGAGTAATGACTTGTTGTATGTATGGATATACCATAATTTGTTTATACCTTCGTATACTGATGGATACTTAAATGGTTTATACCTTTTAGCTATTGTGAATAATGCTGCAATGCATAATGGTACACATATGTCTGTTGATAATACTGCCTTGAAATCTCTCGGGTATATGCCTAGGAGCAGAATTGCTGTGCAATATGGTAATTTATTTTTAACTTTTTGAGAAACCCCTCACTTGCATCCTTTTGCATTCCCACCAATAATGGAAGAAGGTTCTAGTTTCTCAATTCCCTTACTAACAATCCCTTCCTT
>NW_022103951.1:6879910-6881165 GCF_000313985.2 Echinops telfairi
CTTCCTTCCTTCCTTCCATTCTTCTTTCTTAGACTTTCTAGTGTAAGTGGTTTTGATTTGCAACTCTCTAATGAGTTTTGCCTGATTTTCAACAAGCCAAGTTAGTTGGAATATTTTTAGTTTTGCCAGATTTTAGTTAAGGGCTGTCTCCCAGAGGATGTCAATTCCCAGGCATTTTCCTACTTCTGATCTCAGCCTTTTCTGTACAGGAAATAGAGGAACAGGTAAAGCTGGGCTCGGGCAACCTGAGGGTAGTCTATCAACCAAGAGATAAAGGTGCTGATTGTTGGGGGCAAAAACACACCAGAGTCTCATGTAGGAAAATAGTAAAGGGATCAAAGGGTATATCGGTGGAATCTGTTCTGTTGATTGATTTGAGAGCTTCCTTAGTTAGTCTTCCTGGCTCAGTTTCTCCTCCATACACTCTGTTCTTCATATGCAATTATTTGCTTACTCAAATACTCAAAAATATTTAGTAAATATGGTGTATTGATGGATGCAATCCATCCATGGTGTAAGGGAATCTATAGAATAGAATCTGCACAGAGGATTGAAACCAGGATGCATGCTATGAATTAGATGATAAAACCAGAGTATTACAAGAACATATGTCCAGAGAAGGTCTACTCAAATTGTTGGTGGTGATAGGTGCCATTCAGAAAGAAAAACTACCCAGTCCTGAGTCATTCGAACAATTGTTTGAGCGCACTAATGCAGCTACTGTGCCAATCCATCTTGTCAAGGGCCTTCTTTTTGCGCTGCCCCTCCACTTTCCCAAGCATGATGTCCATCTCCAGGGATAGGTCTCTCCTGCCAACACGTCCAAAGTACATGAGACAAAGTCTCCCCATCCAGCATTCTAGTTGTAATTCTTCCAAGACCTTTGTTTGTTCTTTTGACAGTTCATGGCATTTTCTTTTCTAAAAAAATCATTTTACTGGGGGCTCTTACAGCTCTTAGCAAAATCCATACATGCAGCCATTGTATCAAGCACATGTGTACATATATTGCCATCATCATTTTCAAAACATTTTCTTTCTACTTGAGCCCTTGGTCTCAGCTCATTTCCACGCTCCCCAACCTTCCCTCCCTCATGAACCCTTGATAATTTATAAATTGTTTTCTTCATGTCACACTGATGAATGTCTCCCTTCATCCACTTTTCTATTGTTCATTCCACTGGGAGGGGGCTATAGATAGATAATTTTGAATAGTTCTCCCTTTCTCCCCCACCTTCCCCTTACCCTCCTGGTAC
>NW_022103951.1:6882476-6884677 GCF_000313985.2 Echinops telfairi
GCACCTGTGCAGAGTGTAAAGGCTGGGACACTTTTCAAACATGCATGAGGCTGGAATATCCATGCAAAGTGGACAGACGAGTCACCGAGCAAAGGGCATAACACTGGACCACCAGGACAGGTCGACAGGCCAGGACACCTGTGCACAGCATACTGAGGGACTTATGGGTAAGTTCATGCTGGTGAGATGCCTCTTGAAGGGATATAAGAGATGACATCTGTGTTGAGTTTAGGAACCTAGGTGTTGTGAAGGGAACAAGAGACATATGTGCAAACAGTTTTCTCACATGTGCAATGTAAGTGGACAAGGAGACCAGTGCAGAGTGAATGAGGCTGCAACCCCCCCTGCACAGCGCCCAGAGTGGACACCCACAACATGGATTATGTGGGACACTAGTTGGAAATGAACAGGCAAAGGCATTAGAGAATTAGAAAGGTGAGGTTCATGGAGCCATTTATCCCTCTGCCCTTCAATGAACCCCACGCGTGTTTATCGGCCAGGTTGGCACAATACATGAACTACCTGATTCTTCTTGGCTACATTGGTTCATCGCATTTTCAATATTCTTTGAATTATAATTCAAATGTGTCAATTTTTTCCATCTTCCTTATTCAATGTTCAACTTTCATACACATGTGAAGCAATTGAAAATGCCCTGACTAGGGTCAGGCTTGGGTCTTTGAAGTAATCTTTGTTTTTCTGCTTCTCAGTACTTTAAATAACACAGGGCTATGACTCAAATTTGTTAAATTTAAATAGAACCCTTTACGAATTGCCTGGCAAAAAGGAAGGCTGGGATAGTGAGGCATTGGGATAAGAAGAGGTCCTTCTAGATAGAGAAAGCCTTTTGTGCCATATTCCAGAGTTAAAGGAGAGTATTTCTAAGAACAGAAAGCATCATCCTCAATGCTATGGTTGTTTGGAGGAATACTCATATTTCCAAAAACATGTCTCACACCTAATAAAACATGTTATGAAATAGTTTGTGGTTTGAATCACGTTTGAGAATTGACTTGGAAGTTACTCTTCAGAAAGAAGCATTAAGAGTGGGAAACAGACACGCCCCCTTGAGCTATGTTTGAGAAACCACTTCCTTCCCATTTTGAATCAGAAAATGCATACTTCATAAAACGTTTGTTGTTGAGTGCTGTCCAGTTGGTTCTGATTCATTGTGACCCTATACACAACAGACTGAGACACTGGCAGATTCTCCACCTGCCTCGCAATCATTGCTGTTTCAGCCCATTGTTGGAGCCTTTGGGTCAATTTTATCTTGTAAAGAATCTTCCGTTTCATTTACTCTCTACTTGACCAAGCATGATATTATCCAGGGACTGGTTTCCCCCTAATAAAATGTTCAAAGTAAATGAGGCAGTCGCACCATCCTTGCTAGTAAGGCACATTCTAGCTAGACTTTTCCTAACCTAAGTGTGTTTATTTTTCTTTCAGTTTATGATAATCTCAGTGTTTTTCACCAACACCATAATTCCGAGGCATCGATTCTTCTTCAATCTTCCTTATATGCTGCCCAGCTGTCACACATATGTAGGGCTATTTAAAAGATCACCAGTTAAGTCAGGTACACCCTACAAAGGTATGTCCTTTGCACATCACAGGTTGCTAATGAGTCTTCCTGTGATCTTGCTGTTGCAGTCTTCATATAATCTAACTTCTAAGGTTTTTGCTCAGCATATGGATTAAATAAGTATGGTCAAAGGATACAACCCTGATGCTGACTTTATAGTTCCTCATTCTGTTCCAATCTCTCTCTTTTGGTCTTTGGACAAGTTCTGCATGAACACAATGAAATATTCCGTATTTCTTCTTCACAGCAATGTCTATAATGTGTTACGAACCACACGGTTAAATGCTTGTGTATAGTCAATAAAACACAGGGAAACATCTTTCTGATATTCGCTTCTTTCAGCCAAGATCCACATGCCAGCAGCAATCTCTGTTCTATGGCTTCTTCTGAATTGGCTTGATTTTCTGACAGATCCCTTTTACTGCAACAGTTTTGAATTGTCTTCAGCAAAATTTTACTTGTGTATGATATAATAATTTTGTTAGATAATTTCCACATTTTATGGGATCACCATTCTTTGAAATGGGACCAAATAATGGATTTATTCCCATCACTTAGCTAGGAAGTTGCCTTTCAATTTCTTGGCATACTGAGTGAGTACTTTCTATGTTGTATA
>NW_022103951.1:6885689-6893768 GCF_000313985.2 Echinops telfairi
AAGACCACTTACCAAATTAATTATTTAGGGCTCTGGTCATTAGTCTAATCACTTCTGACCTTTTCTTGATTCAAAACCACAAAATTACAACTCCTGTCTCTATTAGAATCATTAACCATCATTGAATGTATTTGGATTTCATTATGAATGTTTTTATTTCACATATTGTTTATGTCAAAACAGGAATGAAGGCTTGTCTGTATATAACATAGCACACTGTATGTTGGATTTCAAATGTGCATCTAGGATATTAATAAACACACTGACATGGAGTTGATTTTGCCTAAACGCAAGCCTATCTCTGAAGTTGACATGGAATTGATTTCGCCTAAACACAAGCCTATCTCTGAAATCGCAAATCTTTAAAGGAGCAGATAGCCTCCTTGGAGTGGCTGGTGCATTGGAACCTCTGATCTTGCAGTTTGAATCCCAACGGGCAACCCACTGTGACACCGGTTGCCTTAAAGTTAAGATAAAAATAACCCAAAGAAACAAAACCCTCAAACTCACTGCCATCAAGTCACTTCTGACTCACAGCAGAGCAGAATTGGCTCTGTGGGTTTCTGAGATATAACTCTTTATGGGAGTAGAAAGCCTCGTCTTTCTCAACAGAGTGGCTAGTAGTTTCGAATTGATGGCCTTGCAGTTAGCAGCCCATAGTTATATGGTGGCATATGACTTATGCCCCCGGGGTCCCTTAAACTTAAGATAGCAATACCTAATTCATATAGGTAGTACCCAATTTATGATGGGGTTCTGTTCAGTGATGCCATTGTTAAGTCAATTTTTATAGGAGACAAGTAATTTTTAAATTAGTTTAATTGTTATTTCTTTTTATTACCATTTTCTCTATAAATCTGATCATTATTTGTCTCTGGTGCTGGAAATGTTACTTATAAAATTATAGCTATGTTTTAACATTGTGTATAGTACATATTATTAGTGATGAGACACAACAAAGCAGACAGCTTTAAGTACAATTCATGGTAACTTGAATAAATTGTAAGTTGGGGACAACCTGTATTAAAAGAGTTAGCTTATGCAATATACTTGCAATAAAGTGGGCCCTCGAGACATGCGCTTTCTATGCATTTCTGTCCACTTTTCTCCTTTCACTTGTGCTGATTGTTCCTCCATCCACCCCGACCCCTTGAAATGATGTCATTTTCTTCTGTAATTGTTTGCCTATATATTATCCCTCCAGCTTTACTTTTTAGACTTAGTCAAATGATTTTCCTCTCTAGTTCTCTAGATAAACTTTCCCATTGTGCTATATACTCTGTCAGACATCTTCTGATTTATGTCTGTATGTAAACAAGAGAAATGGACTTTTACCACTTTAAGCAGGAAAACACAATGCATTGAAAATATATTGGTATCTCACAGGTTCCCTGGCAAAGTTGCGGAACCAGATTGAAAGACAAGACTGTGAGGAGGTTACATAGCTGGGACTGTGGCCAATATTCAGCAGAATGAGTGTGGTGAAGACAACACTACCACTTCTACTGAATGCTGGATACTGCAACTTCTGACGGACTCTAGATCCTGGCTCTGGTGTCGCTTGTGAAAGAATTGTTTCCTGACCCTACATGTTTGCATCACACTAAAGTCAAACCCCAAGGGCATGTATAGCTCTTTGGTGAAAGCTAGCTAGATCTCACACCTGTGCCCAGCTGCAAGAGAAGCAGGAAAGCAAGTATTTGACTTTTTTTTTTTTTTTTTTTTGCTATAGTCAAAGTGAGCTCTACTTCCTAGTAAAACACACACAACCGGGACAGTACTTAGTGTGGGATGTGAATTAAAAATGGCAAATACTACAATGTCCTACCGATACCTCCATTTTACCATGTCCCCAACAAATCTGAGCTATAGCCACCGCCTCCACCCACCCTGGGCTTGCCAGTTAAGTGTCCTTGTTCAGTTAATGATGTCCCCACTCTCTGATATTCTTGAAGCCATTTTCATATTCTGCAAATTTGGTTTTCATTTTCAAAAGGATAACACCTACTCCTTTATCTTCAATATCCAAGGGCACCAAATGCACACAATGGAAATCTTCTTATCTTTTAAGACTCATCTCAAAAAATGCCTCCTCTGTGGAGCCTTCCCTGGTCCCTTCATCAGGATGAGCTTCTTCCTCTGTATTAGCAGGCACTACATTATGCGTAAGAATTGAGTTAATGGCAGTTGGTTTACTTTGGGTTTATGTTAATTGATTGTATGTGAAACCCCCCACTCTGTACTGTTAGTTCAGAAATCTAGGGCACATTCTATACATATTTGTCACATTGTCACCTTAACCTGATGCCTTGTGCTCAACAAGTCATTCAAAATATGCTGTTAGTTGAAGGGCTTCATGCGAACAGTTCCTTCATGATAGAGATAATTCCATATTTCAACAAATAGAAGACACCATTGAATATAGGATGTGTTATTGTTTTATGTACCACTGAGATAGGAAAAACATTGATAATAAAATCATTGTTTCAGAGGTGTAAAGTGTTTTATAGTTGATGATATACGAGAGGGTACCCCCCAAAAAAAACCCCAAACCAAACAACAGGAAAAAAGCTCCTCTGGGTAGAACTTTTATTGTACACATTTTTCCCCCGCTAGGTGAGTATGGTACTTACATAATCTGGTGTCAATTTGGTACCTGAAAGGATTAAGAGTGAAGGGTGGGGTCTAGTCTGTCAATCAGATCATAGTCAATGAGGCCTCTGTGTGGGCATGGCCTTCTTCTTCCAATTCTGGGAATTCCTGGATTTCCTCCTTTGAGGTGGGAAACAGACTCTCTCCCTCTCTCTCTCTCAGATCACTCCCTTGGAGATGGTCTACTGACAAGACACATGGCGCTCTGTCTGGGAGCTTGAGAAATCACATGGATGTACCCTGGTGCAGCCCTGGGAACTGGAGGAGCCACATGGAGACCCCTGCCACAGCTGACATGCTTCTACCACCACTGACTTTGCACCCACTGGCCTGTGATCTTCCTGCATTCAGCGTCATTGCATGTGTTTCTTGAGCCTGAAGAAGACTTTATATATTGGTATCAGACATATGGGCTAATATCAGACTTAAGGCCTTGATCTGGACTGGGCTGGGATGTTTTCTCAATACTCAACTGCTCTTGTACATAAACCTCTTTCTTATACACATATGAGTCCACACAGACTAGCACAGTGAGCAAGGAGCAACGTGCTCTGAGTCAGTTCACCCAGTGGCAGTCAACTGGGAAGGTTCTCTCTGGCCACAGTGAATTTTTTAATAAAAGAAGTTATGCTGGAACCTCATTTTTTTATGATGGCTGATTTAAGAGAAGAGTGTGCAGAAATTTTGTTTCCTGCTTAGGAAAAGTGCTGCAGAAACTGTTGTGTTGTTCAATACAGCTTACAAGGACCGCACTATGGGAAAAACTCAAGTGTATGAGTGGTTTTCTCATTTCCAAAAAGGTGAAATGTCCATTGATAACAAATCTCATTCTGGATGTCTGTCAACGTCATGAATCGACTAAAATGTCGACTTGTAGTACATCTGAAGTTAGCTCCATCAGGTCAGACTGTTAATCAAACTTTCTATTTAGAGGTTCTGAAAAGATAGTGTAACAAAAAGGCCTGGTTAATGGCAAATGGGGCACTGGTTTTGCCATCATGACAATGTACCTGCTCATGCAGCCATCTCAGTGCACCAGTTTTTGGCAAAAGACAGCATGCCTCTCGTGCCCCATGAACCTTACCTACCTGATCTCACTCCATGCGACTCCTTTTGTTTCCTCAAATGAATAGGGACATGAAATGACAGTGATTTGACAATGTAGAAGAGGTGAAGAAAAAAATGAGGGAGGTGCTGTCAGGCTTTCAAGCAGATGAGTTTGAAAAATGTTACCAAGAATAGAATCACAGATTTAACAAATGTATTAAGTATAACGGAGAGGACTTTGAAGGTGATAAGGTTGCTTTATAAAAAAAAATACAGAGCTTTGAAAATAAAAATTTATTTTTGGGGGTACCCCCTCATATAGTAGTTTTTGTGACTTACTGATTTAATGGGAATAGAATGTATTCTACAAGGCCATTAGTCATGGATAATTTGAAGTATATTAGAAAGCGTGAATCATTATTTGGGGCTGGGTTATTTTCAGCTATATAGCATAGGTATTCCCACTACCATAATCCACATATGTTTCATTTACTTTTTATATTTATGCATTTAATAAATGTATTCTCTGTTCTCAGAAGAACTTTATTTAAGTTATTATGGCTTGAGTCTAAAACATATGAGGTCATTTTAAAATTGCATTCTTGTACTGTCAGGGTCTGGACACGCTAGAGGGTGACGGCTTCACTTCCATTTTCCTTAACCTTTCTCATCTGATGTTTTCAGAGGGAATCACAGGGCTCATGACTCATGGCCTGGTGTGCCAGTCAGTAAGAAAGACAGGAGTTCCTGTATAAGTGGCAAGACCCAGTTAAACTCTGGCATGCACAAGTTTCTTCAGAGAACTTGCCTTATCTGAGAGAGCCACAAATAGTATAGTGGTTTCTAGGTAAAAAAAGAAAATATGTCCTAGAGTGAAATCAGTTGCTTCTCCATCAGCTTGCCCTAAGTTGCTCTCAATAATGTTTCTGACAGCCTCAATTTCATGAAGATGCTAAGAACTATGCAGATATTTCAGCTTAATTTATAAAGAGCACTGAAACAGGAAAGAAATGAATGGTGATATATTCATTAAAAGTGTTTTTTTTAATATGCCTAATTGCTTGTTATGTAGCTATAATTTTGAAATTATGAACAAATTCCCATTCCTTTCTCTTTATTTGTTTTTCTTTGTCAAAGGCCAAGATTAGTTGATTCCACAAGGATTTTTCACTGAGTAAATAAGGCAGCATCTTGCGCAGAATTCCTCCCTTCCCGAGGTGGGGAAAGGGAATTTATCAACCTTTTGTCCATCCCATCCCCCGTCCCTCCCACACTGGTACTTAAAATAACTGCAGAGTCATAGTATCAGAGGCTCTCTCAGCCAGCAGGGTTTCATAACAAGGCAAGTGTGGAGCTGGCTCTTCTGAAATGAAGCTTCATTGCTTATGTTTTGTTTAACCACAGACATTTTGTCATTTAAAAACCCCAAAGCTACTTTGCTGGTTTTTGTGAATGTATTCAATGGATATATTAGCCAAAGCTCATTTAGCCAAAACACCATATATGATTTGGGGAGCAAATTTATTTGCCTTAAAAAAAGACAAAAGGCCTCTGAAAATATTGACATTTCAATTCCATATTTCGATTCAATGGCAAGTATCTGGACTGTCACTGACATTAATTTTGCCTGACTTCCTCTTCACCAGAGGTAGAAGACCTTAAAGATCACTCCACACTTCCACAAGCAGCTTTCATAAGGGTAATAGCTGTTGACACCTGCTTAAATTTGGGAGTAATTTGCTCCTTATATAACAGAATATTTCAGAAAGCATCAGAGTACCAGAGAGTGTGTTAGTCAAAAAGAAGCTTTTTAGTATTGGAATAAATTATTTAAATCATACTGCTTTCTGAAACCCTGATAATAAAGCTAAAAAAGTGGGGGCTTAGGTAGTGAGTGAAAACTTCCAGAAGATACTGATGTATCCTCAGTTCGAAAATCACCGCTCTAGAACAATGATCTCATCCAAGTAATTTTCCTAAACATACATACTTTCCCTTCCATATTGATGTTTTGAAACTGTATCTACAAACACAACAGAGTAGTCATATGTATGGATTTAAAGGTGATTCATATATGCAGACAGTAGAAAGCCTATTTCCTGTTTTGTTAAAAATAATTCTAACATTGGTCCATATTACATACAAATTATTTGGGAAACCTGAGGAATACACAACAATAACAATCTTCAGCACCTGGGAGAACAGACCTTTTGAAAATGTAGGCCCTGCCACACAGGCAACTATCCTCCAGCCTCTGTACCTTTGCATACACTGTTGTTCCCTTCACCTAAAGCTTATTCTGCTACATGAAAGACAGAATTGCCTTTATTCCTCACAACAGAACTAGAGAAAAGGACAGTTTTATTAGAATATCGGCTTGGAAATAAATAATTAAGCTCAGGACATTTTATTAAAACCTGATACTTAAATCTGCTAGAGCAATGCTGGCATAGTTAGATTTCATTGATGGGTCAGCCAGTCACTGTTGCCATTTGTCTTTCTTTCGTATGCTCACCAACTTTGATAAAGAAGAATAGAAATCTGCTCACAAAAGTCAAGAGTCATTGTGTGTTCCATACTGTCTTCTTCCTCCTCTGACTAAGACCTATCAAGGAACTAGGGGTTGCAAACGTAAACACTGTGTTTGACCTAGGTCTTAATATCATATTCTAAAGCATAATAACAAAAGCTTGACATAGAGGGCAGAGGTAGATCTATTAGATATCAAAGGAGAGGAAAGGGTAGCTTTGTATTTTCAGGGTTAGACAGATGAGATTTTATTTATATTTGATTGCCTTCAGTATGTGATCTCATAAAAAAAGTGACCAGTGACCTTCAAAATAAAGAAAAGCTTGTTTGTATGAATGTGTAAAATCAAATGGGTTTATTATTTAGGACTTGAGCTCATCCAAATATAAACACTCAATGACTTTAAGGAAATTAGAATGACTTATTCCATCGTCTAACCTGCTGGTACACTATGAGTGCATTTTATTTGGCAGGTTTATTCCTTCAGCTGTTTTGAGTTTAATTGGGGTCGTCTGTATAAACCATGGACAGCTTTGGGAAATGTGGCTGGTATTTATAGAACACCACAGCCGACACTGTACTTTCACTAGAGCTTAAATTGGACTGAATCTCTCATGCTATCAGCTCTGGGTTCATTTTGAAGAAGGAAATAAAAAACCTCACTGCTCCCGCCCCCCATATTTGAAACATTAGAAAGTGAAAAGAAGTTCTAGAACATATTTAGATTTAATGAACGTGATGGGAGAATAAGAAAGGAGATAAGGTAGAGTAATGGCTATATTAGCTTTTTTTTCAATAACCTTAAGAAAACTCAGTACAACTAAATTACACAGAACAAGATTGTTACGACGGGTTCTTATGTGACAAGTTCACAAAAAGAACTGAATATTGGAGAACAACAGCCAACTGTGAGATTGCTTCCTTTTGGAAAGTCTAGAAGGCCAAGGGAGAAAAGTGAACTTTAGAGAAACATGAGATATGTTGGTAAGGGTGGAGGATTAAGGGACAGTGTGGTAGTTACAGAATCTGGTGAAATTTGGGACTTGAGAGGATTAAGAGTGAAGGGGTGGAGTCTAGTCTGTCAGTCAGGTCATAGCCAGTGAGGCCTCTCTGTGGGCATGGCTTTCTCCTGAGAATTCTGGGAAATCTGGTTTTTCTTCATTAGAGGCAGGAGACACCTCTCTCTCTCTGCTTACTCCCTGGGAGACATTGCAGCTGACAAGACACATGGAACTATGCTAGTGCACTGAGCTGGAGAAGCCAAAGTGACCTACCCTGATGCAACCAGACCTCTGAAAATGGAGAAGCCACTCAGAGACCCCTGCCAGCGCTAAGATGCTTACACCACCGCTGGATCCAAGACTTTCTACCCACTGGCCTGTGACTGTCCTGCATTTGGCGTCCTGGTATGTGTTTCATGAGTCTGAAGAGGACTTTATAGATTGATATCGGACATATGGGATAATATTGGACTTCTGGACTTGGACTGGATTGGGCTGGGATGTTTTTTCAATATCCAACTGCTCTAAATATAAACCTCTTTCTTATACACATAAGTGTCTCTATGAATTTGTTTCTCTAGTCTACCTGGACTAAGACATTAGACAGTATGGGAGATTTCAAGTCTGTACAGACAAGGAGACAGCAATAGGTTGTGGGAATGGGATTTGTTCTTTGTCAGTGGTTTGTTGTTGTTGTTGTTTTGTTGTATATTGTTGCTTGATTTTGCTCTATCTTGTTTTTTGCATATTATTATCTCCCCAGGTCTGTCTAAATAAGATAGGCTGGATGAACAATCTGGAGAAGAAAACAGCGGGACCAACAGTTCCAGGGGGACATGGGAGAAGGGGA
>NW_022103951.1:6895181-6913534 GCF_000313985.2 Echinops telfairi
AAATGTTTTGAGAATGATGAGGGCAATGAATGTACAAATGTGCTTTACACAATTGATGTATGTATGGATTGTGATATAAGTTGTATGAGCCCCTAATAAAACGATTACAAAAAAGATGCAGTGGAATCACAAGTGAGCAAAGACAGAATGAAAAATGTAAAGAGGAAACCGCAAAGGAAAGACATGTGCAATTAGGAAGCACTACTGAAGCTTACCTACAGAATACACTTGAGAATAAAAAGACACTTAATAATTAATTAGTCCAAGTGAATCTTCTGTAGGGGTCAATTAAAAGATATCACAGGCTTCACACACACAAAATAGGCCTGTGATCACTCAAAAAGAAAACAAAATATTAAAAAAATGAACAAACAAAAAACCCAACATGGAGTCATCGAATCATTTCTGTCTTCTAGCAGAGTAGAGGTGCCCCTTTATTTTTAAAAATAGTTTTATTGGCTTCTAATTCACATATCATACAATTTAATTCTTCAATCATATGAGGAAAACTTGTGTGATGATCACCAAAATCAATTTCAGAACATTTTCTTATTGTTATTTCCCCATGCCCCTTGCCCCCATGACCTCCCCTACCTCATGCCCCTAGGTAATTATTAATCCAGTTACTGTCTCTATAGACTTATCTCTCCTGCATGCCACATACAGAAAATAATACAAAAAAAGAAAGAAACAAAACCCCCAAGAACAATGACAGAACAAAACAGATGCAACCTCAATCAAAAAACAAAGCAGAAGATACTAACTTTAAAATGGGCCAATCAAATGAAAAGTGTTACATTTCAATCTAACTACATCTGAAATAATATACTTTACAATGTTCTCTGTCTGAGAGCAAAGCTATTCACATCCCTTGACTATGGTCAGAGGGGATTCAACAGTGGTTTGATCCATGCGGGGACCCAACAAAAAATTTTTTGGCTTCCACTGTCATTCATAGCCTTCTGCAAACTGGGTGTTCAAAATTTAAGCTCTGTTATCATTCCCTTCTTTGGATTTAGATTTTATTATTTATAATCCTTGGACCACACAGGCTGATGTGCTTCTTTCATGTGGTTCTTGTTTTAAAACTAGCTTTTAAGACCCCAGATATTATTGCCATTGAGTTGATGCCAAATCATAGACTCATAGTGACCCTATAGGAGAGAGTAGAACTGTCCCTGTAACTTTCCCAGACTGTAACTCTTTACAGGAGTAGAAAGCCCCATCTTTCTCCCATGGAGCAGCTCGTGGCTTTAAACTGCTGACCTTAGGGTTAGCAGCCTAATGCATAACCACTATGCCACCAAAGCTCCTTCGTTAAGGAAACAGGAAGCCTTATATTTCCCCTGCACAATGGCCAGTGGGTTCTAAATGCTGACTCTGTGGTTAGTAGCCCAATACATAATCCACTATGCCACTAGGACTCCTTCTGGATACATAAAAGGAATTTAATTAGAATATTCTATTTGGATGTCTTCAAGTACACCTGGATGGCAGAGTTGAAGTGAGCTGAGTAGCAGAAAAGAGACTGAAGATCACAAGATCAGGAACTTCAGCCCTGTTATACTTAAGATTTTCCTTGATCCTCACTGAAAAGCTATACACAAGCATTTAAATAGCGTTATATTTTCCAAAAGTATTTGGGAAGTACTATACCAAAAGCACTGTAACTAATCCATCTGATATGAGACTCAAGAGAAACCTCAACAAATGTCCATTTGGGAGAGAAAGAAGATTAAAATCTATGCTCGGGGTCTTAATAAAAAGGTTGTCAGTTTTATAAATTCCAGGTTTTAAATATGAAATCACTTGTCTAGTAATAATAATTGACTTGGGAAAATATTGTCTTACTTCCGCTCTGCAGTACGGTGATGATCGTACCCCTCTTGAGCCTCCTCATCCCACACCTAAATAGGGGTACTTGTTACAATGAGAATTCTAGCTATCTGCGTAGCCTTTCATGTGAGCAGATACACTTTCAGAGAAGGCTTGAGAAAATCACCTGATTCATACATTATTACTAAAATTTTTATCATTTTGACACTTTTTTTTTTTTACTTTTTGAAAATCAGAGAATTAGACAGCAATCACATCCTCCCCACAGTCCCCACTTCCAGGATCTGGATGTTTTCATTATTGACAAGTATTAAAATGTAAAACCCCATAAAATGAATTTCAATATTTTTCTGCAAATTGCTATGCCATAGACGAATCCAAATTAGTCGTCTTTTTTCAACTTTTGGATACAGAGCTGTGGATGGGGGACAACGGGACATAACTTAATCCTGGGCAGTGGCCAGGAAACAAAGGTGCAAAGAATTACATTGAGCACAGATTTACATAGATTTACCATCTGTCTTTGATGACTTAGATCTAGCCTTGCTTAAAGAAGGGAGACTGTATCAGATAACATCTAATAGTCATTTCCAGAGTTTTAGCTCTCACTGAATAAGATGCCTGCACAATTAATCATCAAAGAAAATAGAATAAGAAAGACTGGATGTTACTCCTCAATTACGCAAATAGTTGGCCAGTGGAAGAGGAAACATAGACTTAATGGTAACTAACAACACAATTCAATGATTTTAGAGGACTGGACTCCAATGAAAAGTTTTAAGTTAGACAACGGGATCGCAATCAAAAAAAAAAAAAAAAGCTAGCTCACAGCTTTCTTCAATTGAAATCAATTGTCCTGCTATATTCGGCACTCTTTTTCTGGAATTGTGTAAGCAACCTCTGGTGGTTGTTTGTCGATGTAGAAAACAATAGTGGGTGGGAAACTGAACCTTTCCGATTGCTTCTGAACTAAAGCTGGGAAAGTAGGAATGTGATAGATTAGAATGAGGGAATGACTTATGCTGGACTGCACGTGAAGTAGGACAATAATTTAAAGGTATGTGGTTTATAGTTCACAAAGACAATGCTCTACATCCTACTTGGGCCTTCCAAGTTTGTGGGCCGCTGCTTAAGGTGCAATCCTTAGTCTCTTTTTTACTGTGGAAAAGAGGAGTGGTGAAAATCCAACAGCATATGGAAACAATTATTCCAATGGAGTAATGGATTATGCAAACATCAGTATGCACAACCCCCAAACCAGAAGTAGATGCTTCTTGGCCACCACCACTAAGTGCTCTGAAAAAGATCACATTTGAAGGTCCTGAATACAGTGGGATAAAAATATGGGGGAAAACCCTCAAAATCCAAAGAGAGACCAGTCTTCCTGGTCAGATAGAGACAGGCTGGACCCCAGAAACTATGGCTCTTATTCATTTCATTTCTGGAACTGAACACACCCTTGTGTTAGACTAATCAATGATCTAAAATTTAAAAAGGGCAGCATTTATCCGAAGGACAAAATTTAGAGAGTTAAAGAAAGAAGGAGGAAGGACACAGGAAACACAGGGGTAAGTGGGAAAAGTGAAAGTATGTTGAGGGGATTGCAGTGGATGAGTTTAAACAAAACATATGTGTATTGTTTAATGTAAAACTTATGATCTGCTCTGTAAATTTTCCCTAATTCACAATAAATATTTTTTAAATGCAAGTAATTTAATAGAGGAGTGAACCCAGAAAATATCACACTGAGGGTAGTATGTGAGGCCTGCTAGGAACTTTTGGGATATAACTCAGAATTGTTATTTTCAGATAGTAAGGGAGCATGGGTATCGGGACAGACATTAACTCCCCAGCACACTTCACCTGTTCTGTCCAAATGGAGAATCTTAAATGCTTGATTTGGAATGCTGCTGGTATGGATGGGAAGGTTGAGGGACTTTGGGTAAGGAATGCCAGCAACTGCTAGAATTTTAGAGCTATGGAGTTAAGTTGATCTAGGTTTGTTGCTTACCTATCACTATGATTAGCTATAAGAACTTAAACCATTAAAGTAGCCTCTCTGGACCCATTTCCTTATATATAAGGCAGAAATGATATATATTCAGGGTGGTTGTGGAAATTAGATAACTCACAGGAGAAACTGAAAAAGGTAGTTTTCATGATTTCAAGGATATATCTTGCTTCTATGATCTAAAATGAGTTCAATCCAAAAATAGTAAAATAATACAATCTTGAATGCTAGCAAGAGACCTTACAGATGATAAAAATGATAAATTACTATGATGTACAATCAGAAATTTTTTTCTCTCTACATATAGCCACTAATAAATATTAAATATGTATTATCTATCAAGAAAATGCTTGATATTACTAAATTCACAATGAATATATTCTTCAACACTCAGCATAGAGAAACATTGTCTCTAGCCACTTTTCCATTTTTTTTTGTAGTTGTGAATGTTAGGGTTCTTTTATAACTGGGGTCGGCCAGTCCAGTATGGCCTTGATGTCTGAAACACATTCATGGCCAAGATTATGGCAGTGGGTTAATAAAAGCTTACAACATGTTTAAAGTTTGAAGTTTTCATGGCAGTCCTCATGGCCAGTTTGTTTATTGATGTTTTATACCTGTGTCACCATTTCATTCTGGCCTGATTATGTGAGCAACGCCTTATAGAAGACTATAAGTGAGGAACTCCAGGGAATTCTCAGGGAACCAAGCTTTATTAGAGAAATTTTGCATATCTTTGAGTGAATAAGGACTGTGGAGAGCTATGCCTAGAAGGACCTTGAGAATCTTCGGAGTCTCTTTACTTATCTAATACTATTGTAATACTTGCAGGTTATATACAGGTTATGTTTGTCTTCCCCAGAAGATGTGAGTTTTGAGAAGCAAGAAACTTTTGAAAGTACTGTTCGTTATTACATCCTCAGTGCTGAAAATAGTGCCTGAAACCCCACAAATAAGTGTAAAAATTTGTTGGATAAAATGAGTGAATAAAAATGTAATATTAAGTGGTAGCTGATATTATGGAAGAATCTAGATGTTAAGAAACCTAAATTAATTTAAAATTTCTTTTATGTATAAAGTATTGTGGTAGTTCTCTTAAGGGTCAAAAAGGTGAAAAAAACATAGCTTGTACATTTTCAAATATACTATGTAAATTTTGATAGTAAACATGGTGTACTTATAGTCTATACTTGATAATTCCAGTATATGAAGTAATTATACTCTTATTGTCTACGATCCTGCTGATCTAGCATGAGACAGGACATTCTCCCAATTTGAGTTAAGCTCATCTGAGCGAGGATAGGCTTGTTCATGTGTGTTTACAGGTTGGCAGGGGTTGGCTGGTCGAGAATGACCTTGGTTGGAATGAGCTGGTTCTACTCCATGTGGCCTCATACTTCAGCAGACTAGTTTGGGACTATTTTCCTCACAGCAGCAAGATTCAACACAGAAAGCAGAGCCACATACCAGGGTAGGAAAAGTCAATGTGAGAGGGCACGATCAAAGTACATGGATACAAAATGAATGAAAACGGGGCTGTGGGTGCAATCAGTTGGCTATAGTCTACTACATATTTATTGAGCATATTCATGAGATAGGAATACTTGAGTACACTTGTAACTGAATCAACACAAAGATAATATAAATTTGGTCACTTCAGTGAATCACAAGTATGGACATTCTCTAAAAGATCACTATTACCACAGCTACTATTTTTCTTCAACGTGTTTTGTTTTTGTCCCTATTTTTCTCAAATAATCTATACAGTCAGTTTGACAATAAATTTATATGTCTTTGTATGGTTATATCATATCATATCATGGAAATATATGTTCTCAACAACATAAATGGTGAATCCACCAGGTAGAATAAACAGGAATCAAATCGACTACATTTGTGGAAACAGATGATGGAGAAGCTCAATATTGTCAAACAAAGAAAGTCAGGGCCTAATTATGGAACAGACCATCAATTGCTCATATGAAAATTCAAGCTGAAGCTAAAAAATTAAGTCAACCATAGCCAAAGTATGACTTTGAATTTAGAGACCATCTCATGGGCAGATTTGGTGCACTTGACCACGAATGACCAAAGACCAGAGGAGTTGTAGGATGACATCAAAAGTCATCTATGTAAAAACAAAAGATAATTTGAAAACACAGGAAAGAAAGAAAAGACCAAAAGTTATGTCAGAAGATTCTGACAGTTGCTTTAGAGCATCAAGTAAAGTTAGGAAGAAATGACCAAGTGAAAGTTAAACAGAAAATTTCAAAAGATGGCTGGAAAGGACAGAGTAAAGTATTATAATGAAATACACTAAGTCTTGGAGTTAGAAAACCAAAAGGGAAAAACACACTCAGCCCTTCTCAATCTGAAAGAACTTACTAATCAAAATTTCTATCCTTGAGTTGGAATACTGAAGAATTCTATGGACAAAATATTGAATGATGCAGGAAACATCAAAAGAAGATGGAAGCAATATAGAGTCATTATACCAACAATATTGGTCCACATACAAAAAATTCCAGAGATAGCATATGCTAAGGAACTGATAATGCCAAAAGAAGAAGTCCACGTTTCACTGAAGGCATTGGTAATAAACAAGGCTCCAGGAATTGATGGCATACCAACGGAAATGTTTCAACAACTGATGCAAAGCTATGCCAAGAAATCTGGAAGTCAACTACCAGGCTAACTGACTGGAAGTGGTCCATACTTGTGCCTTTTTCAAAGACAGGTGATACAACAGAATGCATAAATTATTGAGCAATCTAACTAATATGACATGCAAACTTTTTTTCCTGCAGATAATTAACAAATAGTAATACATTGGCAGGGCACTGCCAGAAATCCAAGCTGGGTTCAGAAGAGGAGCTGGAACAAGGGATCTCATTGCTAATGCCAGATGGATCTTGGCTGAAAGCAGAGAATATCAGAAATATACTTACTTGTATTTGATTGAATATGCCAAGCTATTTGACTTTGTGGAGCATAACAAATCATGCCTAACACTGTAAAAGATAGAAATTCCAGACATTTAATTGTGCTTATGTAGAACCCTTACATAGATAAGTGACAGTCATTCAAACAATGGGATATTGCATGGTTTAAAATCAGGAAAGATGTGCTTTAGGATTGTATCTTTTCAATGTATTTATTTAATCATTTGCTGAGCCAAAATCGGAGAAGCTGAACTCAATGAAGAAGAATGAAGCATGAGGATTGGAGGAAGACTCATTAAGAATTTGTGATATGCAGATGACACCAATTTACCTGCTGAATGCCAAGGGGACTTGAAATACCCACTGATAAAGATCAAAGACTGTAGCCTTCAGCAAGATTACACCTCAACATAAAGGAAAAAAGTCCCCACAACTGGACCAATAAACAATATCCTGATAAGTAGAAGGTTGAAGTTGCCAAGGATTTCATTTTACTTGGATCCACAATCAATACTCATGGAAGCAGCATTCAAGAGAGCAAATGTCAAGTTGGCATTGGATAAAACTGCTGCAAAAGACCTCTAAGGTGTGCCTCAGTCAATTTGTAATATTTTCAGTAGTCTCATATGCATGCAAAATCTGGACACTGAATAATTGAATCATCTGAATTATGGTGTTGACAAAGAATATTTAATATACCACAGACTACCAGAAGAACAAATTTGAGTTGGAAGGAGTTCACTCAGAATGTTCCTTATAAGTTAGGATAGGACTGTCTCATATACTTTGGACATGTTAACAGGGGGGACCAGTACCTGGAGAGGAACATCAAGATTGGTAAAATATAATTCATACAAACACAGAAAATTGCCTGGAATTAAAGAGATCTAAAAACATATCAAATCAGGTGATTCTATTTTGTTCATCATAGTTACCTGAATTCTCCAAGAAGCATATATTAATTTGGCCATCAATAATATTACTTAAATTAAATGTATAATACTTTAAAACAATCTTATAAGATGTATTAAAGTCACCTGTGCCTAAATGAAGCAACTCTTCAGCATTCTGGTCCATATTTTATCTTTCCCTTGTTATCTATTATTTTTGTGACTTAATCCTGTCCCCCCAAATCAAGTTAGTTCTCTCATTAGGTACGTACATGGACCATTGTCTGCGGAGATGGTGGCATGTCAATGGATTCCCATGTGGAAAATGAGCGATTCTTTCTGAAACATATAGAAGATCCTTTGATGAAATTCTTTTGATGTTTAGTACAAATTATACTTAAAGTCATAGGTTATACTCAAACTTAATAGTTTATGTAACAAAGTCTTCCATGTCCTTATTGTGATAATGCCTCATGACTATGTAGTTACAATTTCTACTTTATGCATTTCATTCCGTTTCCAAAATGAGTCTACATTGTGCTGGTTGATCAAGAATTATTAAGGTTTGCTGCAGCAAAGTGTACCAATGTGTTAATCTCCAGAGCACAGGAAGTGAACAACAATTCAGGTGTGGGGAAAAGGTTTGCTCGAGCGGTACCTTCTGTTTCTCCTTGGGGAACTCATTAAAAGACTGACAATGGCTGACAGCCTTGTAGAGCCTGGCTGCACTAGGATTCCAACACAATGCTCATTCTTTTAGGAAATACCCTTATGTGCAGATCTTCTACTGTGTGGTCTTAATTTTCCATTGGTGTGCGATGACAGGCGCTGTAATTCTTCCTACTCAACTCCCATAGCAAATATAGTTAGAAGCTGAAAATAGCCCTTAAATCATTGCTGATGGCAAGAAAAGCAGCTGGAGTCATACACACCTAATACAGTATGCAAGGGAGAGTAGATGGAACAACTACTCATGATTATTACAATGTGATCATTATAACAACAATGGGAATTCTGGAACACCTCCTTGTACAAGCTCAGGTAGAAACTGTGCATGGATCCAGAGGCATTTGTGCAAACAGACAAGGGACTGCTGCATGGTTAAAAATTGGGAAAGGTGTGGATCAGTGTTGTAACCTCTCACCACACTTTATCTGCATGTTCAGCAAGTCATTAGAGAAGCTGGATTACAAGAAGAAGACTGTGATATCTGGATAGGAGGATGACTTAGTAATAACTTGTGATATGCAACTGACACAACCTTGATTCCTGAAAGTAGGGAGGACTTGAAGCATTTGCTGATGAAGATCCAGGATTGTGGCCTTCAATATGGATTACAACTCAAGGTAAAGAAGACCAAAGTCATGATGATTGGAGAAAAGATTGAATTTGTCCAGGATTTCATCTTGTTTGGATTCACAAGCACTGCTCATTGTAGCAGCAGTCAAGAGGTCAAATGGCACCTTGCAATGGGCAAATCGGCTGCACATGACGTCTTTTAAGTGTTGAAAAGCAAGGAGTTTCCTTTGAGGACTAAGGTGCACTTGACCCAAGCCAGGGTATTTTCAATTTCCTCATATACACAGCGAAGTTGGACATCAAATAAGGAAAACTGAGGAAGAATCGATGCACGTGGATTGTGGTGCTGGCAAAGACTATTCCAAGTACCACGGGCCACCCAAAGAACCAACAAATCTGTCTTGCAAGAAGTACAGCCAGAGTGCTCCTTAGAGGCAAGAATGGTGAGACTTTGTTTCATGTATTTTGGACATTTTGTCCTGAGAGGTCAGTCCCTGGAAAAGGGATATCATTCTTGGTTAAGTGGAGCAGCAGGGGAAACGAGTAAGGCCCTCAATGTGCTAGCTTAATGCCATGATAGCAACAATGGGCTCAAACATAACAATTGTGAGGTTGGCACAGGACCGAGTGGTGCTTCATCCTCCTGTACATAGGGTCTCTATGAGTCAGAACTAATTAGTAGGCACCTAACAACAATAACACATAGAAGAGAATTTATTGTCTCACAGTTCAGAAGGCTAAGAATGTGGGCTAAGAGGATTGCTTATAGTGATTCCTTCTGGAGGAGAATCCATTCTGTGCCTCTTTCATAGTTTCAGTTGATGATAGCCAACAATCCTGAGCATTTCTCTGTTTGTAGATGCATCTTTATAAATCCCTGCTTCTTCATATGGCCGCCTTCAGTCAATTAAATCCATAGCTATCATAAATAGACAGACTTTTTGTCAATTTAATATTTCATACCTCGGGTTCTGAAAGGAACATTTTCTGATTTGTCCTTATGAGTGAAAGTAAGTATTAATATTAAAAGAACAGTAGCCGAACAAAGCAAACACTTTCCATGTCCTTTCTTATTTAATCTGCATAGTGACACTCAGAGCTAGATAATATTATTATCACTCCCCAACCTTTCCATAGTCTTTCACCATTCACATACTTTCTCTATCTCCCAAGTTCCCTAACTAGAGATTCATTCCTTTTATTTCTATTTGAAATCCATCTCTTACGGTATGTAATACACTGCTGTATAATTAATGTATTAGACACCTGAGGATAATTTTTAATGAAAGAGAAGAGAGGAGGCAGAGTACAAGACATATGAGGATGTTGGCTTCCTAAAGGTGGAAAGATAATATGGAAAAGAGAGACTGTCTTGACTGAAACTCAGAACTACTTATTCCACAAGTTTCTGGATGAGCCCTGATGCCTTCTGCTACACATATTCCAAAGCTGGGATCATTGGTAATTTCAAGATAAGAAATAAAGTTAAATTATGGATTTATTAGTTAAGCAGGAATCACCATGGAGACAAAATAACTCACTATGGAGATTACACCCTGGCCTTCTGTACCTGAAAGCAGTACATCATATAAATAGATACAGAAATAAATTTGGAAAGAAAGACAATAAAGCAAGCAAGCTAGTGCCCTAGACAGACTAGACAATCCAGAACGAATTTCCATGATTCGTTTTTCAGAGTCCTGTGCTTTTGGATGCCTTATAGCTTCTCCATGGAGGAAGGGAAATGTTCAGCACTTTGCTCATGTCCGTGTGGCCTCACTGGAGGGCAGTAAACTGGGTACCCACTATACCCAATTCTGTCCATGTTGTACAAGGAAACCCATGGACATCGGTCAGATTCTGACTCAAAGCAACCTTATACAAGGTTCCTAAGGCTGTATAGTCTTATGATAGTAGATAGCGTCATCTTTCTCCCATGGAGTCACTGGTGAGTTTGAACCATTGACCATGTGCTTATCAGTCCAACACTTACCTGATAGCCCCATCAGGCTCTTTGTATAAGTAAAGATTTTCAAATTCGATTCTTCTCACATAAGGGGAACAACTATGCCAATCTGGTTCCCAGCACACTTCCCTGTGTCATAGACATGCTGATGAAATTAGCACGTAGTAGGGAGCAGTGATGCTGGCAATGGGAATTTGTGTCAAGAAGATCTGATCCAATATTAGTGACCTCTCAAAGAGAATACTCTACAAAATGCAGCAAACTATTGTCTTCTGTGGATACTTGCACACACACCCGCCATTTTGTATAATAATAAAACAAATATGGATTTGATATGATCACAGGTGGAGTTACCCAGGAAGCAGACTTTGAGATGAAGTTTTATATATTAGAGAATACCCTTGGGGCTCTGGGAGAAAGAAGCAGGGGCTAGCCCTAAAACTGCCATGGCCAAACCTGCATAGAACTCTGAGGATAGATTGGCTAGAAGGCCACTTCAGAGTTATGCCAAAGAGGGTCAGAATGGGTACGTCTTCATATCTTTGAATTGCTGGGTCACTGGCTGGCGGCTGCTAGGTAAGAGGAATGACCTTGGGTCAGGTTGCTCTTTGAAACAGAAGCAACCACAAAGAGTCTGCCAGCTGCAGGTTGCCTACTGACAACACACCCAACAGCTGAGGCAACTGGCTCTCATTGCATAGGAATCAGGGTGGCAAATCACAGTGCACACCATAAATAGCCGTGGTTTCAGAGTACTGAGAGCTCTAATGTTCCATAAGTAAGATGGGATTTTTATTTTTAAATTAGGAAGCCTCTTTCTGATTGATTAACCACTCCCTAAAACAAATATTTACTTGATCTTGTTAAATAGGAGAAATCATTTTCCTGGTCTCAGTATTCAGAAAATTAATAAAAGTGAATGCATTTTAATCTCCTACTCTGAATAAAAACCAAACAGATTACTCATTTCAGTTTTAGAGTGTACATATGTGTTTAAATGTCAATGTGTATTTTTTCCATTCTTAGTGAGTCAGGAAAATATGCAGAGAGGTTTAAATAATGAATTACCATATGTGTAATATGGTCATTCATTCATTTAGCAAATATTTATTAAGTATTCATTTTGTCACAGCACTGCACTAGCCACTGGGTCTATAAAAATGAGTGATGCCATAGAACCTGCTTAAGTAATTATGTGAAAGCAAACTCTGAACGGATAAGAGAGTAGCACGAGGAATAGCAGGGGCTGCAAAGTGCACAGAGAAAGAAGCACGTCTTCCCACTTTCCTTTTGCAAGGAGCTCTAATGACACTTTCAGGTGAGCACTGGCCTACTGTGAGGTCGGCGTCTCAAACCCACCAGCTGCTCCTCGGTGAGAAAGATGAGGCTGTCTGCTTTCGTAATGATTGGCAGCCTTAGAAATCCTATTTAGGGTTGCTCTGAGTCAGAATCAACTTGATAGAAGTGGTTGTTTTTTGTTTGTTTTTTAATCTTCCATTTGGTAAAGAAGGAGCAGTCACAGCGGTATGAGGGCAAATGAGAAAAACGGCTACCAACTTCATTTTCTATGAACTCTTTATTACATGCCTTCTTAGCGTTTTGTTCAGTTTCTGTCCTTCCCCCAAGGATTAATCCACTTCTACCATAAAGACATTTTAATTAATCTATGAAATGGTTGTTGGTTATCAATGGTTATGGATGGCATTTGCAAAAGGAGGCATCTCAATAGTAGCAACTGGAAAAAAATTAATCTCTTCTTTCAGTGTGGATGTAACAATTTGGAAAGACTTTAGTCTTTAGCAATCTGAGAGTTCTGTTGAAAGGGAGTTTTAGGTAGGGAGACAGGGGCCAGACAGGTCCTGGGATTAAGGAGATTAGGGGCTTCGTTCTATTGTCTGTTTATATTTATACTCTTAAGCAAGCAAATAAACTCAACAGGAAGCAAAAAATCTTGAGTGGAGGATATATCTTTGTATCCCGGGGAGTAGATTTCATCCAGAGATTGTCCCAACCAGAACCAAATAGATCTTTACAACATAACCTTTGAAGATATTTTATTTACTCTGTTTATAATTGCCATACAGAATGAAGGTTTTTCTTTCTTTAATTGAATCTCATGTACCTTTGATCTATTCTTACCAGGGCATTATTAAGGTGTTTATCTCACATTTATTTTTTATTGAATTTTAAAAGTAAATGTCCTTAAGTTTGTAAAGAGTTATGACAAACAGGTTCAACTGGTTCTTCCCCCAAGATCTGCTTCCCTGAAAGTTATGGTCGATGAGCAAAGAGAAGTAGAAAGTTACCTATGAATTTTGAGCCTTAGATCAGCAGCACTTGGGAGGTAGTATGAAAGAAAAAATTTCAGCGCTTAACCCAGAACTCCTGATTCATAATCGGTAGTTTAACAAGATCTTCAGGTGAATCATTTGCACATTAATGTCTCAGAGGCTCTGATTTCCCGCATTTATGGGAAAGTTCCCCCTCTAGAGCTAAATTAAAAGCACAAGAGCCTGAGGTAGTTGCCAATGATATTGTGATGTGTTTGAGATTCAAAAAGACAGTTATTAATGGACGAAATTACAGATGAGACAATAACAATGAAATAGCAAGTTTGTAATCTTAAATCAAACCACTTCAATAATTGCATTAATTAAAAAAAGACCAAACACTCTAATTAAAAGGTGAAAATAATCAGAATGGGTAGAAAAAAGCAAGACAACTGTAAACCACCAACAAAAGATGTCCTTTAAGCATGAAAGCATGGGTAGGAGTAGGTTGAAAATGAAAGAATGGGGACAGATATACCGTACAAACACTAACGAAAAGAAAGCTAGCGGAGCTATACAAATATCAAAGTGGACTTTAAGATAAAGAGTAATATCAGAGATAAAGAGGGAGATTTCATAATGATAAAAGGTCAATTCACCATGAACAGATAATAATCCTAAATGTGTATTTACAGAGTTAAAAAAAAATACCTGAAGCAAAATCGGATAAAACTAATGGGAAAAGATAAATCCAGAAGCATAGCTGGAGATTTCAGCACCACTCTCTCAGCAATTGATAACACAAGTGGAAAACACACATAATGAACAAAGATTATTACTAATAACAATCAAAGCAATATTGTTTTACTTTATGTTCAGTTAATCAGAACATTCAAACAGGTAAATTTATCAATAGTCACTAAGTTATTTAAATATGAATTTAGACTTACTCTCCATCATAAGTCATTGGAAACAAAAGGCTGAGGCATAATTTTGTTTGCAGATAATTCGTATACAAGGTGAGAACGTTTCTTTTGCCTTCATTTATTTTGTTTCTAACTGGAAATTTCTACCTCGAATATGAAAAATCTTCTAAATCCCTAGTTTGAAGACACTTCCAAATAAGCCAGGCTGTCCAACCTCTCATCAACATAGCTCACAGGGGTTGAAAGGGCCACGTGGAACAGTGGCAAACTTTTGGAAGAGCTGAAATGGAACATTTTTGTTTCTTTTTCAAAAAAGTTAACTGAAGAAAAATGTATTTGGGATGCAAAATTCTTTAAAATGGAACCAAGAATGGAAGAGCTTTAAAATGAGCCTAATAAATTGCACAAAACTGAAACTATTTCCCCATGAAAAGAATGCAGCTGGAGGCTGCATTGACAGCTGGCAGGGAAGAAGTTTAGCCAGTTGGGGCAAACTCGTTCAATATCACATCAATTATTATTATCATATTATGTGCATTTAAGAAAAATATAAAATATTTCTCTTTGTAATTTTTGTCATCTCTGTAGAATGAAAAGAATATTTAGCATATCTACCGGAACATAAAATAAACTCCAAACCAAACCCACTGTCATTGAATCAATTCTGACTTATAGCTGCCCTATAGGACTGAGTAAAACTGTTCCAGTTTCTGAGATTTTATGTCTCATCTTTCTCCGTCAGAACAACTAGTAGGTTTGAATCTCTGATCTGGTGGATAGTAGCTCAATGCATAAACTCACCCCGCCAACACGCTCCCGAACATAAATGATAGTTTTTAAATATAATCTCCAGTTGATGGACAGCAGCTTCTAAAACCAGGGCTTGTTATAGATTCTTGTATGTAAGAATTACCTGGACAATGTAACATCTGTTTCAGTATATCTAGGCTGGAAATCCAAATTTGCAGCAGGGGGCTAAATCCAAATGAACCTGTCCAAAGCCCTATTTGTAACAAGTCTGTCTCCATTCTGAAACTGAGCAGGTGGCCTGTCAACACCAGTGGTAACTGGCTGATGAAGGGGCCATAAGTACAAAGTGGAGAACTCCCATCATGTTCATTGCTCTGGAGGCTCAGAGACCTGCTTTGTTTTTCCAAAACAGCCAAACACAGTTTTCTGGGTACTGGTGAAATGAAGAACTCCTCGTTGAAGCATCATTAACAATAAAAATTCTATGTGATTACACATGGAAAGGTTCCTAAACACAGCACTCTACTCCACAGTAAAAGAGAAAATCCTTTCCTTTTGTGTCTTGTCTTCTCACTTGGGAATCATTTCAATATACTTATGCTTTTTCACTCTGTTATTTTATAAAAGGAGGAAGACTGACGGACTAGTTCACAATTGTCCAGCTTATATATGGAAAAGAAAGTTAAATTTTCGTTTTTTCGATTGTCCATTCAGTGATATATATTAAAATGATATCAACCCCAAATGATATACAATGATATGTTTTAAATACCTCAATCAACAATTTTTTATTGGAGCACTTACGCATCTTCTCATTCATATTGTCTCAAATATATTGTTCCTCAAACTCTTGCCAGCTAGATGAAAAGGACATTTGTAAAGGGGTGGGCACATTTTGGGGTGCTTATGAATGCTGACTGCTAAATTAACAAGGGAAAATATGAAATGTTTGGGAAAGAGGATAAAAGAGAGTAAAACATAGTAGTGTTGAAGATAAGACAACTTTCAGAAGCTATATCCTAGTCATTTTAATTTAGGACAAATGTTATATTTTGAAGGGTCCCAGGATAAGTTCTACCCAATCATCTACAGACTGAGGAATATCTTCTACAGAATTCATTATTGGGAACAATCTAGTCTTTATATGAACATCTTCACAGATTTGGAGTTTATTACTTCTAGTTGTGTCAGTTGTAAAACTGATCCGTTCCTTAAACATTTTTTTTCTTAGCAATTATTTATTGACCAACTGTGTTTCATATAATGCTAGGTGCTAGGGATATCCAGAAGCATAAGTCAAGTTCTCCTTCCTACAGAGTCCAAAATGGTGTTGCTGTTTGGTGAGCCGATCTCTTGACACTTGTTGATTCATGGGTCCAGTTCCCCTCCATCTTTCTGATTCTGCAGCTTCTGCCTTTGCAGCGCTCATCTATCACAAGCCAGAGGCACTGAAAAGTTATAAAGGATATATTTGTATATGGGAGCTCGTGAGAGGTCATACCTGAAAGTAACAATATCACTTCTGCTTATATTCCTTGACTAGATCTCAATCACGGGGATGCTGGAAACTATCCTCTAGTTATAGGTCCAGGAAAAACAAGGAAAGGAAGGCTTGGTTAGCAGTTTCTGCCACAATGCTTTCATTATATACATTTTATAGTTGTTGTTAATGAGGTGGTGATCGCATTCTCCTAAGATCATTTAGATATAGTGATCCAAGTTCTGATTCAAGCAGTCTGGCCCCAGAATCCACACTCTCAGACATTCTATCACTGATTTTCAAACTGTGACCCCCAGACCGTCAGCATCAGTATAACTCGGGAACTTGTAGTTAGATGCCTTCCAGTTCTCTCTAACTGATAGCACTCTTTTGTATAATAGGAGAAAACATTGCCAACTCTCATGCCATGCTCACAATTATTGGTATACTTGAACCCACTGTTGCAGCTATAGTGTCAATCTACTTTATAGAGGATCTCCCTGGTTTTTGAGGACCAAGCATGATGTCCATTTCTAGCAAATCTTTCCTGAGAATGTGTCCAAAATACACTTATGAGATACATTTCATACGAGATGAAGTATGTCATCCTTGCTCCTAAGGAGCATTGTGGTTGTACTTTCTCAAAAGTGGCTTGGTTTTCTGGAAACCCATGGGATAGTCAGTCTTCTTCACCAACATCACATTCACCAATATCACAATTCAAATGTGTTGTTTGACTTGGATCAACCATCAATGTCCATGGAAGCAGTAATCAAGAAATCAAGTGGACATTGTTTGAAGGGCAAATTGTTGGACCTCACCCCAGATCTATTAAATGACCCCCCACAATTATGGGGTTAAAGGCCATAGGAATTTATGTTTTAACAAGGCTTCTCTAATTTTGACATACTCAAGTTTGAGATTTATTGTGTCATACCATACCACCTTTCACTTAAGGACTTCCAGTGTAATTATCTAGCTGGCAACTAGTATTGTCAGTCATCTAGAGGTATGTCTGACAGTATTGGTGACCTGCTAGAAAAATAAACACTTTGAGTTATTTTTACTTCAAATATTGAGTATTATTTATACTGCTTTAATTGTGAAATAATGGTATCTCTACTATAGCATTACTTGTTTACAGTGTTATTTATATGATTGTTTTCTCGCAGTAGTTTCAAAACATCTAAAATACTCTTGTATCTGCTATAGTCCCTTGTAATTTGCTTTCCAAATAGTAGGCATTCAATAACTGTTGGTTTGATTTACTGGAGAAAATATTATACAATAATGTTTCTCATTAAATTGAGGATAGATGGGGAACAGCTTTGGATGTTAAACCTTTTCAATCACACTTTCTTTGAGTATTAAAAAATCTTAGAAAGGAAATTTTAATATCTTCACTGTAAATAGATAGCAAGTCTTAAAGACTGCTGTTCTCAGATGTAAAAGTTTACAAGATATTTAAAAATGATGAGTTACTTTAAAATCTACACTACATTCTATTTTTCTTTCTGAAATAACTTTCTCAATTAGCTAATTTGTAATTTATACCCTAAAAGACATTAAAAGAAAACTTTCTGTATTGGATATTTTACAGGCCTTGATGTAATTTCAGACTCTCTCTAAAATGATTTTTGGTGCATTAAGTAATTATTGACTCTGCATAGAACTATTTATCATGCAGGAAACTATCCTTGAAGAGTGATGCTATCAGGCTGTTGTTTACATGGTGGTGTCTCATGTAAATTTGCTACTAGAAGGGACGGTTGTATATTTTACCACCTCCTTTTTTTCTTTCCATAAATCAAAATACTGTTAGAAAGCTAGAGCACATATACAGCAAATATCCTCAGCACATTTTTTTTTTCTGTTATCTTCACTTCACACTGGTGCAACTAAGCATTTCTTTACAATTGAAACCCCAACCCCAACCAAGACTGTCAAGTGGATTCTGACTCATGGTGACCTGATAGGGGAGAA
>NW_022103951.1:6913634-6953104 GCF_000313985.2 Echinops telfairi
GGGGGGGCAGAATTCAACCTGCAAGCTTTTGTTAGCAGCTAAGCATTTAACTTAAACTGAGTTGAATATAATTTGGTATTCCTGAATGGGGAGTGACTCATGGGTTATTGATCAAGGTTTAATGGTGAATGGTTAATTAGCAGCAGCACATTATAACCCCAACCACCTACAGCCACTATTGTGACTAAGAGAATTTTAATTAGCTTTATGAGACCTTCATCAAAGATACTTTCAAGCCAGCTCTCCCTTTGTGGAGATTTCTGCTTTCGGCTTTTTCTGGTCCAAAGGTAGTGATTACAGTTCCTTTGGATTTTACCTCCTTCCTTTCTCTTACTCCCACGCCATCCTTTGTAGACTTTGAGATTGATCATAACAATTCTGATCATGGAAACAAAGACGTTCATTTTCTCAACAAGAACCCAAAAATGCCAACCTGACCTTGTAAGAATCTACGCAGATGTCCTCACTGGTTGGACCTTCATTTCCTGTGGGGTTGCTAAACCCCTGGGAGCATTACATGGATTTCCAGTCAATAGGCTAGTCTCTCACTCCACTCTGGCTTCAAGGTAAATTTTAAGGCCTTCAAAGTCCTTATACAGGGCTTGGAACAAAGCATTAGGAATGAGATATGGTGGTACTGGAACAGGAGCTAGGACAGAAAATGTCAGCTTATATTTCTGAAATATACCTAAACTGACATAGATACATTTGTGGGTGAATAATAAAATTAAAACATTAAAAATAGAATGAGGTCTGGCTTGAGTTTAAGGTGAGTGAGTGAATCATGTGTCCAATTAAATTAGCATTGTACAGAAGTGGAACCAGAAGGGGGGTAGAGTGTAACAGCTCTCTTCCCTCTGGGGTGACTTTTCCATCTGCACACTGCAGGCCTGCTACCAGATAATGAATGGTGAGAGATCCCAAGATGACAGGTGGCAGAAGAATACAAAAGTGTCTTATTATCCAACTCCTAGAATATATATTCTGAGAATTAAGGAATATTTTTCCCTTAAAGAGTTCCTGTTAACCAAACAAACAAAACCCACTGTTGTGGCATTGATTCAAACTCATAGATTACTTAGAGAAATAATATTTTGTTACCCCATCACTCTCTAAAAAATGAGGAGTACTTTAAATATACTCATGGAAGGCATACTAAGTGAAGGGACAAATGTCACTTTGTGGGGGTGGGGGGCAGGCATTTATTCACATTATTTTAAAGCCCTTTGGGAATTCGACTGCAATTTGTTTTCAGCCTATGAATTTAAGTGGAACATCAAGGTTGGGAAAATGGCCAACATTATGTCAATTAGTATATTGCATTTCCTTGGCCACAATGTTTGTGTCAGTGATGCTTCCATGATTCTATGACTGCGTGAGACACACTGAGACTTTATGAAGGTTTTTTGAGGAAAAGACAATCACCTGCTTTACTCGAACATAAGAGGCAGTAGGATTGCATATGACTACTGCTACTACCTGGGGCTTGAGAATGAAACAAAAGAGTGGACTGGAAATAGTGAGCTGGAAACCAAGTTTGGATGACACCTTGAACCTTTTGTGTAGATTTGTATATTTAATTATCAAACAAGAATAAAAGGAAGCTTTCTGAAAAAAATTGTTTGACGATCCAGAATTTTAAATCATTTAGCTGGCAAAGCTCCTGGCAACCTATCTACTAATTGGCTGGAAGCAATTAAAGATGACCCAGGGTTATCAACAAATTCTCAATATAATCCCCAGTGTCTGGAGTGTGCACCATACATGTAAGTTTATGACATAAGCATTCCCGGAGGAAGTGGAAAAGAAGCAGAGTAGTGACATTCATAAGAGGTAAATCAAGTGTAAATTCAAACTGGAGACCCTTATGAGGAATCACTGAAGCAAAAAGTCACTAGGTAACCTCAATTGTGAGACTTTGGAATGTAAAATTTCATCGAGAGAAATATTTTGTTAACTAATTTGAAAAGCTTCATCCTTCGTCAAATTTTTCTCATGTAATAATTCATATATATGATATTTGGACATAACCACTGGTGCCACATTAACTGTAAAGAAGGGAATATTGGTTTGATCAATACTATATCAGAAAATATAATATAGGACCTGCTTAGTTTATCTAAAACTGAAAGAAGTACAGAAACAATTCAAGCCTTGAGTGATAATACTGAAAGATTCTATGGGTTAATATTAAATAATGCAGGAATCACCAAAAGAAGATGAAAATAACATAGTCACTGTAGTAAAAAGAACTGGTTGACATTCCATCATTTCAGGAGGTATCATCTGAGTGCGAATCAATGATACTGAAGGAAGAAGTTCGAGCTGTACTGAAACCATTAGCCAAACACAAGCCTCCAGGGATTGATGAAATACCAATTGAAATGTTTCAACAAGCTGAATTATATGAAGAAGAATATGACTAATTTCACTTGTTCTTAGAAAGTTCAAGAATATATATGAAAGGACTTCAAAAAGTTCATGATGCAATTTCATTCTTTCACTTTCAGTTTTCCATCAACAAGCTGATGAAGCACTGGAAGCAGTACTTTGTCTATGCCAGGAAATTTGGAAGACAGTTAGTTGGCTAACTGACTAGAAGAAGAGGAATGCTCAAATTATAGAAGAATATCATTAATATTACATACAAGTAAAATTTTGCTGCATATCACCCAAGAACAGTTGCAGCAGTACATGGGAGTCCAGAGCTGATTCAGAAGAGGAGATGGAACAATGAATATCATTACTCATGTCATATGGATCTTGGGAAAGCAGAGAATACCCGAAAGATGATTGCTTGTGTTTTATTGACTATGCTAAGACATTTGACTATGTGGATTATAACAAAATATGGATAACCTTGAGAAGAATGGGATTTCCAGAACACCTCATTGTGCTCATGCAGAACTTGTATATGAATCAAGAGGAAGCTGTGCGAACAGAACAAGGGGACACTGCATCAGTTAAAATCAGGAAAGGTGTGTGTCAGCTATGTATCCTCTTACCATGTATATTCAATCTGTATGCTGAGAAAAAAAACCCAAGAAGCTGAATTATATGAAGAAGAATATGACTAATTTCACTTGTTCTTAGAAAATTCAAGAATTTTTATGAAAGGACTTCAAAAAGTTCATGATGCAATTTCATTCTTTCACTTTCAGTTTTCCATGAATTTTTTGAAGCTCCGAGATATATATCTATATCTATATATGAAAAATACTTTCTGAATATATCATAAACCAAGTCCTAGTTTTGGAGTAAAACTAAGATAGCTTCTGTAACTATGAAACTGAAGGTGGAACAGAGAAACATGTGAAGTATAAAAGCAGAGTTATGAGCTGATAGGTACTACAAAATATATCCAAGGTCACTCAGTAAATGAGAGAATAAACTTCTACTCACAGTAGAGAAATGAAGGTCAGGAAACACACTGAACCTCATTATGAAATTAGAATCCTCCACAATCTAGCATTCCAGGTGGCTAATGACACTGAGTGAAATTGGCAGATAATATGAAGTGTACACCATTCACATAGCAAATATTACCAATAGTGCAAAACTAAGCTGGTTCCATCAGCTTTAGAATTTAGAAGTGAAAATGTCTAAACTGTTATCAAATACTAGGAGTCAGACTAGAATTTGGAACAGTAAAGCACCTATGCTTTTTGACTAGAAGGTTATAGATTTTCAGTATGATATTCCAGTTTTATGTTACTTTCAGTACAGATTTGTCCTTTGTTATCCTTGAATTTTAAGTGAAATATAATTTAAAGATCATGGTTAATTGTTTTATGATAGTTTCAGAGCATCGTCTAGGTATCCATGTTTATATTAGGGTGTTAAGTTGGGAGTAGCACACGTGATTTTGTCAGTGAGATTTATCAAAATATATAAAAGGAAAATGGATTCAGGGTGACAAATGTCTAAATCTGGAGGGTAAGTTGTTAATGCTCATTTAGACATATTCACTAAAATCAACAGCACTTTTTATTTTGATACCAGTCATTTCCTAATTACGTAACCAATAACAGTTTTCAGAAGGTATCCAATTAAATTTTATGTTAAATATTTTATCCTGTAGACTTCTCTTCTTGACAGGCTTTCCTTGATTGAATTATATTATTTTCATATTCTCATAGTCATTAAACTGCTTAGGTTTATATATTTAATGACCTATTTTTCCCTATATATATTTTTAAAATTTCCTAGGCCAAATACAGAATAGATGCTTAACATACGAAGGGGAATACTCCCAATAAAACTGGAATTTTTTTCAAAGTTATCTTTTTAATTTTTTAAATTAAAAAGCAAACCTTCAAAGGACTCTCCATTACACTTAATACATATGTCAACGCTGTGATTCTATTCGTGGAAACAGTTTTTGAACTCATCTGCTTGGATAGTTGCATGTCCCTCATTTTTTTCATCACCTCTTCTACATCATCAAATCACTGTCCTTTCATGTCACTCTACATTCGTGGAAACAAAAAGAAGTCACATGGAGCAAGGTCAGGTGAGTAAGGTGCATGGGGCAAGAGAGGCATGCTGTTTTTTGCCAAAAACTGGCATAATGAGATGGCTACATGAGCAGGTGCATTGTCGTGGTGACAAAATCAGTCCCCGTCTGCCAAAAATCAGGCTTTTTTGTCAGAACCTCTCAATAGAAAGCTTGATTAACAGCCTGACTTGGTAGAATGAACCCCAAATGCACTATCCTCCTCATGTCAAAAATAAACAAATATCATCGTGGTCTTTGGTTTCACTTGATGAGCTTTTTGTGGGTGAGGTTATGATGGTGTCTTCCACTGGATGGTTGCTTTGGGGTTGTAAGAATAGCACCATGTTTTGTCAACACTAATGACCTCGGGGAAAAATTCTGGGTCTCTTTGGAGCTGTTCCTTCAAAACATGGCATATTTCTACTGACATTTTTCCCCCTGGTCAGTCAGAACCCAAGCACAAATTTTGTAGTGACCTTTCTCATTCCCAAATATTCCATTAAAATGTGTGGAACCGAGCTCCAAGATAGTACAGATAACTTCCCTGTGTCTTCAATGGTACATCGTTGGTCTTTGAGCAGAGGAGCACAAATTTTGTCGACATTTTTGTCCGTTAGGGAAGTTGACAGACATCCAGAGTGAGGTTTGTCATCAATTGACATTTCACCTTTTTGGAAATGAGAAAACCACTCATACACTTGAGTTTTTCCCATAATGCTATCCTTGTAAGCTATGCTCAACATCACAATAGTTTCTGTGGCTTTTTTCCTGAGCAGGAAACAAAATTTTACAGCTGCACACTGTTCTTTTATGTTGGCCATCAAAAATAAATGAGGTTTGAGTGAAATTGGTTTTACGAAAAAATTCACTGTGACCAGAGAAAACCTTCCCAGGTGATGCCACTGGGTGCACTACCCCAGAGTGAGTTGCTTGATGCCTGCCCAGAGGGGAAAAATGTGTACTTTGAAAGCTTGACTCCACCCAGAGCAATTCTGGTTTTTATGGGGTGTCCGTCATATGTATATTCAAGAAATCAACTTCTTAGGGAGGGAGGTTGAACAAATTCCAAAGGACAATATAATAAAACCACTGTATTCATAATAAGAAGTAAAACCACATCATCATTCTAAAAATCTGGGAAACCTGATTAAGAAAAGATGGGAAAAAATATGGCTATTTCTGCTTCCTTATTCAAATACAAATAAAGAAAAATGGCTGTTACTTCTTCAAAACAGAAGTTGATTGAATGAAAAACAATGCAAAAGATCTGTATAGGTCATATGTCAGAGCATCCACGTCCTTCACTTACCTCTTGAATGGTTCATAAAGAGAAATGACTTTGGCTCCTACCATCTGTTCTCTGCATCAAGAATAAGCATCATGGAAAGGGCTACGAATATATTTCATGCAAGAGCTGTCACACACAGCGCGGGCATTAAGATTGAAATTGCAGTGCTCAGATGGCGGAGATGAACAATAGCTGAAGATGAGAGAAATCCTTAACAGCTAGCACACCAGGGAAAGAAAGACGGGAAAATAAGTCTCATTGTTTATCTAATTTCCAAAAATGAAGTCATAAAAACCAAACGACTTAATCACATCTTCATTGCTATGCCAAGAGTCTCTTTCTGCTTCACTCAAATGGAACTGAATTCCAATCTTCCTCATTGATATTACTCATCCTTTAAGATCCTGCTCAATGCCTACTCTTTGATAAAACATCCCCTATCCCCACTTAGACTGATAGGCCTACCTATTTTGCTCACAAATAGCCCTATTTGTCTAGTCCAGCCTATTTTAGCTTGATTCAGCCATCGAGTTTGAGCTAACTTGAAAGCAGAGAATGAGTTTCCCATGCTCATGCCAATTCCCTAGCACTTGGCTTGCAAATACACGAACCCTAGTGGCATGTTGGGCTGCTGATTGCGAGGTCAGCAGTTTGAAACCACTAGCACTTCTGAGGGAGAAAGACAGGGCTTTCTACTCTGGTAAAGAGCTATAGTTTAGGAAATTCACTGGGGTAGTTCTAGCCTGTCCTATTCACAGGGGAGGTTCCACCCTCTCCTGTAGGATTAGTATGAGTTGACATCGATTCGATGACAGTGAGTTTGGTTTGGCTTTCAATGAAGGTGTGTTGAATTGAAATAGAGCTATTGAGATTAAGATACTACTCAATTATAAAGGTGTTTCTTACCACATGACTTACTCCTTTAAGGACAGTTATTAAAGAAATAGTAAATTTCGAGTTGTTTCACTTGAGCTTTGTTTGTACTTGATAATTTGCACAGATATTTTAGCCTCTGAATTAGACATTGTTAGAAAAAAAGTGACTTTCTCAAAGGGAAAGTTCAGATGTTACATATAATGTTGGGCATGTCAATATCCCTTCAATATCCCCAATAGTCAGACTTGACTTGTGATTTAGACTTGACTTTGTCTAAATCCCTAGAAAGCATCTATTGAAAGGTTCTGACAAAAAAGCATCTTCTGCTATTACCATTCCTCAGATAGGCCAGCTTATAGTTGTAACTATCAAGGATCTAACCTTGATGTGTAAGTGGATCTTTGACTAAAGGTCAGGAAAAAGAAAATGCAGAGAAATGTTGGTAATTCGAGTGTCCTTTGGTAGATGAAGCAGGCAGGAAGGGGACCTAAAATTTTGGAGTGTATAGAAAATAGAAAAGAATGTTTTGCAAAGAATATGGGCAGCTCTAGAAGAACAAACATAATTTTTACTCTGTATTCTAAGACTTTAAAAACCAACGTATTCATTGAGATAAACATTTAAAATCTAAACTTAGTGCTTCACCTAAGGCCATTTTGCAATATGGAAAACTAAACTCTACTGTGATTAAAACTAAACTCTAAAATGATTAATATTTCTATGACAGCCTGGCACAGATGGAAAATGAATTTGCTGTCCGAGTTGCGTGCTACATTATTACACTCATTAGAATGCTTTCTTTGTCTGAAAGTAACAGAAAATGCAAGGGCAAATGGCTTCAGCAACAAAGTGTTTATTTCATATGGCAAAGTGTCCAGTGTATCATATTAGGTTGTTAGGTGCTGTTCTGTGGGCACTGACTCCAAGAGACCCTAGGCACAACAGAACAAGACACTAACTGATCCTGCGTAACCCTTACAATGACTATGTTTGAGCCCATCATTGCAGTTCTTGTGTCAATCTCTCTCATTGAAGGTCTTTCTCTTATCAATGACCTTCTACTTCGCCAAACATAATGTCTTCTTCCAAGGACTGGTGTCCCTGATAACATGTCCAAAGTAAGTGAGAACGTCTCAACATCCTCACTTGTAAGGACCATTGTGGTTGGACTTCCTTCAAGAAAGATTTTTTGTTCTTCTGGAATTCCATGGTACTTTAAATATTATTCACTAGCACCATAATTCAAAGGAATCAATTCTTTTCTAGCCTCCCCTATTTATTGTCCTGTTTTCACATGAATATGAAGTGATTAAAAATATCCTGGCTTCTGCCAGGCACATCTTCGCCTTAAACCTGATGTCTTTCCTCTTTCACACTTTAAATAGGTCTGCATTGGGATGTAACTTTGAGGTCTGCAGTTCAAACCATCAGTTTCTCTGTTGACTTCTTTTTATTATTAAAAGATCATTTTATTGGGGGCTCTTACAACATTCAAACATTCTTATAACAGTTCTTATAACATTGAAAACATCAATTTTATCAAGAATATTTGTATTTATGTTGCCGTCATTATTTTCTAAATATTTACTTTCTATTTTAGCCCCTGGTATCAGCTCCCCCCCCCACCTCCCCCCTTCAACCCTTGTGAACCCTTGATAAATGAGAAATTATTCTTGTCATTTCTCACACCAACTGCTGTCTCCCTTCCCCCCACGATTTCTGTTGTTCATCCCCCTGTGGGTGGTGGTGGTGGTGGTAGTGCGATCGGTTCCCACTTCCTCCCTTCCTCTCCCAACCTTCCCCCTACATTTCTATTAGCACTACTTCCATTCCTGTTCTTGGATTCCATGTGTCCTGAGCTCTTATCTCTTATCTGTACCTTTGGAGATGCTCTGTCTAGCCCACAGTGAAAGGACATGATAGTGGGGGTGAGGAAGCCTCAAGGAACTAGAGGAATACTGTGTGTTTCATCAGAGCTATACTGAGCCCTGGTTGACTCATCCCTTCCTTATGATCCTTCTGTGAGGGGATGTCCCATTGTCTACAGATGGGCTTTGGGTCTCTGCTCCAACACCCCTCATTCTCAACAATATGTTTTTGTTTGTTTGTTTGTTTGGGGTCTTCTGATGCTTGTTACCCAATTTTGTTGACACCTCATGATCTCACAGGCTGGTGTGCTTCTGCCACGGAGGCTTGTTGCTTCTCAGCTAGATGGCTACTTGTTTAACTTCAAGCCTTTAAGACCCCAGATACTATATCTTTTGATAGATGGACACCATTAGCTTTCTTCACCACATTTGCTTATGCACCCATTTTGTCTTCAGTGATCATTCTGGGAGAGTGAGCATCACAGAATGCCAGCTTGTTAGAACAAAGTGCTCTTGTGTTGAGGCAGAGCTTGAGCAGAGGCCCAAAGTCTGTACCTGCACAGAGCTGCTAAGGCACAGAGGGGACAGTAGGGCCAACAACAGCTCAAGACATGATATCCCCTCCCTGGAGCACTCCATGACAGAGGACAATACTAGGGAAACATGTTGGGGAATTAGTCCGGTCGGGAACATAACAGATCAGCAACTGGAGCAAAACAAAGCCACAAAGCCCCTGAGGAGCCCCCCAAAATAGACTTCAGTCTAGGAGGGGCAGTTCCTGGAATTCCCTTAGGACCAGCGGGATGACAGTCATAAAGGTCAGCGAACAGACCTTGAATTATGTATGCCACCCCCCAGTTGTTATCTTTCCTCCCCTCTTTTTATGCAATCTTTTGTTTTCTTTTTGTTTTCTCTCTGTTATCATTGTTTTGCCTACCTATATAAGATAGGCATGGGAAGCAAGCCTGAGGAGAAAGTAACAAGACCTACAGTTCTGGAGGATCTTGTGGGGGAGGATGAGGTGGGGTAAGGGAGCCGCGAGCAAACAACGCCATTGACAGGAACAACTAGGGAACTAAAATCAACAACAAGGATGATGTAGAGATTCTGGGGGTCTTGGAGCACCAGCAATCTAGCTGAAAGAAATTACTGAGAGGCAGAAAAAGGGCGAGCCTGATGGTGGGGCAAGAGGAAGGTAAAGGGAAACCAAAGAAATATCTAGGAAGCAAAGCTATGGATAAAGGTATAAACATAGGTGTGTACATATGTAATTATATTAATTCCTAAAAATAGAGGTATTCGCCTATGGCGTTCTACTGTAGTAAAGCATTACAATCTCAGAAATTCATAAGACCAGCTCTACCCTCTCCTGTAGGGTTGGTATGAGTCAGAATTGACTTAATGGAAGTGATCTCATTTTGGGGCGTTTTGTTCAGCATATTTGCCCGATGTAGAAGAGTCATAAGTCATTTGATTTTTCACTGCTTCTTTAACATGCATTGACTGTGAATCCAAGCAAAATGAAATCCTTGACAGTTTCTAATGTTTCTCTGTTTATCATGATGTTTCCTGTTGGTTCAGTAGCGAGGTTTTTGGTTTCTTTACATTGAGTTGTATCCATACTAAAAGCGGTGGCCTTTTGATCTTCATCAGGCCTTCAAGTCCTTTTCACTTTCACTAAGGAAGGTTGTGCAATCTTCATATAATATCTCATAGGCTGCCGATGAGCCTTCTTCCTGATGCCTACAGATGGGCATCTTCTTTCTTTTTAGAGTTCAGTTTCTCTGATTATTTGCTCAGCATACAAATGGAATAAATGTGGGGAAGGGATACAAATCTGATACATATCTTTCATGATTCAAACCATGCAATATTCCTTCATTCTATTGGAATGACTGCATCTTAGTCTGTGTATAGGTTCCACATGAGCACAATAAAATATTTTGGAGTTCCCATTTTTTTGCAATGTTATCCACAGTTTGCTATGATCCACACAGTTGAATGTTCTGGCATAGTCAATAAAACACAATAAGCATCTTTCTGTTGTTGCTTTCAGCCAAGATCCATCTGAGATCAGTAATGAAATCCAGATTCTACTTCCTTTTCTAACGCCAACTTGAACTTCTGACAGCTCCTTGCCAGTGTACTGCTGACACTTTTTTTTGAATTATCTTCAGCAAAATTTCATTTGATTGATATATTTTCCAATCATTTCTGCTTCTGTTGGATTACCTTTCTTTAGAGTGAGTACAGAATTGATCTCTTTCTGTTGGCTGGCCAGATTGTTGTCTTCCAAATTTCTTGCATAGATTAGTGTGTGCTTCTGATGCTGCATCAGTTTGAAACATTTCAAGTGGTATTCTGCCAAGTCCTAGAGCCTTGCTTTCCACTAATGCTTTTAGTGTAACTTGAACTTCTTCCTTCAGGACCCAAAGCCCATCTATGGACAATGGAACATCCCCCCAAAGAGGAGTTGCAGGGAGGGGTTGAGTCAATCAGGGTGCAGTAGAGCACTAATGGGTCACACAATATACCTCTGATTCCTTGAGGCCTCTTCACCCCCCTTCCGCCCTGCTGTCATGACCACAGTGCTGCTTCCCAATCTAGACTAGACGGGAGCATGTACATAGGTATAGGCAAGAGATAAAACTCACAACACATGGAACACGGGAACAGGAATGGGAATAGAGATAAAAGGGTAGGAGGAAGTGGGGGAGAGGTGGAGCGGTACGGGGACACCGATTGCAATGAATGGAACAGAACCACACACCCCATCCAGGGGGAAGAATAACAGAAACCAGAGGGGAAGGGAGACAGCAGTCAATGTGAGATTTGAAAGAAATTAACAATCTACAATCTATCAAGAGGCCGTTGAGGGATTGGGGGTGGGCAGGGAAGAGACAGGGGGGCGGGGAAGAGGAGCTGATCCCAAGGGCTCGATGGAAAGTAAATGTCTAGAAAAGAATGATGGAATATACGTACAAATTCTGTCGGATACAATTGATGTATGGATTGTAACAAGAGTTGTAAGAACCCCCAATAAAATGATTATAAAAAAATATCTCTTGCCCCCCCCCAAAAAAAAACATGCTACCTTTTGAAATGGTTGACTGTTGACCAAATCTTTAGGATACAGTGACTCTGTGTCCATCTTCATTTAATGCTTTCTGCATCATTAAATATTTTACCACGTTGTTGTTGTTAGGTGTTATTTGGTGCCTTTGAGTTGGTTCTAGCCCATAGGACCCTTATGTACCACAGAGCAAAACACTACCTGGTCCTGCATCATCCTCACAGTTGTTCTTATGCCTGAGCTCACTGTGTGAGTCCATCTTCTAAAGGGCCTTCCTCTCTTTCGCTGCCCCTCTCCTTTACCAGGCATGATGTCCTCCTTCTCCAGGGACTGGTCTCTCCTGAAAATATGTCCAAAGTATATAAGATGAAGTCTCACCATGCTTGCCTCAAAGGAGCACTCTGACAGTGCTTCTCCCAAGACAGATTGGCTTGTCCTTGTAGCAGTCCGTGGTACTTTCAATATTCTTCTCAAGCACCACCATTCAGATGCACTGATTATTCTTTGGGCTTCTTTATTCAACATCCAACTCTCACATGTATATGATGTGATTGAAAATACCATGACTTGCATCCAGTGCACTTTAGTAACACCTTGTCTGTGAAGCAGATTTACCTAATGCAACTCATCTTTGGAGCTCTTGAGTTCTGCTCTCATGAGCATTGATTGTGGATCCAAGCAAGACAATGTCCTTGATAACTTTAATCTTTCAACTCACGGCTTCCATTTTTAAAATATAGTTCTTCCAGTTTGTGTGTGATAATGTGTTTGTTTGTAAAAAACTCAGCTTGTGATAATATTGAGTGTGTTATCTTTTGGTTTTCTAACCCCAGGGTTTTGTCCATTTCATTATTAATGCTTTACTTTGCCTGTTTGTTTTTTCTTATATTATGCTCTTGACATCATCCCACAACATATTTGATTTTTAATTACTAGTGTTTAATGTGTTCTTGAGACAGTCTCTAAATCCAAGTGGGTTATATCGAGGTCATATTTTGTCTCTTGTGGAATTATTTTAATTGTCTTATGCATAAATATGAATGTGCATATGAGCAATTGATGATGCACTTCATGATTGGCCCTTAGCCATGTTTTGACTAATGATGTTAAGCTCCTTCATCTTGGCTTACAAATGTAGTAAATTTGATTCCTGTGTAATTCATCTGGTGAGCTACACTCCTGTAGTTACTGTTTATCTTGTTGGCTTTATCAAGTCAACAGTCACCCACTGAGGCTGGAGTATAGATAGAATTCCTTGAAGCACCACATGAAAGACCCATGTAGCCATATTCTGCTTGCAAGAAAGAAGGGACAGGTCTCTTGAGGTGGAAACTCAAACTGGATGCTACAATAACTTTCTTGTATTAAAGAAAGTAGCAGCAATGTATGATAAGCTCACAGATACCCTGACATTTAGGATAGTTCAGAATAGGGGATCCATTGTTTTCCATTACCAGAGAAGAAGAGAATGTTCCAGCATGACTACGGGGCCTGGGAGATTATTTGCTCCTGGACTGTGGAGAGAAAGGAATTGATGATGAAGAAGTATTACAGAGTACAAGGCGCAGGAATGAAGAGATGCAAGGTGTAGGTAGAATTGTCACCATAATTATATTTAGAAAAACAACTGTGCATTTTGAATTCTAATTAAGGTGTTGAACATAATTTCCAGGACTAATCAGGTAATTTTTAAAAATTAAAAGACACATTTTTCATTCTAACAGCTCAAAGAAAATATACACAGCTCCTCACAGTAACTTCCAATAAGATTGAATATAAGAAAGAATTTTTAAGCAGTGAGAGATGGTTATTTTAGAATCTCCATTTGACATTTTCAAGTAGCAAAGGTGCTGTTCTGACTATATTGGCTTCAATCTGAAGTATAGAAGGTGGGACAACTGAATTTTAAGGTACTATCCAGATATTAAAGAGCCCTTTTGGTGCTTCCTGGTAAGAATTGGACTGCTAAGCTTAGGAGCCCTGGTGCTGTGGTTCAATCTCACCAGCCACTACTCAAGAGAAAGAGGAAGCTACCTTCTCGGAAACCCTATATAGGGTCGCTATGAGTTGTAATAAATTAACTAGCAGTGCATTTTTGTTTTGTTTTATTATCCAGATACAGGTTTCCACATATATTGATTGCAATTAGGACTAGTCTTCTTCCCTTTACTTTAAATCCTGTACTCATGCACTCTTTCTTCACTTTCCTTAGAGGAGTTGCATTAAAAGTGATTGATTTCCACTGTTCATCCCATATCCCTTTTCCTCATCTCTACATCCAAAAACTCACTGCTATTTTAGGGGGAAACATATTGGAACACCAATTCTGAAGCTCCTTTTCATAATTTTCCCATGTGGAAGAGGATTCTGGAGCCATGTTTTTAACAGACATTAATTACCACTTCATCCAGTGAAGAGGAAGGAGGACAAACAAGCAGCAGCCATAATACATTGTGTGTGTGTGTGTGTGTGTGTGTGTGTGTGTGATCTGATAGCACGAAGGGCTTGCCTACCAAACGTTTCATTCTAGTACCTTCTACTTCAGGAAGGAAGGGAAAAACACAGGAACAATTCAGCCCACAGAATTGTTTTAAAAACCGTCTCTTGTCATTTCTCTCCTATCAAACATATTATGTTGTGGAAATTGCAAGGTGGCAATTTCACTGTTTATATGACAGTTAAGAGAGAACTGGGACCATCTGTATACTTAGAACACAATTCAGAGTTTCTTTTAAACACATGACTTTGTTTTCTTTTATGGGAAAATATAGATTGAAAAAATGAAATCATTTATACATTTATAACTTTCATAATTTTAAATGCTATTATTAAAATGCAAATAAATTATTATATTAAAATGTATTCACATGGTCACTATAGGTATGTATCACCAAATTTCTCAATCTTTGAAGTTTATCTTAAACTTAATACTTACATAAAATGTCTTCAGTATTCATTATTCATTTTGGGAAACTCCTCTCCCAATATCTCTAAGCAACCTCAGATAAGTAGTATACATTTCTCCTAGTCATCTCTTTCTCTAATATTATAATTCCTCTATATTCTCTAATTAGTACTGTCCATTCTCTAATTAACATTAACATATATAAATAAATTATATATTTATATATAAGATAAATATATAAACATAACCTTCCCTCATTAACATGAATGTAATAAGCACTACATAAATGATTTAAAAATTTCTAGCAGCTACATTAAGAAAAATAAAATTAAACAAGTGAGAATCATTTTAATATTATATCTTTTAACATCAATTTTGTCTAAAATATTATCATTTTAACACATGGCACAATAGTCAATATCTATATGTGGGGAGGAGCTACCATATTATATAGCAAATATTTATGTCACATTTCTCATATCAAGTCTCTTCTATTGCTGCCAACCCTAAGGTAGAACACTGACCTCCGTCCAGATTTTCCAATCATAAACTAAGGTTTTTAGTTGTACCACATTTTATAGTCTCGAAGAATTGAGGATGGTTAAATTCTTACATATCCTGCCCAACTACCAAGACTTGACTACTGGAAATCCAAGGCTTTATATCCTGCCATTTTTGTCAACAAATATGCATCTCTTCCAACAAGGCAGTGACTGCCCACTCGACTTCTAAGTACCCTACAAAATTAATGGTGAAGGAGCATGGGCATGAGGAGAATGTTTTGAAGAACCCTTTAAAACATAAAGAAAAATGTCAAGATTCTACCGTTGCTAACCATCTAAAGGTCACATCTCTGAGCAAGCCTTTTCTGACTTTATCAAATAAATATAAATCTTTATGGAACCTTGGTTGAACTTTTCTTAAGACAGTCACATATCTTGCCTTATAATAACTATACACTTATATATTTATTTAGACCCCTCCCACACTCTATTCTCCCCATAGAATTTGAGGCCTGCCTTATGCTTAAAGAATGACTCCCCACATCAAGCCTCAAGGGCAACATAACGGCATGAAGCAGCAAACTAACAGAAAGGATTGTGGGGCTGGCCCTAGTCCCAGCTACATCGACCCCCTCCCCACAAGAATGTACTACAGAGGACAGCACTGATGATACAGCCTGGGGAGGGTGGTGGGTTTACCCAGACCACAGGGGAACAAACTAAGAGGAAAAGGGGGTGGGGAGAGAGAGAGAGAGAGAGAGAGAGAGAACACCACATCCTGGCCTACCAAATCTCTAGGATGGCACTTGGAGCAGCCAGTGCACAGAGAGGAGTGTAAGGATTGGCCCCACCATGACCCACAGCACTATGGGGACAGCACTGGAGACACAGTGCTGGAATTGTACCCAGGCTGCCCCATCCCCCATCACCTGGAGTGAAACACAAAGGGAGTGCAACAAGGCAGCAAGGGGAGCAAAGCAATGAAGTCCCAGAGGAATCCTGAAATTAGACTTCTGAATCATTGGGTAGGAATTGGCACTTTATCAGACTGATTGGAAAACATTCATTAGGGTCAGCAGATAGACGTAAAATTATTTATAGGAATTTTTTTCTTTTTGTCATGTCTATCCATATAAGCTAGGCAGGATAAACAATACCAAAGAGAAAATAATGGGGAGATGACTCCAGGGGGACATGGGAGAGGAAGAGGTGGGAGAAAGGGAGGGGGGAATCCAACAAATCCAGGGGGCAAAGGAACAACAAGAGATCTAAAATCTATGGTGAGAAGGGCATAGAACACCTGGTGGGGTTTATTCAAATGCAATGTAGCCAAGAGAACCAAATGAAGGTCCAAAATGATAGTGGGACAGGAGGAAAGTAAAAAAGAAATAGAGGAAAGAATTAGGACGCAAAAGACATTTATAGAGGTATAAGTACGGGCATGTACATATGTAAATATATTAATATATAATAATAGGAATATAAGTCTATGTACATATATTTAAATATTAACTATTAAGATAGCATATGGGCAATGGGTTCTCCCTCAACGCAAGAACACTTTGTTCTAATAACCTAGCATTCTGTGATGTTCCCCTTCCCAACACAATTGCCAAAGTCAAAATGGGTGCATCAGCAAATGTGGTGAAGAAAGCAATAGTGCCTAGCTATTAAAAAATTTATCATCTGGGATCTTAAAGGCTTGAAGTTAAACAAGCGGCCATCTAGCAGGGAAGCAACAAAGCCCACATGGAAGAAGCACACCAGCCTGTGTGATCACGAGGTATCAATGGGATCAGATATCAAACATCAGAAGTCCCCAAACAAATATATTGATGCCAACGATGGGGGTCAGAGTGGGGACGAAAAGCCCATCTATAGACAATTAGACATTCCCTCAAAGAAGGGTCACAAGGAAGGAATGAGTCAGCGAGGGTGCAGTATAGCACCAACCGAACACACAACATTCCTCTCATTCTTTAATGCTTCCTACCCCCCATTATCATGATCCCAGTTCTACCTTACAAATCCAGCTAGACCGGAGCATGTACACTGGTACAAATAAGAGCACTCGACACATGTAATCCAGGACAGATGAACCCCTCAGGAACAGTAATGGAGTAGCGATGCCATGAAGGTAGGGGGAAGGTGGAGGGAGAAGGGGGAGAATGGGGAAGGTACTGCAATGATCAATGTATAAACGCCCCCACTCCAACCCCTACCCCCAGGGGGACGAACCACAGAAACTTGGGTGAAGGGAGACAATGGATGGTATAAGAAATGAAAATAATAATGATTTCTCATGGTTTCACAAGGGTGGGAAGGTGCGGCGGGAGGGGAAAAAAAGAGGAGCTGATACCAAGGACTCAAGCAGAAAGAAAATGTTTTCAAAATGATGATGGCAACGTATGTATAAATGTGTTTGATACAATTGATGGATGGATTGTTGTAAGAGCTGTCAGAGCCCCCAATAAAATGATTTATCAAAAATACAGTAATAATAATATTGTATAAGAAAAAAAGAATGACTCCCCAATTGTTAAATTATCTTTCCTTGCCTATTTATTATAGCTCTTACTTATAACTGTCTTTGACTTGTGTGAGTAGCGGTGCTCTGATCATTTATATCCAAATTCTTCTATGCTTTGGATGTTCATACTACCCCAAACTGGTGGCTCGCTTAACCAAAGCACTGTCACCACCTTGTCCAAATTAGCCAATATTGCCTGTGTGTGTGACCAACCTGACAGTGATGAATCTGCACATTTCTAACACTGTCAAGCTTTCATCTTTATGGGACATGTAGTTTGAGTCAGAATATCATATGACTTTACATCTTATTTATCTACATATTATAGCAAAAGCAGGCATCGAAATAAAGAAGGTAAATATATAAAATTAAAAGGAGATGAAACATTGGATAAATAATAAAAAGCAAATTATGAATAAAAGTAAATATTTCAGATGATGGTTGCAAAGCTTGAGTATTAATAGTTCTGGACATCTGGTTCTTCCCAGTGCTCTGTGCTTCCTCACATTCTTGCTCCAGAGACTATGATGAACTTTTCTAGTAATTGCTTTGTTGATAATTTTAATTGAAATATATCAAAGCATTTAATAATAATATCTATCATTTTACAAATGAATTTATAAAAATATATCACCTATGGTAGAAAGCTTTAAAATGTGCTTATGATAGGAGTCAGAGGGGTATTTATTCTCCTTCTGGTATTTGAGAATTTCTCAGCTTCCTAATTTACACATATTATTAGTATTAATGTTTTATAATCATCAAACATAAAATTTAACTTTTAATTAAAATACATCTATTTGAAAATAGTCTTGTTGTTTTCAATTAAGTACATGTTTCTGAATGATGGTAATTTTTCTGATGAAGTGATATGGGGTCAGTATTTGTTCTCTTCCAGTTTTATATGTTATATATGTAATGATGGGAGTCCTGGTAATGTAGTGGCTATTTGTTGAGCTACTAACATAAAGTCCAGTAGTTCAAAACCCCTAGCCACTCTGCAGGAGAAAGTTGGGGTTTACTATTCCCATGAAGTACAGTCTTGGAAACTCACAGGGGCAGTTCTCCCTTGTCCTACAGGGTTGCTGTGCTTTGGTATCAACTTGAGGGCAATGAGTTTGGTTTGAGTGAGTTATATGTGACCACCATGTAAGCCTGGTCATATACAGTGGATGCAAAGGAAAGGAGTTTAGTTATAGTAGTACCACTCAATTATTTGGATGTCTTCTGAGTTCTGTACACACACACACACACACACACACACACACACACACACAACGAGGCTTACTGGCCAGATAGCGACTGAACTCTAGAACTATAGTCCTTTGCCACCCTTTCGGTGTAAAATTGAACTCATCCTCTTTCCTAATTTTCACTCAAACAGTAGATAGATCTATAAGGGGAAGAGTAACACTAGAGAGATGCACTCCTTAGAATAACCAACAATTTGATCCAAAGGACAGCATTTACTCAAGGACAGAGTTCCGAAAGGTCAGGAAAGAAAGAGGAATGGAAACAGTAAGCAAGGAAATAAGTATGTTACATTGTGAGCATTGTAATCAATGACATGAAACAAATCGAGTATGAATTGCTGACTGAATAACTGATTCGCTCTGTAAATTTTTACCCAATTCACAATAAAACATTTTATTAAAAAAATAAACATATAATCGGTACGGACATTTATGCATATGAGTAGGTACAGGTGTACATATATTAAGAAAACAGGTAAAAAATCTTTAAAAACTGAACCAAACTCACTGCCATTGAGTTGATGCAAACTCAGAGTAAACCTATCAGACACGATAGACTTACCCTTATGTGTTTTCAAGATTTTAACTCTTTATGGGAGTAGAAAGCCCCATCTTTCTCCTTCAGAGGAGCAGGTAGCTTCAAACTGTGGACCTTGCAGTTAGCAGCCCAGTGCATAACCATATGCCACCAGAGCATCCATATGTATGTACAAATACACTTATGTGTCTATATGAGGGGGTACCCACCCCAAACATATTTTTTCCAAATCTCTGTATTTAAATTCTTTCACAAAACAACCTATCACCTTCAAAGTACTCTCCATTACACTTCATACTTTTGTCAAATCTGTGATTCATCCTTGAAAACATTTTTTTTTCAAACTCCTCTGGATGCCTGACAGCACCTCTCTCATGTTTTTTTTTTCCCTTCACTTCTTCTAAGTTGTTAAATCACTGTCCTTGCATGTCTCTCTTCATTTGCTAAAACAAAAAGAAGTTGCACGGAGTGACGTCAGGTGAGTAAGGTATGTGGGGCAAGAGAGGCATGCTGCTTTTTGGCCCAAAACTGGCACATTGAGATGGCTACGTGAGCAGGTGTATTGTCATGGTGGCAAAACCAGTCTCCCATCTGCCACAAACCAGGCCTCTTTTGTCACACACTGTTATGCAATCTTTTCAGAACCTCTCAATAGAAAGCTTGCTTAACAGTCTAACCTGGTAGAAAGAACTCTAAATACACTATTGCATCGACACTTTCATTTGTTTGGGAAGTTAATGGATATTCAGAATGAGGTTTGTCATCAGTCGACATTTCACCATTTTTGAAATGCGAAAACCACTCATACACTTGCGTTTCTCAGTGGCCAGATCCAATCTATCTCTCTATTGCTGCTTTTCTCCCACTTCCACTCAACAAGTGGATCCAGGTGGTCACCTAGCAAGTATTTCAGGCTGCCACAGGCTCCCTTTAACATTCAGCCCATAGTGAGGAGTTGTCTTCATGGTTCCAGTTATTTTCCCAGTTTCTGACAAAAACCACTAGTTCAAAATTCAAAAATCCAAAAGACTTCCTTTTTTTTCTTCAGTCAACAGCCCCCTAGGCAAGTCTCTTCACCTTTGAATGTCCTGAGCACTGTAGACACAGGGTGGAGTAGATGGCTCTTAACACAACATATTTATGTAAATGTCCTAATATTTCCCCTTCTGTTTTTTAAGTGTTTTGTAAGAAAGATATTTCTAAACTATGAATATTTTCTTTAATCATTTTGAAATCTTTTTAACTCTCCTATGACTTCCATTCTTATTGTTTAAAAACTGCCCTGCAATCTTATTCTTTTTCCTTTGCAGATAATCTCTTTGCTCTATGGATGCTTCTGAGATTTATTTTTGTTTTCAGTGTTGTGAAGTTTCACTATAATGTATCTATGCATTTTTAGGGGGTGGGGTGATTATGGTTAGAGGTTGGGGTTGAGCTAGTTCTATTCCTTTGTCTAGATTTAGAGTAGGGGTACATTCAGGTTTACAATTAAGGTGTTTTTTTAAAACTTTTTAATGTGAATTAGATGAAAGTTTACAGATCCAATTAGTTTTCTATTAAATAATACCTATAGTTTGTTGCACATCATTATTTACAATCCCCACAAGGTAATATCACTCATCCAACTTTCTACTTTCTACATATTTTTAAAAATCAAGTTTATATGTGCCATACTAAAAATACTAAAATGTTTCCTCAGGAAAAAATCTAAGAGTAATAGTAATAAGAATTTACCAAACCAAATCTACATCAAATATACTTTTAAATTACATAATTTAGGGAGAAGAAAATAATTCCAGAAGAAAAGTTTGAAATGAATTAAATTATGGGCTGTAGTTCTTAAAACTGTGGGATTATATCTTTCATCAAATCTGGACAATTTTCAGTCATTTCCGTAAATCTGTGTGTTGTCTCTCCTTGATTCTCCCTATTCATTCCTTCTGGTACTGCGATTAGATGATTGCCAGACCTTCTCTTTCATATTTTCCAGTCTCTGACCTTTTAAAACTTTTATTTTCACAAAGGTTGTTTTTATTGCTTGGTAGTATTCATGTTCTACAGTTTGTCTGGTCTCAGATTGCAGGGCATCTGGACAGGTTTTGGCTCAAACTGCTGTAAATATTTGTGCATAAATTTTGGTGTGAAAGTAAGTTTTCATTTTTTTCCCTCCAAAACATATTTTTAGGAGCTAATCCAGACATCATACCATTCCATAGGTCAATCATGTAAAGCAGTGTTGTTCAATTGCTACTAAAATCAGTTTCAAACCATTTTCTTCTTTCTTGAACTCCTTGATATCAGTTTCCCTTTACCCCCCACCTCCCCTGTCATACCCACCCCCAAGGATTCTTATTCTATTTTTATATCTATAGAGTCACCTGTCCTGGCTTTCATATACTGAAAAATATAGAAAAACACATGATAGAGAGTCAAGGAAGCTACCAACAATGACAAAATACAACAGAGATAAACCCCCATGTGGAAAAAAATACTTTAAAATATCAGATCAAGTCCAAAGTGTATTAGAAAGGAGATCAAGTGGCAAAGTTTTAATTGTTCAAGTCAAATTTAAAATTTTAACCAACTATAGTTATGTCTCTAATACTCCTGATAACCAGGCTATTCCCATCCCAGGGTTAAGGTTAGGGGGAAATCACCAGAGACTTATTCTCTGTGTAGATCCTGCAAATGTCTTTTGGGCTTTCACTGTCATTGTCACTGTGCCTTCTGCACACCAGAATCTAACAATTTAAGCTTTGGTACTATTCCCTCCTTTGGATTTGGATTATATAATTTACAATCCTTGGATCATGGATGTTGGTGCGCTTCTTCCATATGGACTTAGTTCATGTCTCACTTAGATGGCTGCTTGTTTTGAAACAAGCTGTGGTAGTTACATCATTTCATGTCAACTTGATAAAGAAGTATAGGGATGGAGCCTAGCCTTCCAATCAAGTCACAGCCTGATGATGTTGCCTTGTGGGCATGGCCCTCTCATGAGGATTCTGAGAACTTCCTCTCTTTCTCCCTGGAGGTGCGCCACACTTTCTCTCTGCATCGCCTTGCTGTTGAGCCACACTCAGAGAGCTGGAGGAGCCACGTGGAGATCCTGCACCAGCGCTAAAATGTTTTCACTGCCACTAGATCCACAAGACTTTCCACCAGCATGTCATCTTTCTGCATGCATCATCATTGCATGTGCTGCGTGATTCTGAAGAGGAATTTATGGACTAGTATCAGATAGAACATATGGGCTACTATTGGACTTATGGACTGATCTGGACTGGGCTGGGATGTTTTCTTAATATGCAATTACTCTTTGATATCAAGCTCTTTCTTATACATATATGAGTTTCTGGATGTGTTTCTTAGTCAACCCAGACTAACACACAAACCTTTTAAATTCCATACACTATTTTATCTGAAAGCAAGCCACCATCTAATTTCTTCACCACACTTTGATATAGCACCCATATCTTCTGTGTTTCCTTTCTGAAGGCGAGTATAGAGAAGGGTCATGTCATAAGAACTACTTGTTCTTCATTTGGGGCTATGATTAAGTTCAAGACCAAAATCCATTCCTGAATCTATGTTTTTTTATCTGCCTCTGGTTCACCTTAGAAACATCCTTGTTAGTTTATGGTACAGAATCTATCGATCATCTTCTAGGAGCCTAAATACTTTCTTTGTATAGTGTCATTGATTAGCCCATGGTACTAATTTTAAAACATCTTTGAGAGAGGGAGATTGAACAAATGTAGGCTAACTACATATCGCAATACCTAGATTATTCACTTGTACAGAATCAATCTTTAAGTGACTGGATGCTATTTGCACAGGAGTTCGTGGTCAGGCAAAACTTATAATATTCATTGATGAGGTCAAACAGATCTGCAAGAATAACACATATTTTAATACAGCAAGTAGGTCATCGATATAGTAAGTAAATGGTAGTTGGCCTACCAACAGTTCAATACTCTATCTTCTTCTCCTTCACATACCATGTAGTTTCATTCTTAAGTTCTCAGGTTACAGGTGTGTTTCAGGTAGAAGCTAGTTCACCTGGTGGGGTTTCTACATCACAATCCTATGGTATGGCCTTAGGGGTGTGTTGTGTACTTAAAGATCCAGGGTTCAATGTCCCAGTGTTCTATGGCACATGGCCTGGGTTCCCAGGGAGTACAGAGAAATTTGGGCCAATGTGGCTTATTAGGAGCATATTACCAGGCATAACCCCCCCCCTTAGGGTCCTTAAAAGTATTTTAGTCAATTTTTCTCATTCTAGGAGGTTGGTCCTCCCCCTTTCTCTACCAACAGTTTTGTATCATTTTCCCCCTTTCTGACTTGACTTTCTCATCAGGATCCCTCATCGCTCTGATAGGGATGTCTGCCAGTCCAGGGGACCCCATCGTACCTTTATATGGCAGCCACTATGCGGTCATCCTCCCCTCCCCTTCTCTCAGAAATCTCATCCCCGCTGATGTGGGTACCCCTCCGCCAAAGTGACCTTTAAGATATATGCATAGAGAAAATTGGTGCATGGCCCTGAGCACCAGTCAGTCTCCTACCGAGCTGCCTGAACACCCTGGCCAGCACACTGGATGGCCTGAAAACCTATGCAGCTCCCATCCTGGTGCTCATCCCTACAGCAGTGGACTCATACAGTATTTGTCTTTTTGTTATTGACTAACTTCATTCAGCATAAAGATTTCCAGATCTCTCCATGTCATGAGGTGTTTCATGGTTCTATCTCTCTTTTTTAGGGATGTATGGTATTCCACTGTGTGTATATACCACTTTTTAAAATCCATTTTTCTACTGATGGGGATTTGGCTGTTTACAACTTCTTGCTATTGTGAACTGTGCTGCAATGAGCATTTGGAGTTCGTTCCACCAGGTCAGACTGTTAATGAAGCATACCATTTAGAGGTTCTGCAAAGATTTTGTAACAGTGTGAAACACAAAAAAGGCCTGCTTTTTGGCAAATTGGGGACTGCTTTTGCCACCACAGCAATGTACCTGCCCATGCAGTCATCTCAGTGCCCCAGTTCTTGGCAAAACATCATGCCTCTTTTGCCCCATGCACCTGACTCATCTGACCTTGCTCTGTGGGACTTTTTGTTTCCTCAAATGAAGAAGGACATGAAAGGACAGCAATTTGATGACAAAGAAGGGGTGAAATAAAAAAGGAGGGAGGTGCTGTCAGCCATTCAAACAGATAAGTTTGAAAAATGTTTCCAAGAATGGAATCACAGATTTGACAAATGTATTATGTGTAATGGATAGTACTTTGAAGATGATGTTTGTTTTGTTTAAAAAATGTAAATACATAGCTCTGAAAAATATTCCATTATTTTTGGGTACTTACTTGCATATTTATCCATATGTAGCTCTCTCTTTCTCTACACACACACACACACACACACACACACACACGTAATAATCTTTCACTGATTTTACTTCTCTAGAGAACCCAACCTAACACATGCTCTTTAGTAATTTAAGATAGAATTATAGGGTATTATTGAGGTAATGCTACACAGGACCTCTCTATACTATCTTTGTAACTTTTTTGTGAATCTAAAATTATTTCAAAATAAAGTTGTTAAAATTCCATATTATATCTTTCCTTTCAATAAATTCTAGTTGACCATTTTTTCAATTCTGCATGTACTCTGATCTTTTATTTCTATAAACATAATTATTTTCTCTTATGTGCCTGATAATTTTAACATCTCACGTGTTATATATCTGTTTCTATTGCCTGTTAGATTTTTCTGATTCTTGCTCATGGCACTTTATTTATTGTATGTCTTGTGATTTGTATTTCTAAGATGCTCATTTTCTTTAGCATTTTATTTTGGTGAATTCTTTGAAGTCTGAGTTGAAATTGAGTACTTCCAGAACAAATATACATTTACTTTTGCAGTGTTATGGGAGTTGTACCAAACCTGGATTATATTAAAATTTACTTTGGAGGCTTTTGGACCATGTAAGCAAAGTGAATTTGGACTTTAAACTCTAGAGAGAGCTTTCTGATGATTGTGAAGTATCAGGGGATAGTTCATATTCAGGGGATAGTTCATATTCGTGTCACCTAGCAACAGGATAAAAATAGGCATATTTTTACTCCCTCTCCTGCGGTGGACTTTGTTCTCTATCCACTCTTCATCTGTGAGTACAGTGAGTGTGCTCCTTTAGAATCCCACTTCCATAAAGGGGCTTCCAAAAGTTTGTGGAAAAATGAAAATAAACAAGAATGAGTTTTCCCCACAAACTATTTGAAGCCTTCTCATATATGGGGAATGGCTTACTGAAAAATCCACTTTGGCTGGTCCTGAATATATGTCCTATTCTGTAAACTATGTACAGGCATAAAAGGAAGAAGCCCCAACTATCCAGGGTGTGACATAGCCATCAGACTGAAAGCTGACTAGGGCATTTGTCATCCCTACCCCTGTACCGAACCCCCTCCATGAATTCTTTGGTTAAACTATTACTTCACTGATCCCTTTGAGTTCAACAATGATGACACTCTTTCTATTTTGTCTATCACTGTAGTGTTTCAGTAGAGAGAGTAATTCATGCTATATAATCTGTATACAGCCTGAAATGGAAGTTTTCACAGTTTCCTTTCCCTGAATATATTTTTAAACTCCCTGTTCTGTAATCTTTAGCCTTTTAGAAAATACCACACCCATAAACCCACACACTATACACAACCCCATGAGTCACACAAAGCAATGCTTTTGTGTTTTATTTTAAATACTAACTACTCTTTTAGACTCCGTGTCCCTAAACTCCTAAACTAGACAATTCTATTTGAAGATGAAATGAAAATACACACAAAATCCAACAATGGCAATTCTAAAGGATTTTAAAGGAGGTGGATATAAGCATAAACATAGATTTCAGGGCAGGCAAATGTAAACTGAAAAGCCTTTGCTAGTTTTGAAAAAAATTCATAGAGCACATTTGTACAGACAACAGGATGAGCTAACATGGAATGTCTGGCTTCACCATGCCTGGGAAGGAAAATTAGAACCAAAGTACCACCATCTGTGCGTCTCTGGGAGAATTATACAGGAGAATTCTCCAGGAGACTAATATGCAATGAGATTTCTTACTGAGAGAATCCAGAAAATTTGGCTGCTTTCCTGAATTATTACTTAGGATGAGCCTCTGGCCTGCAGTGAGTGCTGAGGTGGGATTTAATGGAAGGTAAAATGAATTCTCATTAAGCCCTTTGAAAAGGGAGAAAACAGCTTTTTCTTAAGTAGTTTAAGTTCCTGGCTTCTGTAGATTTTTCTTTTCCTAAAAGAGTTAGTGGGAGTTTGATTAATGTCTTGATTAAAATAGTCTTCCCTTCTTATAAGAAAAAGAAAAGAGTCTATTCATGCTTCAGAACAAAACAAACATTAGACTACTTACCTCTCTTTTTTCCTTAGGTACATGACTACCTTTCACTATTTGCTGGGAATTTCCTTGACTAATGCTAAATACTCCATTTTGTCTACATTTTGGAAGGCCCTAGAATACCTCTTAAGGTTTCCCTGATTAGGACATCATGCCATTCTTTTCGTTACTACATCACTTCTAATAATAAATCTGCTCTTGCCCAATTTTCCTTTCTCCTGGCACAGTCTCTGAGAACACCTATCAGAGGTGACTCTGACATTTTTGCATCCTCCTCTTCCTAGGACAAAAGTGAGCACTTGTTCAATAATATACCGTGGAAACTGTCTTGGTGACCTTGGTGGAAACTGCCATAGTAAAATACCACAAAGTAGGTGGCTTGAAATAACAGAAATTTGTCTCACAGTTCTCGACGTCTGAATCAGCGTGTCAGCCAAATAGATTCCTACTTGGGGCTGAGAGAGAGGAGCCTCCTTGTTTCCAGTGGCTGCCAGTAATCCTTGGCTTAGAGAAAGATCCTCACCTGCTGACGTTCCCCTCTGTCGGATTGTGTTTCTATGGCAGTCCTTCTCTCTCTCTTTTTTTAAGTCACTCAGAAGCCTTTAGGATTAGGATCTCCCCTACTCTGGTATGACCTCCTTTAATTTAACTGATAACATCCACAGGAGAAAATTCTATTTCCTCAAAGAAGTTCACATTCACAGGTACAGGCAGTCCCTCGATTATGAATGAGGTCTGTACCTAAGCCTTCTTTAAGTGCAATTTGTATCTAAGTAGGAACCCTTAGGCACAGTTCATATTGAACACCAGTCAAATATTCATCTTAGTATAAAAGTATACAAAAGTTCATCTTAGTATACAGTATATCTTTCTACACATATAAATATGTGTAAATACGTATTTACTGTAATAATACAATAATTATAATGATGTGTTAAAGGAGCGTTGGTGGTGCTATTGGACTACTTACCAGAAGGTCAGTGGTTCAAACCCACCTTCTGCTCCTTGGGAGAAACATGAGCCTGTCTGATCCCCCAAAGATTTACAAAGCCTCGGACACCCTATATACTACTATATAGGGTCGGTTTGAGTCTGAATTGACTTGGTGCAGTGGGTTTTTATTTGTTTGGATTTGATTATTGTTTAATGTACAGTAGCAAAATAACATCCATTTGTTATTAGGAGCCATTGTAGGTTCCTCGAATTTTTAGTATAAGAGGGTCTACAGGGTTGATTAGAACTATAGGGCGGATCTAAATCTCATATTAGTTACCTGGTGACTGTCTATACAAGGATTAGGACTTCAATATATCTTAGGGGATACAGTTCAATGCCTAACAAAAGTAGTAAGGTTTTTCAAGTAGTAGTACTGAAAGTATGCAAAGCCTTTGTGAAGTAATCATGTGGGGGGCATTGTTGACCTTCTTTGGCTCCCATAGCTGATTGCCACAAGGCAGAGGTCAGAATGCTCCAAATTCTTACCTTTCCACTAATTCTAACACCAACTGTTCCTCCAAAGTTCTCTATTTTTACTGTCTTTCACAGCACTCTACTTCTCTTCTGGGTTCTATAATCCCAATGACCACACCGAACTCTCAGACGATGCCCACGATTAGATCAATAGGTTACAATACAGGTGAGAAATGTCCAGGCACAGTTGGCTCTCAGGGCAGTCTCTTCTCTACCAGGACCACAGGAAAGCCTCTTTAGCCCTTAGCCACCTGGCCTAGCCACTGCCCTATCCAGGCAATGTTACAAAACTCTTTTAGGGCTTCTAATAAATGCCCAAAGGGCTTGCCACACCATTATAAGCCTCAACCAGAGGCATTCAGCTCCATTTCCATGGGTAAGCAAACCTAATTCCCTAAGTTAAGTGCCCAGAGGCACCTGGATCCTAAAGCCAGCCGCCTGCCCCCAGATGCTCTGATTTTTTTGCTCTGTGGGTTAGAAAGTGCACTGCCTTGCCTTGCACTCCGGCTGCGCCTGGCTCTGCTTCAGCTGCTTCCCTCCCATTTCTTTGGTATCAAAGCTATCTCCTGGATCAAGGAGGTTCAATGCACAGAACTCTGAGTCCAAAGGATAGTTCCTTTCCTAATTCCTCTCTTTAGCTCTTAGTGAAATTCCCCTTTCCTGCTGCTGAGATGGCTGATTTTATACCCTGCAGGATGGCAATGACAATGAACCCTGATTACACTCCCTCACAGCAGAATCATTGAATCCAAATTGGTCTCTTCCACCACCGTCCTACCCAGACCCATCAAGGAAACACAGGTCATTTGATGGGAGTAACAAAGGCTATGACCAGCGGAGCTGGAGTAAATAATTCACTGCATTTCACTTTGAAAGAAGAAGTAAACGGCGGTGGGTATTTAATTTAAAATTCCAGACAACTTTACTTGTAATGGAAGTCACTGAGACATACTAAAAATTAATACAGAAAGATTCCTTGGGAAATTATGTAATCAGACCATAATTGCCAACTCAGAAATAAATCTAAAACATTTATTAAAATACAAAAGCCATGAACTGATACCAGGTGATGTTATAATAATAAATAATAATAATAAAATAGCATGTATACAGTTTTTCAGAGTTTCCAGTAGATTTCCTATATGAGGGAACTTCAAAAAGTTCACAGATAATTGAATTAAATGATAATTTTTTCTATGGACTTTTTTTTTCTTTTTTAACATTTTATTAGGGGCTCACACAACTGTTATCCCAATCCATACACACATCAATTGTGTAAAGCGCATTTGTACATCGTTTCTCAAAACATTTTCTCTCCATTTAAACCACCGACATTAGGTCCTCATTTTTCCCTCACTTTTTAAAACCCCCTCATATATTTATTCAACTGTCCAACAATTAAACTTCAACCAACCAATTTCTTTCTTCCCTGGATAGATCTGCCTAACATGAATCAAATTAAAATCTCTAAGTGTCTCAAAATCAGTATTTTCACACCAACACTAAACATATTACAAAGATTATTGAACTGAGGCACAATAAAAAAATCTGCTTTAGGAAAGTGGGAAGGGATTTAGGGCAGACTGTGTGTGTGTGTGTGTGTGTGTGTGTGTCTAAAGCATAATGAAAAAAAATTGTATATTCTATAACTTCATGTTTTGTTCAACCATCTTATCAGGTTAGTGGAAAGATGGAGTATATTCTGGAATTTTCTCTCCCCCGTACTTCATCTGAGTACTTTCTCTGAAACTACAAGTTCCTTATATGCATGACTAATCATCATGACATTCTTGAAGTGTTAACTGAGATAATATACAAGTAAAGAACTTAGCTTGATACATAGTAGGTGTTCAATGAATGGCAGTGTTATTATTACTCTGTATTCCTATTGATGGGATATATTGAGTTCTAAAATGACAAACTCATTTTGTTTTTTGCTCCCTCAGCATTACCCAATACATATCTAAGTAATTTTTTGTTTGTTCAATTCTATCTTCATAATTACTCTCTAATTTATTTTTCTTTCTTCATAACTACTGCAAGTGAGTGAATGTTTACGCTGATTAGTCACCCAGATTTTTGTAATAGTCTTCTTTTAAAAAAATTTAAAAAGTTTTATTGGCATATAAATCACACATTACACAGTTCAGTAGTTCTATTATATCAAGAAGAGTTGTGTAATCATCAACACAATCAATTTTTGAACATTTTATTGTTTCTAGTTCTCATAGTTAGTAGCTCCCAATTTCCCCCCAACCTTCCCTTCCAGGCCTCTAAGTAGTTATTAATCCAGTTATTGTCTCCATATCCTGGATTGCATATACAGGAAATTATGCAAAACAAAATAAGAAACAAAAAATGAAATCAACAACAATGCCCAAATAAAACAGATTGAAACCTCAATGGAAAAGAAAGCAGAAAATATTAAAAATTGAAACAACTTTAAAATGGGTCAAAAGGGGAGTCAAATGATAAGGTGTTACATTTTAACCTACCTATCTCTACCATAATTGAATTTACAATGCTCTCTGTCTCATAGCAAGGCTTCTAAGAGTCTTTTTGTTGTTCATCCACCTCCAAATATTTTTTCTTACAACAAGTTCTGTAGATCAATGCACAAATCAATTTCCTAAAAGATTGCTTTGATCTTGTCCTCCATTGTCAAAAAACCCCTGGAGAATAAAGTTTAGATTCTTTATTTTATTATTATTTTTTTAAAGTTCAGGTTCTTATTCTTACCATTAGAAGAACTGTATATCTACCCATTTCTTCTGCTACCTTTTATGTATTCTTTGTTCCTTTCTACTTGGTCAAAATGTACTACTCACTGTTTCTGAGAAACAACCCATATTTGTTGTCTTCTTTGCTTTGATTATGCTGCTTCTGATTCTAAAAAGCTCTTCCCTATATTTCTGTCTAGACAAATCTATGTATGTATATACCTTACAGACCTCTTATATAAGAGGTCATCTGTTTAATGAAGCATTCTCTATCTTCCAAATTTCCATAGCCTCCATGTATAGTTCTTCTATACATGTAATATTCACTGCTACATTATGATTGTTAAGAATATATCCCCTCCTTTTATTAGTTCGTGTCATTCAGGAGAGTTGGAAGAAGAGCTAAAACATGTACATTCTTTATTATGCTCAATCAATGTTTTGAATGATCAGCTAAAATGTCTGTTCTACCAAGGGGACTTCAAAAAGTTGGTTAAAAATTTTCATTACCTTTTAATTTAATTTTCCTACAAACTTTTAGAAGCCCTCTGTGTTAATAACTTAGTTAATTAGGCATATTTATATTATACTGAATTCCATCCAAAGTGAATAAAAAACACTACTAATCCATTAAGAAACAAAACATCTCATATGAGAATATGAACCAATAAAATCATATGTGAACAAATATATATGAAGGCTCAAGCTTCATCAGATAGTTTTATTTGCTTGGTCTGGCACATGGCAAATGGGGTCATTTAAAAAAAATCTGTTTCTCAATGACAGAAATATCAGTGTGCTATTATACTATAGATAGCTATATGAGAACCAACTGGAACAATGAAATGGACAAAGTCTTCGAAGTACAGAAGCTGTCCGAAATGACTCAAGAAGAAATTGGAAGTCTCAACAGATACAAAAAAATCTAAAATATAGAATCTGGTATCAAGAACCTTCCAGGAAAAAAAAAAGGTCCTGGAGCAAATGATTTGACTGGGGAATACTCCCAAACATTTAGAGATGAATCCATATACAATACTATTGAAAGTTTTCTAAAATAGAGAAGGAAGAAATAATTCCTATTTCATTCTATGAAGCAAACATATTCCAGATTTCCAACTATACTAAGATAAGTATAGTTGTGTAAGATACCACAATAAAACTATAGGCCAATGTCTTTTATAGATGCAAAAATCACTACCCCCAAATTAGATAACAGAATCTAACAGCATATTAAAAGAGGGATAAACTGTGACCACGAGGGATTTATTCCAGTCATGCAGGATTTTTTCAACATTGTAAAAATCAATCAATGTATAAAGGAAAGGAACTACATAATAATTTCAATGGGTGTGTAAAAATCATAAAATATAACACACCTACTTATGGAAAATTCTAAAGAATATCGAATTCGAAGAGACATTTCTCAAGTTCTTGGATCAGAGAACCAACAACCACCAGAGACATGAACCTAAGGTCAACATCCCAGAACCTTCAACAATAAATCAACCCACGTAAAGCACTCATCCAAGTAAAACAAACGTAACAGCTGGAAAATGCCGAGCCAGAGGTAATATCCTGCAATAAAGACAATTACAAAGTAAATAGAGGGACTACTGTCCATACAAAACATTTGAATGGAGAGAAAGTGAAGCTGTTTCAAGAAAGAATGGATTATTTTAAACTTGGGAAGAAAATAATAAATAATAAGGTAACCATAAAGAAAATTGGAAAAGCTCATCAAAATAAAAAAGAGGAAAATTACAAGATTTATCCGGAAGTATAATTCTATAGGAGAGTATTTATATGCCTATAAGGGAATCCAATTAACGTAACTATTATTTAAATTCATACACCAACAACTAAAGCTAGTGATGAAGAAACTGAAGAATTCTATCAACCTCTTCTTGCAATTGATCAAATATGCAATCAGATTATATTGATAATTATGGGTGATGGGAATGAAAAATTCAGAAACAAAGAGGAAAGAATGGTTGTTGGAAAATTTGGCCTTGGTGATAGAAACAAAGCAGGGGAGCAAATGATAAAACTTTATAAGACCAATAACTTCTTAAATGAAAATACCTTTTCCCAACAACACAAATGACAACTGTGCACATGAACCTCACCAAATGGAATACATCAGAATAAAATCAACTCCATTTGTGGCAAGGGATGATGGAGAAGCTCAATATCAGCAACCAAAGAAGGCCAGGGGCTGACTGTGAAACAGATCATTAATTGTTCCTATGAAGTTCAGGTTGAAGATGAAGAAAATTAAAACAAATCCAGAAGAGCCAAAATATGACCCTGAGTGTGTTTGACCACAATTTTGAGAATATCTCCAGAATTGATTCGGCACAATGCACACTAATGACAGAAGACCTGACAAGCTATGGGATGATTTCCAAAAACTCATACATGAGGAAAGTGACCGGTCATAAAAAAGGCAAGAATGAAAGAAAAGATCACAGTGGATGTCAGAAGAGACTCTGATATTTGCTCTCGAATACGGAGTACCTAAAACAAATGGAAGAAATGATGAAGCAAAAGAGCAGAACAGGAAATTTCAAAGAGCTCCAAGAAGACAAAAATATTATAATGAAATGTGCAAAGACCTGGTTTTAGAAAGCCAAACAGAGGAACATGCTAAGCATAACGCAAGCTACCAGAAATAATGAAAAAATTCAAGCCACAAGTTGAAATATTAAAGGATTCTGTGTGCAAACTATTGAATGACACAGGAAGCGTCAAAAGAAGATGGAAGGAATGCATAGTGCCACATTGCCCAAAAGAACTGGTCCATGGTAATCATTTCAAGAGCTAGCCCATGATCTAGAACTGATGGTACAGAATGAAGGAAGAGGTTCAAACTACACAGAATTAGTGAAAAACAAGGCTCCAAAATATGAGGAAATTCCAATTTAAATAATCCCACAGGCTGATAAAGTACTGGAAGCACTCATTTGTGTATGCCAAGAAATTTGGATGGCAGCTACCAAACCAACCGACTGGAAGAGATTCATATTTGTGTTCATTTCAAAGAAAGGTGACAGAACAGAATGTGGAAAATTTCGAATGATATCATTAATATCACATTCAAGTACAATTTTGCCACCGAATCTACTTCTTTAGCAGGAATCCCCGCCAAGTCCTGACTTTCACTCCCCTATTATTTCCACTAAGCTAGCTTGCCATAAGCCAAGCAGCCTGCTCTGAAAAACAAATGGGGGGAAGTCAGGAATCTTACAATTTACTTCAGCTTGAGCCCTCCAGGCCTAACTCAAAAAGAGTAGAATATCTTGCTCTGTAGCTAAATAGAATACCATTTTCCAGAAAATGTTATTGCCTCCCCCTTTTTATATTCCTATAGTGACTCTCAAGTAGAGAATTGTGCTTTGTCTGGCTGTTGGGCAACACAGAAAGGTTCTAGTGTGGGCTCCCAAACTGAGTTGTTACACAATTCTAGACCATACAAAACCCCACTGTCACTGTGTTAATTCTGACTCAGAACAAACCTGTAGGTCAGAGCCGAACTGTCCTTTTGGGTTTCCAAGGTTATAAATCTTTCAGGGGGCAGGGAGACCATCTTTCTTCCTTGGGTTTGAGCAACTGATCTTGAAGTTATTAGCCCACAGTATACAGAATCAATAGATGAACCTGCCATTTCAGAAATTCATTTCAAATAAGATGTATCATTGGAAGATGAAAAGTTGTTATGTGGAAGAACCAATCATATTTGCCAATCTCGGTAATCAGACCGAAACACAAAGCTGTATTGCATATAAATATTTCCTTTTCATTTCAGTATTTTTTTTGTGTGTGTAAGTAACATAAAAAGCTTTGTTTATGGTTGAGCCACTGAACAAACCATTATCATTCAGTTATAAAATATTTTAAAGCTTTCTTAAGTATTTGAAAATGTAGCCTCACATCCTTCCTTTGAAAACTGTACTAAGACTAACTGACACTTAACTTATGATGTACCAATTCCACGAATTCACTGTCAGGTAGGCATCGGATTACAAGGCTGGAGGTTCAAATAGAACAGATGGTCCACAGGAGAAAGAAGAAGCTGTCTGTTCTCCTAAAGATTTACAGCTTTGGAAACTCTCTATCGGGCCCAAATGAGTTGGGATCTGCTCAAAGACAGTGGTTTGGGCTTATGGCTACTGAAAGGCATACAGGGGAAAGTCAAAAGACATTGCTACAAAATCCTATACACCTTTATTTAACAAAAATATCAAAATGTGAAACTATTGTTTCTTGGCATAGCCTCCTTCTTGTTCCATACACTTCTGAAGACAGTGTTTCCATCCCTCTAAGCATTCCTCCAAAGAATGTTGTGCTCTTAGACTTAGACTATGTAAAAATGGCAGTTTTGGTATCCTTTGAAATATTCTTTGAGTTTGGGAAACAAGACGAAGCCTGAAGAGTAAAAAGCAGAGCTGTAAGTCAGGTTTTCCAATGAATTCCTCCTAAATCAGCCTTGTGACCTTTGAGAAATGAGCAGGGGGAAAAAATTCCTTGATGAAACTATGCTTTTTTTTCCTCACCCATGTAGTTTTCAATTTTCTTAAAACGCTTCACAATAAGCCCCCATCATTGTGCTGCATCCTTTGAGAAAATCTCTGAATACTCCTTTGGAGTCCATAAGACCAGTTGCTATAACCTTCTGAGCTGACCTCTGTCCCCTGAATTGAACGGACCCACAGATCCCTTGGAAAGCTTGTTTGAACTGGCCTTTTTTTTTTTTTAAAGTGAGCCCTGGTGGCACAGTAGGCAATATTCTCCTTATGTTTCAAACTCACAAGCCTGTTAGAATTCATGATGTACTGACAAACTTTTTTCAGTTTCATTTATGTATTTTTATAATTTATTCTTCATTGGGAGTTAATGTGAATATCATATCATTCCATAGGTCAATCACATCAAGCAAAACTGTACAGTGGCTACCACAGTCAGTTTTAAAACATTCTTTTTCTTCCTGGACACCTTGACATCATCTCCCTTTTACCACCCTCCTCACCACTGTACATCCCCCCACCCCCCGCCACACACACACACACACACACACTGTGAAACCCTTATTCTACTTGCTGTCCCTATAGTTTCATCAATCCTGGGTTTCATATACCCCAAAATAGAAAAAAAATGTATAACATAACTTCAAGAGGGTGATCCCCAATAATATAACACCTCTGAGACATACCTTAATATGAACAAGCAAAACAAAAATACAGAAAATGTTGAAAACAAAATCAGGTACAATGTGAATCAAAGGGGGATCAACTGATACAGTTTTAACTGTTCAAGTCAGATTTATGTCTTTGATCTTCTATACTCATCTCTCCAATGCTCTCTGTTTAGTTACCATTTTCCTCCACTCCTTCAACTGTGATAGATGGAGTTCACCAGAGGCTTATTTCATATGTAGTTTCCACAAGTGAATCTTGGGCTCCCACTGTCATCCATAGCTGTCTGCAAACCAGATTCTCACAATTTAGGCTCTGATACTAATCCATCCTTTGACTTTGGAATATATGCTTTACAATCCTTTTGTGACTGATGATGGTGTGCTTCTTCTATGTGGATTTAGTTGACATCTCACTCAGAGGGCTGCTTGTTTGGCGACAAGCCATCAAGACCTAAACACTATTTTATCTGATAGCCAGGCACTATCTAATTTCTTCACCACATTGTCCTATAGCACCTGTATGTTCTGTGTTTTCTTCCTGAGAGTGAGTATAATTGGCAAACTTTTGCTATTTGCCTTAAAGATTCCTGGTGATATAATGTGTTGGGCTGCTAACCACAAGGTCAGAAGCCTGAAACCACACTTGCCCTTTGGGGAAAAGATGAGGCTTTCAGCTCCTGTAAACAGTTCCAGTCTCAGAGACCCAAAAGGCAGTTCTAGGTCACTGAGCCACAATCGCCTCATGACAGTGAGTGAACAAGACTAACCCAAAGTGTATTGCTGAGAGAATTTGTCTGTAGCTATTCACTCATCACGGAGACATGCTTATTTTAATGGACTGCAACCCTAGTCGCAATACCATTTTACTTACTATCATATACATTTGTTGACTGAAAGAAGCTACACACAAAGGGTGCAAATACATGGTTCCATTTATAGGTAATTCAAGAAGAAGAAAACGAACTGCTAAAAATGGAAGACAGAATAGTAGTTAGCTGTGGGTTAGCGGGTGTGAGAATATAGATTGGCAAGGAGCAGCAGAAGGCTGTTGAGGATAACAGGAAACATTCTATAACTTGGTCTGAGTGATAGTTATATGAAGTGAAGAAGGAAGGTGGGAGGAATGTGTACTTTTGCAGTAAGAATGATCAAGCTGCACACAAGATTAGACCCTTTAGAGGGTTTATTCTATGTCTATATGTCTCAAAGAAAATTAACTTCAACATAGACTGTCATAAAAACATTGAAGCAATTTTCTTTAAGCCATTTGCATTAAAATGGCCGAAGCCAGATGTGTTTCAATGTTCAACACATGTGCGTGTCTAAGATGATCAGATTTTGGCAGACCTAATTGGATTGCATTACAAAAATGGTTAATGATTATACAGTCATTCCTTTGTTCAAGTAGCTCAAAGGTTTTATGAATTTGATCTAACAATGTGAGCATTATAAGCATGGTAAGTCAAATTCATAAGAACACATATCTTACATTCCAATAGGGATTGTTTAATGGAAAAATATTTTTAAAACTCAAAATCTTAATGTAGACTCTTATTTTGATTTATACTATTATACTAACTACACAACACAAATTCCATAAGGATTACCATAGGCATTAAAGAATGATTTGGAAGCAGGATAGCTTGGTGGTTAATAGGGTTAAGATCCTGAACACCACCTCAGCCATGACCTTGGTTTGGGGATAATACTTATGAAGATTAACAATTTTAATATGCTTATAGAACTAATTATAGTACCTGGAATAATATGTGTTAATAAATGTTAGTTGATATTATTGTTTGAAAGAAATCAGAAGGAATTCAATTAGCCTGATATATCCTTCCAATACAGGAAATCCTCAACTTTTGTGACTCTTCTTTTGTAAATAAGGTTTCATTTTTCCCCAAAGAAAACATTCTCTTATGTTCAAAAACCATTAACAGAGGCTATTGGGTATAATCATCATACAACACAAGTGTGTAATTTCTCAGACTGCACATGACCAGAGATATCCTCACTGATCAGTAGGCCTATGAGTGGGGAAAGAGATGCTTTTTGTTGTGCTGTGTCAATACGCTGAATGATATACATTGTCGCTGATAGTCTAAGGCTGAATTAGCAAACTACAGCCTGTGAGATAATTCTGAGCCTTGACCCATTTTGTATAGCTATACCTACTTTGTAGGTATAAGGATAGTTTTAATATTTTAAGGGGTTGTAATAAATTTTAAAAACCTATTTAAGAGGAGACATTCAATAGAGCCACCACTTGTCGGTCAATTTGTCGTACTGTGGTGGCTTGTGTGTTGCTGTGATGCTGGAACCTGTGACACTGGTATTTCAAATGGCAGCAGGGTCACCCAAAGTCAACAGGTTTCACTGGAGCTTCCAGACTCAGAACAGACAATGAAGAAGGACTTAGTACCCCACTTCAAAGGAAAGCGCCACTGGAAAAGACCCACTGAAAACCTTATGCACAGCTTCAACACATTATCAGATACTGAAGGCCCCCCCAAATGGAAGCAGATCATTGGGATCGTGCCAGTGATGGGCCTCTCAGGTCTGAGGGCACTCGTATTGTGAGTGAGGCTGAGTGGACTCTTTAGAGTGGAGCCATCCAGGGTGACAGGAACGGGGTAACAATGCCTGTGGGAGCAGAGTCTTCGGGATCTTCATTTACTGATGGAGCATGACTCAAAGTAAGGAGAATCAGATGCAAAAATCTGCTAATGATCAGTTCTTTATGTGAAATATAAATCTAGGAAAGCTGGAGATTGTAAAAAATGAAATGGAACACATACAGATCGATATCCCAGTCCTTAATGAGCTGAAATGGACAGGTATTGGCCATTTTGAATGAGAATATCATATGCTTTCCTATGCCAGGAATAACAATCAAGAGGAATGACATGGCATTCATTATCAAAAAGGGTCTTGCAAAATCCATGTCTATCCACCTTCAAGGAAGTCCAATCAATACAACTAGTATTCAAATTTATGCACCAAACACACAGCTAGTGATGAAGAAATTGAAGAGTTTTACCAACAACTTAAGTCTGAAATCGATCACATATGCTCAAGATGTATTGATAATTATTGGCAATTGGAATGTAACAATTAAAAACAAAAAGGAAGGGAACAGTAGTTAGAAAATATGGACGTGGTGATAGAAATGAAACTGGAGATTTCATGATAGAAATTTGCAAAACCAATAACTTGTTCAGAGCAAATACCTATTTTCAACAACCTAAAACTCAAGTATACATATGCACTTCCCCAGATGGAATACTCAGAAACTAAATTGTCTAAATCTGTGAGAAGACACAACAGTGAAG
>NW_022103951.1:6953609-6960680 GCF_000313985.2 Echinops telfairi
GAGAGAGAGAGAGAGAGAGAGAGAGAGAGAGAGACTACTGTTGCTGCAACCTAATTAACAGGACAAATTCCACTGTAACGCTTTTATATATCTTCCAGTTGACATGAAATTATGTAACTAATACAACCCCGTAAACACTAGTGACACAAGATCACATGAGCTGTGGTAGGACATTTATGAAGAAAACAAAAGGCACTTAAAAAGATAAGCCAGAAAGAAATGATCAAAGTGGATTTCAAAAGAAACTCTGAAACCTGCTCTTAATCCTACAGTAGCAAATGGAAGAAATGATAAAGTCAAAGAGCTGAATAGAAAAATTCAAAGGGCAGCTTCAGAAGACAATGCCAAATATTATAATTAAATACCTAAAAACCTAGAATTAGAAAACCAAAAGGGAGGAACACGCTCAGTACATCCTAACTGAAAGAACTCAAGAGAAAATTCAAGTATAGTGATGCATTCTTGAAAGATTCTAGAGGCAAAATATGGAATGAGGCAGAAAGCATCAAGAAAAGATGGAAAGAATACAGAGTCACCATACCAAAAAGAATTGGTCAACATGTCACCATTTCAGGAGGTAGCATATGAGGAAGAACCTGTCATGCTGAAAGAAGAAATTCAAGTGGCACTGAATTCATTAGTCAAGAACAAGGATCCAAAAATTGATGGAATACCAACTGAGAGGTTTCAACAAGTTGATGAAGCACTGGAACACTCACTTGCCTATGCCAAGAAATTTGGAAGACATCTATGTGGCCAACTGACTGGAAGAGATCCACATTTGGGCCCACTCCAAAGAAAGACGACCTAAGAGAATGCTCAAGCTATGGAACTGCATCATTTATATAGCATGCAAGTAAAATTTTGTTGAAGATCATTCAACAACAGTGGCAGCAGTATATTGACAGGGAATTGCCAAAAGTTCTGGAGAGATTCAGATGAGGACGTGAGACAAGGGATATCATTGCTGGGGATGGCTCTTGGCTCAAATCAGAGAAGACAAGAAATATGTTTACTTGTGTTTTATTGATTATGCCAAGGCATTCAACTGTGTGGACCATAATAAACTTTGGATAACCTTGAGAAGAGTGGGAATTCCGGAACACTTCCTTGTGCTCATGAGGGAATCGTACGTGGATTAAGAAGCAGTTGTGGGAACAGAACAAGGGAATACCGCATGGTTTAAAATGAGAAGAGGTATGCACCAGGGTTGTATCGTCTTACCTTACTTGATCAATTTTTATGCTGAGAAAATAATGAGAGAAGCATATTTATGTGAAGAAGAATGTGGCAACAGGATTGTAGGAAGGCTTATTAACAACGTGCAATATACAGATGACACAGCATTGCTTCCTGAAAGTGAGGAGAAATTAAAGCACATGTTGACGAAGATCAAGGATTGCAGACCTCATTATGGATTACTACACAATGTCAAGAAAACCAAATTCCTCACAACTGGACCAATAAGTAACATCGTAATAGAGAAAAGTTTGAAGCTGTCAAGGATTTTGCCTTGCTTGTATCCAAATCAATGCTCCAGGAAGTGGCAGCCAAGAGATCAAGGGATGTGTTGTATTAAGTAAATCTGCTGCACAAGAACTTTTTATAAAACTGAAAAGCAAAGTATTGAGGACTAAGGTGCACCTGACCCAAGACAAGGTATTCTCCATTGTCTCATATGCATGTGAAAGTTGGACATTAAATAAGGAAGATTTGAAGAAGAATTGAAGCATTTGGATTGTAGTGATGAAGAAGAATATTAAAAGTACCATGGTGTGGTAGATACATAATCTCATGTCATCTTGAGGGTAATAAGAGTGAATGCGTGGAGTTTAGCCTGTCAATCTGGTCACAGCCTGATGATGCCTCCTGTGGGCATGGTCTTCTCATGAGGATCCTGGGAACTTCCTCTCTCTCTGCCTTTGTCTTCCTCTTGAAGAGTTAAACTCAGAGGGTTGCCGGAGCCATGTAGAGACACATGCTGGCACCAGGATGCTGCCAGCACCACTGGATCCACAAGACTTTTCACCCACCAGCCTGTGATCTTCTTGCATTTTGCATCATTGCATGTGGTTGTGTGAGTCTGAAGAGAGATTTATGGACTAGTGTTGGACTTAGGGCTAATATCAGACTTGTGGATTTCATCTGGCCTGTGCTGGGATGTTTTCTGAATATACAATTATTCTTTGATAGAAAGTTCTTTTTTATACATATTTGAGTGTCTCTGGATTTTTTTCCTCTGGTCAACCTGGTCTAACAGACATGGGCTGCTGAACGGACAAACAGATCTGTCTTAGAAGAAGTATGGCCAGAGTGCTCCTCAGAGGCAAGGATGGAAAGACTTCCTCTTACATCATTTGGACATATTGTCTGGAGGGACCAATCCTTGAATAAGGACACCATGCTTGGTAAAGTGGAGGGGCAATGAAGGAGAGGAATGGCCTCAATGACTCAGATTGACATCGTGGTTTCAACAATGGCCTCAAGCATAGAAACAAAGAGAGACGATGTCCAGGAGTCCAGGAAGGAAGAGAATGTTTGGAAACTGATTGTGGTATCAATTGTACAATACTGCTTGACGTGATTAAAATATGGAGTGATATGATTTATGTACTAACCGCCAATTAATAATACATTTAAAAAAAGAATTGAAATCTCAAGTGGAGATACTGAAACTTAATGTAAAGAAAACAAATATTCTCACAACTGGACCAATTAAAAATATCACGATAAACAGAACATTTAAAAAAATTTTAAAAGAATGGCACAGGACGATGCAGTGCTTCATTCTGTTGTGCATAGGATCATTATGGGTCATAGCCTACCCACTGGCCCTTAACAACCACAACAACAACATTCAATGGAGGACTCAAATAGCTTGCAAAGTCTAATATACTACCTGGTCTAGAATGACTTGGAAAAAATAGAAAAGAGAAATCTTCACCACAGCTGTGGCAAAGTAAAGGACATTTATTTGGCCACTACATCCATGCCCAAGTGGTCTTTTGAATAAATATGTGTAAGTAGAAGATGGCAATCCTGATAAATTGGAACTACTTTCTGCAGATTCAATTGAAATCCACTGTCTTTTGGTTTCACGATGTTCCGTTAGGCACCATTCTTCATCTCTATTACTTTAGTGAAAAAGTGTCCATTGCTGACGAAGCATTTGCCACTGTGTGCAGCTCTCGTCAACTTTGTCAGATACTGTTGAATAAGCAGATGAAGGCAATGAGAAATGAAACAGACATTCGGTAAGCAACCTCACATTAGCAGAACTTCCTAATAGTGGGCAATGAAAATAGTGACTGCCTCTATCCAGATGCCCACAATACCAGGCAAAAACAGTTTTATGTTTACTACCACTCTGTTGGAGAAAGATACCATGAAGACATCGACCATTAATCCACCTTACTTATACAATATAGACCAACATTGTTGTTTTCAGACAAGAACTTGAACTCTAGGCTATCTTAGGTACTTCCTCAAACCAAAATACTATACATGGGGTTGAGGGGAGAAACAATTTTCTTTATTAAATATATAATGCATCTTGTTTGTTGCATGATATACTATTTTTTATATGTAAGTTGAAAAGAACGTAGAAATCAAATATTTCAATCAGAAAGCATTTCAGCATTGGTTATGCATATGTGTGCATGTGTGTGTGTTAAATCCATAATATCAACACCCTTTACTCAACAGGCAGAAATCAGAGAAGTTGAGTCTGTCTGCATCATAAATATAGTTATCTTCCTCCCTCTGCCTAGGATGTCTCCCAGTACTGTTATTTCATACTTCATTCTAGCCTCTGCTGGTACTTTGATAATGTCAATACAGCATTTAAGCCTTAAATTTTTTCTGAATCTTTTTTTAAAAATCTGGAGCTATACATTTGCTTTTTGGAATTGCATTGTACTTTGATTTTGTAAGAACAGAAGGAAACGGAAAAAATAGTTATTGACCTGAAAGCAACATATATTTTTAAAAGGAGAGGCTGCGTGGGTATAATAATCTTAGAGCTGAAAGGTATAATTCTTTGGTTGAGGCGGATGGCATTTATGAAAAGCTTTCGGTCCTGTTCTAAGCTGGTCTCTGCAACTCTTACCTCAGTTCAGTTGGTTCCCTTGTATGTTTACTGTAAGCTCTTAACTAAGACCTTTGTGAGGTGATATGAGGAGGTACCAGGAAAAGGCCCTTTGCTCTAAATATCTCCTCAACTGGGGGGATGAAGTGAAAGTGGTAATTGGTAGAAAGCATGAAGCCTCTGGAATGCAGAACGAAGAACTTGAGATTCTCAATTTTTCCAAAAGATGGTGTGGAGTGGACAAAAAGAACTTACATTTAAATGTAATTCTTTGTAAGAAGACTGGAGTTCCATAGAGAAAAGTTACATTCGATCAGGAGGAGATTATCAACACTTGAACAGCATTGACATCAGGTTGGAGAGCGTCTTGTCCTGGGAAGACAGGGTGTATGCAGTCTGCCCCCATTGCAAGTCAAATGGTAACGTCATTGGTAAACGTCAGAAGGCCTTTCTGCCTCTGCAACTTCTGGTGAAAACACTATGACTGGACCCCTAAAGGACTCCTTGGGAATCACAGTTCCAATGACCTGCAGTTGAATTCTCATAATAAAACAGCCACAGACACTTGACCTCAGGCTTTCTGTACTTTGATCCAGTCTCCGTGCAATGTTACCTCATCTTATCCCATTCCATCCTATCTGGCCTAGTTTTCTTGTGCCGTCACAACAGAATATCACCAAGGGTCTTGACATAACACCTATATTTTTCTCAGGGTCTTGGTGATATGAATTCCTCCTATGAGCCTCACTCCTATTTTCTGGTGATTGCCATAAGTTCTTGGCACTTTTTATCTTCTTATAAATACATCTGCCTCCAACATCTCATGGTGCCTCCTCCTATGTGCGTGTCTCTTTGTGTCAATGTCCCCCCTTATGAGACACCACTCAGAAAAGTTGAGGTTTAGTACACACCCTAGTCCCAGATGCATTTTATTAACATAGTAACGGTAAAACACGCCATCCAAACAGGAACACATTGGCAGGACCCAAACCAAAATCACATTTACATTGCCAGCAAGTTGCTTCTGACTCACAGGGACTCTGTAGGGAAGAGTAGACTGCCTCCTATGGGTTTCTCATGCTGTCAATCGTTACAGAAGCAGAAATTCTCATCTTTCGCCCACAGATCACTTGGTAGGCTTAAACTACAACCTTAAGATTAGCAGCCCAACACGTAACCCACTACTCCACCAGCCTTGTTAGTCACAGGTATTTGGATTAGGATGTTGTAGTAGGCCTGGCTAACTAGAGAAACAAATCCAGTAACACTATATATCTGTAAGAGAGAGCTATATATCAAGAAGTAATTATATACTGAGCAAACATCCCAGCCTAGTGCAACTCAAGTCCGTAAGTTTGATACTAGTCCATAAGACCCTCTTCAGACTCATGCAGCCACATGCAATGATGCAGAATGCAGGAAGATCACAGGCTGGTGGTTGAAAATTCTTTCAGATCCAGTGTCAGTGGAAGCATCACAGGGCTCTGACAGGTCTTGTGGCTTGCCAAAAGAAAGGTAAAAGAAGAAGCAGTGGGGAGGGAGGTTCCCAGGACCCTCCTATGAGAAGGCCACACCCACAAGGAGGAACCATCAGGCTGTGACCTGATTGACAGGCTAAACTCCACCTCTACACTTCTGAATATTGAGTTGATATGAAATTATGTAACTGCTACAGATGTCAGTATATATTATTGTGGGGCACAATTCAATCTTTAACACCAATCCTTCCATCCTGTTTTATCTCATCCCATATCATCCATTCATTTTAATTCCCTTCCACCTCATTTAATTCCATCCTTCTGCACAATTAACTGTTCAGTCTTTCTTCTATACAAATACAAAGCATCGTTGGGTGCCCACAAATGGAAGGTATCTTCCATTCTTCTACCATTGAAGAGGAAAAAAACTCTCAAAGCAGTGTGATATCAATGCATAGCACACATATAAAACCAGTCAGAAATAACATAGATTCAGGCAATCAGTAATAAATTGTGAAAACACCCAGTCCTTAAGAGGAAGGCGATGTAGGTTTAGATGATCATAGAGGATATTCAGGGGAAAGAGATGGAGCTTAAACTCAGACACGTTGAATGAGAAAGTATTGTAAGGACAGAGGGAAGAGTGAGAACTTTCTGGATAAGGGGATAATGAGTCAGAAAATCATGTAGTTGTGGGGAATGGGTCATTTTATCTCTCTTTTCCCATACTTGTCTCAGACCATAAAATGGTAACTTACACTACCTTAGAATTAAGTATAGGGGAGAATGTTTCCACTCTTCTTTATTCCTCACATACACTTTCATTTTTATTTTTGTGGAAACAGAAATGATTGCCTGAGTAGTGAGTGGTAAGATTATGGCATCTTTACATTCATACTTCTCTGGAAGGACGGATTCAAGATCACTGGATATGGAGATCATTTTCCTTTGGCTTCCCTGTGGTTGAAAAAGTGGGAGGTAGGCCCCCCTAAGTGTCCCTGGGTCATCTCTGCACATCCAGGTCCCTTTGTTCAGACTTGGGGTAGAGAAGGACAAATCTCATTTCCATTCAGCTTCCAAATCCAAGCCACATTCTACAATGCAGTTTTAGTATAAATAAAACTGGTATTTTGACTCTCATTTCATTTATATATTTATCTTTTAATTGGCTTCAAATCCAGAGATATGCACTATGAATCGTTTATGAATAAGAGACGCAACATAAGGTTTTACTTAGCTTAGGCTATTTGAGGTGAGAATGAGTGAAAAAGACAATGAAGAGAGGTGACTGACCAGTCAGAGGGTTTGTGGTAAAACACAGTAGAAGTCCTTGGTTGCCAAAATAGGAATGGGAATGTTCACAGCCTAGCTGTTGCTAGAGAAGTATAAATAACTTCAACACAATGAACTAAATACTATGATAAAGATGCTTTCACAGAATAGTAGAGGGTGATTTTGCTTGAGAAGTGTTTGATAAGATTCAGGGAAGGCTTGAAGGTAAACAAG
>NW_022103951.1:6961526-6977331 GCF_000313985.2 Echinops telfairi
TTACCAAGGCAGTGCATTCCAAAGGCTAAGGAGTGTCCGAAGCATCCACCCCGCCACCCCTAGAGAACCACAGCAGCTGCTTGGGAAGCAATAAAATATATGACTTAAAATTAGGCAGAAGAGAGAAGAAGGCCGGGAGGGTGAGCCAGGAGTTGGTCTTATTGTACAAATTCATCTGTTGAGGCAGAGCAGATTTGTGAACCATACGTCTGGGCTCCCGGAGGCCAGGAATAAACACACTATGTCAAAGCTGACATGACTGTAGTTGGCAAGACTTCTTTGGAGAGGAGGATAGGCTGCTTTGCTTCAGGTTAACCAAGTGCTGAGGATTTCTGTACTCAGTAAGGCATTCCTAGGAAGTGGCTGCTGCTATAGCCAAGAGAAGCACTGGAATGTTCGGTATCTCATGGGAGGTTGCAATGAAGATTCCCTTTTGGCTATGTCGGATGGCAGAGGGGGTGGGGATTCAGATTGGCTTCTCAGCTTCACAACTCCTGATCTCTTCTTAGTAATCTAGCTCTTAGCTTAATGAATGGGAAAAAATTGTCAAATCCTTATGTACTAACAAAGCCCCTTTTCTGGAATGTAGAATCTGGAATTTCTTTTTAAAACCCGTAAACACGGTGATTATCTTACAGTATCTTTAAGGGGCAACCCTCCTTCACCAGCCCACTTCCCCCCTCTCCCCACCCCCACGCCGTGTTTTCCCACTCCCTACTCCACTCCTCATCCCCTTCCAGTAGACTCTATAACACTCTATAATGTTTACTGTTTCTCTCCCATCCGAATATGTTACACGAAGGCAGAGATTTTTGTTGGTATAGTTTACAATGGTACCCTTGGTACATAAAACAGTGCCTTACACATAGGGGAAAAATCAGTGATTACTTATTATATTTGTTTTACTTTGTGTCGATGTCCAGCTGTGACGCACAGCAGGCACTGTCTTTGACCTTCCTGTTCCATTTACCTTCAGCACCTACCCTTTTGGTGCACACCAGCCTGATCTCCAACTGTCAGCCATTACAAAGAAAGGGGACTCAACAGAATGCAGACATTATTGAAAAATAGCATTCACATAACTTACAAGCATTTTTTTTTTGCTGAAAATAATTCAATAACAGTTGAAGCAGTCCATCAAGAGGAAGCTTCCAAAAATTCGATTGATATTCCGGTGAGGATATGGCACAGAGATATCAATGCTGATGTCAGATGTAAATTGGCTGAAAACAGAGAATTCCTGAAAGATGTTTACTTGTGTTTCATTGACTATACAAAAACTTTCAACTGTGTGGATAAAAAAACTATGGATCACATTGAGAAGAATGGGAATTCCAGAACACTTCATTATGTTCATGTGAAAACCACATGTGGACCAAGACGCAGTCTTTCATACTGAACAAGGAAATACTGTGTGGTTTAAAAGCAGAGAAGTTGTGGGTCAATATTGTATCCTCTCACCATATTTATTCACCCTATATGCTGAGAAAATAATCTAAGAAGTTGAATTATCTAAAGAACAGTGTGGCATCCGGATTGGTTGAAGGTTTATGAACAACCTGCAATATGCAGATAACACAATCTTGCTTGCTTAAAGCAAAGAGGACTTGGAGCATTTGCTGATGATAATCAAAGCCTGCATCCGTCAATATGGAATGCAACTTAATGTAAACAAAACAAAAATCCAAACAACTGGACCAATAGACGACATCATGATAAACAGGTAAGAGTTGAAGTTGTCAAGGATTTCATTTTGCTTGGATCCATCGTCAATGGGTATGGAAACAGCAGTCAAGAAATCAAAGGACATACTGCATTAGACAGACCTGGTGCTCAAGAAGAGCGAGGGTATCACTTGAAGATTAAGATGGGATTTTCGATCATTTCATATGCATATGAAAGGTGGACACTGGGAAGACTGCAGAGGATGGGTGCCGTTGTCCTAAGGTGATGGGGAAGAATGTTAAAGTAATGTAGACCACCAGAAGAATAAACAACTGTCATGGAAGAAGTACAGTCAGGATGCTCCTTAAAACCAAAGCGGAGACTTCATCCCACTTACGTTGAGCACGTGATGTGGAGAGAACTGTCCCTGGATAAGGACATCATGGTTGGTGAAATAGAGGAGCAGCAAACAAGGAGAAGGCCCTCGAAACAGATGAACACCGTGGCGACACCAATGAGTTCAAACATACCGAACCTTGTGAGAAGGTGCAAGGCTGGGCAGTGTTTTACTCTGCTGTACATAGGACCCCTATAGATTGGAACTGACTCAAGGGCACCTAACATCAAGGACCTTTGGTCCACATCTTGGAAAATCCAAACAAAGATTGTAATTGGCCTATGGGCTATTGCTTGCCTATCCATACTTAGAGTCATTTGCATTGATTATTTGGGTCTGCAGAGTGCTTTCAAGGCCATAGCATAAACCATTAAAATGCATATTTCCAAAGCTTTGAATGGAACTTCTGGCCATTGTTGATTGATCAAAATGTAAAATGGGACAGGCACTGTCAAAACACAGTGGCTGTTCCTTAAAAAAATTAAACAATGAATTACCTACCAGTCCCATCCTCGACCTGTACCCAGAAATGTGCAGACACAAACAAATGGAGTCTTGTTCTGGCATTTATCTTTCTATTGCACTTTGCTTGATTGTGCTTCACAAATATCGTGTCTTTCCCCAAAATTTAAAGGCTTGGAATAACCTTGGATTGATTGATCTAGCCTATCAATGCCATTTAGGCAACAACATGTGCTTGTATCATCTCGGTGCCACATTTTGTACATCTGACAATATTGAAAACTTCTGTCTAAGGCAATTGTATAGGGCAGAGTAGAACTGGCCCCGTGGGTTTCTGAGGCTGTAAATCTTCATGCGAACAGACAGCCACCTCTTCCTCCCACAGAGTGGCTAGTGGTTTCCAACTGCTGACCTTGCAGTTAGCAACCCAATGTGTAGTCCACTATGCCACCAGGGCTCCTCAAGAGACTGCAGTATAGTGTGAATATGTACTGAGAAAGACAGAGTTGTTTAATGCCCCTGTGTTTCATGACCTGTGGTAAAGGAACTAGAGAAAAGCTTGTTTTACGCTAATGAACAAGAAAGTGTCCTGGCAGGTTCTGTGCAGCGTAAGAGATCTGAATCCTTGGCATCAACTGGCATGCCGGGAGTAGTGAGTTTTATATCCTTTCACTTGCGTCCATGTCTTGAGTGTTAAATCCCCTAACTTCTGGCTCTCTGTAAGGTGTGGACTTAGGTGCTAACATCACTTTGGTAACTGTAAGCCAAATACGGCCCAGGGGGATGAATAAACTTATTGCTGTCAAGTTCATGCCGACTCATAGTGACCCTATAGGACAGGGGAGAACTGTCCCTGTGGGTTTCCAAGATTGTAACTCTTTACGGGAGTAGAAAGCGTTGTCTTTCTCCCTAGGAGCGGTTGGTGGTTTCAAACTGCTGACCTTGTGGTTAGGAGTGTAATGTGCAACCACTGCACCACCAGGGCTTCATAGGGGATGAATGCCAGTACCTAAATGAATTTTCAACCTTGGGACCATAGCACTAGAATTTAGTGCCTTTTTTCTTTTCCTGTTTGGCATAGGCCTCTGAGAAACCACTTTCCCCCACCCCCACCCCCACCCCCACCCCTCACCCCCAATTAAGAACTTGACATCAGAGGGCTATTGGCATGGCTAGGAAATTGAAATGACAGACTGCTTATACATTATTGGTTAACCAAGAAGTCATTTTGCAATGTGGTTGAACTTTATCTTATAACTAAAAGGCAACTGTGGGAGTTTTGTAAATATGGGACTGACATGATGTATTTTAGAAATGTGAATTTCTGTTCTTTGCAAATAATTTGGAAGGAACAATAGAGACTAAATGCAGGAATAATAATTATGTGTCTAGCTTGAAGAAGTGTGTTGGACAGCCAGGCTGCTGGCAGTGAACATTGAAAAGAAGAGAAAAATATTCAAGATGATGTGAAGGAAGAACTAGTGAAAGGAAATGTTTAGGAGAATCTGGTAAGAGAAGGGTGTCAAAGATGGGTTATTTGAGATTTAGAGCTAGGGAAACAGTCATGCCACCCTCCCCACTCCTCTCCAGCAAAATATTAATTTAGCATTCTAATGTCTCCTAAGAGGTGGTTTGTACTAGACTACCAACCTAAAGGTTGGCAGTTTGAATACATCCAGAGGCACTGCAGAAGAAAGGCCTGATGATCTGTTTCCATGAAGATTACAATCCCAAGATCCCTAGGGAGCAGTTCTAGTTGATAATAAATGGCATCACCATAAGTTGGAATCATCTCAGTAGCAACAGGTTTGGTTTGGAAGGCATGAAAACATTGGCAAATAACCTTAGTTCTTCTGAATTCTAACATGAAAGTTAACCAGTGTTGGAGGCATGTGCAGTGTTCCAATTTGTTATCACAAACCTGTGGTTCCTCTATTCAAGGCATTCTTATAAAATGATGACTCAAGCATTCAGAAAATGACAGATATATGTGAAGAGCTATGACAGGAAGAGAAGTTAGTTCCTTGGTGAACAAATCAGAATACTTTTCATTTAACTTACTGAAAGTCATGATGAAAAGAATGATCATTTTGACAGTGCCATGAATATATAGGAGAAGCCTTGGTGGCTTAGTGGGTTATGCGCTGCAACGTAAGCAGCCCTAAAGCACCAGCCACTACTAGGGAGAAAGATGGAGCTTTCTAGTCCTATTAACAGTTATAATCTCAGAAAGTCCCAATGGCAGTTCTACCCTGATCTACAGGGTAGCTATGAGTAGGCATCGATGACAGCAGTGAGCGAATAAGAAATACACATGGCTTTTTACTTTGCTTTTTAAGTAGGAATGTTTAAGATGGAACTGTTGGTCTAATGTCATCCAGAACAAAATGGAAAGAAGGAAACCATAGACTCAGAGAAGAAATGAGTCTGTATGACTAACAGCCTATAAAACCACAACTGCACCTACACTGTTGTTGTTTGGTGGCATCAAGTCCACATTGACTCACAATGACCCTGTGTATAACAGAATAGAACACTGCCTGGTCCTGCGCTATCTTCATAACTCTTGTCATATTTGAGACCATTGTTGCAGCCACTGTATCAACATATCTGTTTGAGTTTCCTCCCATTTTTCATTGACTCTCAGCCCTGATCCTCCACCCTGAGATAAAAACTAGATGGTGCCTGACTGTCATTACTAAACATTTTCTCATCAAGACCACAATACATGGATCCTAATAGGAAGGGAGAAAACTGTGGAACAGAACTCAAATTCCTTCAAAGCTCAAACTTACTGACTGAGACTAGAGGACTCTCTAAGAATATTTCCCTGAGATACTCATTAACTTCAAACCTAAGGACCTAAGGGCACCTTTTAGCAACATAATGACTCATAAACTTATAGTACCAGAGTATGAGTACCTGTAAAAATCATCTACATAAGATTAAATGGTTAAAGCAAAGATGAGAGGGCAAGGAGACAGAGAAATCAGATTATTGGAAGCAAAACATCCAGAAGGTAACTACTGGGAATGTTAACAAACCAGGAAAAATGTAACTAAAGTTTATGAAGAATTTGTGTAGGAGTTGTTAAATTAGAACCTCATTTGCTGTGTAACTTTCACTAAAAACATAACTTAAAATATACTTTTAAAAGAATGGATTAATTACCGTTGTCAGTTCTCTTACTTCTTTTGTGACATGGGTGAACGAGAGATGAGGCAGTCATTTTTTTTATCATTTCTTTGATTAAACCTAGACACATTAGTGTTTATTTAGTTACATCTGTTCTCATTATCACAGATCATTTTATTGAAGCGATGTAATGTCTATTTTTCTTTATTACAAGTTCTAGATATTTTAAATTATTTCTTCTTTCCTTCTTCTGTCAATTAAAATAGAATAGTGTTAGAGTATTAATTTCAGCATTATATCCCTAAGTAAAAGGTTTTAAAATATTTTCTTATTTTATAAATGTTTTCTCCTATTTTCAATGTAATTTTTGTGACATTTGTAATTTTATGATGTTGAATTGCATGTTGTGTCCTGTAAATTTCAAACTTTCATGAAGAGAGGAAATGAGGTCGCAGGTGGGAATTTATAATGAGATGTTAGGTAAAGCCTCTGGAAGAAAAGAAGGAGAAAAAATATATACACAAGTGGGGAGCAAACAAGTGCATAGATAAGGGAACAACAAGAGATCTAAAATTGATGGTGAGGAGGGTGTGTAATGCTGGGTGGGGCTTGATCAAAAGAAATGTATCTGAGAAGAAATACTGAGAGCCGAATTGAGGGTGAGCATGATAGTGGGATAGGAGGAAAGTGAAAGGAAATAAAAGAAAGAAATAGGAGGTAAAAGCTATTTATAAAGGTATAGTTATAGGCATGTATATATGTAAATATTTTAATTTATAATGAAAGGGATAGAGGCCAATGAACATATGATAAGTATTAAGATAACAGACTTTGAACCTCTACTCAAGGCCTGCCTTAACACAAGAACACGTTGTTCTGATAACACGGCACTTTTTGCTACTCACTGTGGTACTTATATAATCTGGTGTCAATTTTGGACTTGAGAGGATTAAGAGTGAAGGGGTGGAGACTAGTCTGTCAATCGGATCATAGCCAATGAGGCCTCTGTGTGGGCATGGTCTTCTCCTGAGGATTCTGGGAACTCCTGTATTTCCTTCTTGGAGGCGGGAGACTCTCTCTCTCTCTGCTTACTCCCTGAGATGCTCTACTGATAAGACACATGGTCCTACACTAGTAGACCCCATGCCCTGGGAACTGGAGGAGCCACACAGAGTTCCCTGCCAGCGCTAATATGCTTATACCACCACTGGTCTATGATCTTCCTGCATGCAGCATCATTACATGTGTTTCATGAGTCAGAAGAGGACTTTGTAGTTTGATATCGGACATATGAACTAATATCGGATGTATGACCTTGATGTGGACTGGGCTGCGATGTTTTCTCAATATTCAGTTGCTCTTGTATATAAATCTATTTCTTTATTATTTAAAATTTTAAATTTTAATCATTTTATTAGGGGCTCATACTCTTATCACAATCCATACATACATCAATTGTGTAAAGCACTTTTGTACATTCATTGCCCTCATCATTCTGAAAACATTTTCTCTCCACTTAAGCCCCCCACATTAGGTCCTCATTTTTCCCCTCCCTCCCCGCGCCCCCTCCCTCATGAACCCTTGATAATTTATAAATTATTATTTTGTCGTATCTTGCCCTGTCTGACGTCTCCCTTCACCCACTTCTCTGGTGTCCGTCCCCCAGGGAGGAGGTCACATATAGTTCCTTGTAATCAGTTCCCTCTTTCCAACCAACTCTCCCTCTACCCTCCCAGTATCACCACTCACACCACTGGTCCTGAAGGGATCATCTGCCTTGGATTCCCTGTGTTTCCAGTTCCTATCTATACCTGTGTGCATCCTCTGGTCTACCCAGACTTGCAAGGTAGAATTCGGATCATAATAGTGGGCATGGGGGGGGGAGCTAAATCTATTTCTTATTCACATGAGTGCCTATGAATTTTGTTTCTCTAGTATATCCAGACTAACACACTCACCTTCACAACATGATCACTGAAGACAAAATGTGTGCATAAGCAAATATGGTGAAGAGAGCAGATGGTGCCTGGCTATCAAAAGTTATAGTGTCTGGGTCTTAGAGGCTTGAAGTCAAACAAGTGGCCATCTAGCAGGGAAGCAAATAAGCCAACATGGAAGAAGCACACCAGCTCGTGTGATCATGAAGTGTCAAAGGGATCAGGCATTAGGCATCAAAAAGTCCAAAACAAACAACTATATCAATGCAAAAGAGGGGGGTTGGAGTGGAGACCCAAAGCCCATCTGTAGACAACTGGATATCCCCACCACCAAAGGGGTATATGGAAGAGATGATTCAACCAAGGTATAGTATAGCATCGATGAACCACACATCATTCCTCTAGCTCCTGAATACTTCCTCCCCCCAGTCCTCCCGCAACTACCATGACCCAGTTCTACCTTACAAATCTGGCTAGACTAGAGAACACACATTGGTACAGATAAGAGCTCTGGACATATGGAATTCAGGAAAGATAAAACTCTCAGAAACAGTAATGGGAGTAGCGATTCATGAGGGTAGGGGAATGGCAAGAGAGGTGGAAGGGTGAGAAAGGGGGAACCCATCATAAGATTGGATATATAGCTCTCCCTCACTGAAGTGGAAGAATAACAGAAATGTGGGTGAACGGAGACAATGGACAGTGTAAATATGAAATAATAATAAAATATGCAATTGATTGAGGATTCACAAGCGGGGGTTGGGGGTGAGAGAAGGAGGGGAAAAAAGGAGGACCTTATACCAAGGGCTCAAGTAGAAAATGTTTTGGAAATTATGATGGCAACATACTTACAAATATGCTTGATACAATTGATGAATGTTATAAGAGCTTTAAGAGCCCTCGATAAAATTATTTATAAAAAATAATAAAAATAATCAAAACATTTTTGTCTTTAGGAGTGTAAAGACTGAGAAATTATTCTCTTAAATAGGAAATGAGGAATGAAACAAGATGAAAGTTTCATGCTATTAAGAAGATTGTGTCTCCAAACTTCAAGTTGTCTAAGTGCTTTTACAATATAAATTGTGTAAAACAACATCCAGTCCATCCCATACTGACTGGCATAGTGCCCAATACTTGACAATATTGCATTGGAATCATGTATGATGGTGATTCCTTTTAGTTGGGATATTAATGGCTCAGTTTATCACCATGGATAGTTAGATGTCTGAAAAAGAGAAGTCCCTAGATTTGAGCGAGAAATAACTGTAAATAGGTTTGTGGAAGATAAAGGAAGGAAGGGCTAAAACAAATGTAAAAAGTCCTACTTCATTGGATATTACACTCAAAGAATTAGTTGTTAACAGGGATGAAGAGGAAGAGAGCTTCATGAGACAGGAAGGTGATGGCATCAATTATAAATGTGAGTGAGAATGGAGAAACAATAGCTTAGTAACAAGGGTTAGAGTTAAGGGAAAAAACTTATTGTATTACCAAGCATCTTTTCTTGTGTCGACAACTTTACTTAAAAATCTCTTTTATTCCATGATGTAGTTCCCTCTATTAAAATGTAGTGAGCACTTATCCCATCAGTTTTGTCCTTTCCACGAGTCATTTTTCTACCAGTGTATACTAACTCACAGTAAAGCAAAACGAAAGTTAAAAAAATTGTCCTGACGTTAATCAAATGCATGGGCAATTTAAGAGTATCTTTATAAAGTCTTTCACTGTAAATATTCATTTTGGCTTTCTTTTTTCCCCTCTTTAAAAAAAATAATTTTATTGGGGGCTCGTATAACTCTTATCACAATCCATACTTCATTTTGGATAGCTATATAATATTCAGTTCTAAGTAAAACTAGACAATGCTGTTAAGGTTAAAGAAAGTTTCTACATGATTATAAAAGTTTAAGTTCACCAATAGGAAATAAAACACAAAAATATGTAAATAAAAATGATATTATTTCAACTTGAAATGTAAAGCTTCATTATGGGAGAACTTTAATCATCTATTACTAATGAAGCATAGCAGAAAAAACATTAAGGTTATGGATCATTTGATAACACAATTATACAACCTTGATCCCATAGCGCATACTATACTGAATTATTAAGAATATAGTGTAAATTATATTAAAAGTAAGTAATACATTTTATGAAAATTGACAACACTTTATATTCAAAAATCTTAGGTCAGAAAAACCTTTTTCTCTGATCAAAATTTAATTAAGCTAAAGATCAATAAGATCATCCAACAATGGTTGCAGCAGTACCTTGACAGGGATCTGCCAGAGGTACAGGCCAGATTCAGAAGAGCAGGTCAAAAATATAGGTCTTGGAAGAAGTAACCAGAATGATGCTTAGTGGCAAGGATGGTGAATCTCTGATTCACATACTTTGGACATGCTATCAAAGAGACCATTCCATGGAAAAGGACATAATGTTGGTAAAGTAGAGGGACAACAGGAAAATAGACAGGCCCTCAACAAGATGGATTGACACAATGGTTGCAACAGTGGATTCAAAGATAAGAAAAATGTGAACACCGGACAGGACTGCTGATTGTTTCATTCTGTTGCACACAGGGTTGCTATGAGTCGGAACCGACTCAATGGTACCTAACAACAACAACAACAATCCAATAAAGATATAGATTCTCCCAAATTTGACCTATTGCTCTAATGTAATTCCTAGAAAAATCTGAAGAATTGTTGTTGATTTTGAAACTTTAAAAAAAAATTTCATATGAAAAAAATCTTAAAATAGCTAAAATTATCTTGCCAGAGTACACGATAGGAGAAATTATTCTATCCAATGTTAAAGCTTACTGTCTGGGTACAATATTTAGGCCCATATGGTATTTTCAGAGAGATGGGCTCTTAAGCCAATGGAATAGAACAGAGAACCCAGAGCAAGACTGTCAAAAACATGCCCAACAAGTTTTTGAAATGGATACAAAAGCAACTCAATGGAACAAAGAGCTTTTCTAACAAATAATGGTTAGGAAGTTGTGTATTAAACACAAAACAAACAAACAAAAACAAACCTCAGAATAATCCTCACACCTTATATGAAAATTAAAATTACAAATGGATCATGTACTGAAATGTAAAATTAAAAATGATGTAGCTTTTATAGATAAATGAGGGAGAAAAAAATTAGGATATGAAATTAAGTAAAGAGTGCTTACACTTGAAACCGAAAGTATGATACATAAAAGGGAAAAAATGACAAATTGGATCTTATTAAAATAGAAAAAATGTTTTCTCTGCAAAAATGTCTGCATCCAGTCTATTTAAAGAGCTGTCAAAACTCGATAGTAAAAAAAACACACTATTATTATTGCACCAGTCATTAAAGTTAATGATGCAGAAATTGAAGTATTTTAAAAACGTTTTCAGTCTGAAATTTCTCAAACATGCAACCAAGATGCATTGATAATATTAGTGATTGGAATGCAAATGTTGGAAACAAAGAAGAAGGGATGTTAGAAAATATGACCTAGGTAGTAGAAAAAAAGGTGGAGATCATATGCTAGAATATTGCAAGAACAAGAACTTCTTCATTGCAAAACCTTTTATTTTCAACAACATAAGTGGTGACTATACACATAGACCTCTAGACAGAACACACAGGAATCAAATTGACAACATCTGTGGGAATAAAAGACAGAGAAGCTCAATATCATCAGCCAAAACAAGACTAGAGACTAATTGTGTAATAGACTATCAATTTCTCATATATAAGTTCAGATTGAAGTGGAGAAGAATTCAAAATAATCGGAACTAAAATATGACCTTGAGTATATCGCAATTGAATTTAGAGAACATCTCAAAAAACAGATTTGGTGCATTGAACACTAATGACCAAAGCTGACCAGTTGTGTAGTGACATAACGAACCTTATACATGAAAAAAGATAAAAGCAAAACATCATTTAAAAGACAGGAAAGAAAGAAAAGATAAAAACAGATGTCAGAAAACACTGAAATTTGCTCTGGAATGAAATTAACATGAATAGAAGAAGTGATGAGTTGAACAGAAAAATTCAGAGGGCAGCTAGAAAAGACAAAGTATTATAATGAAATGTACAAAGACCTGGAGTTAGAAAACCAAAACAGAAGAACATGCTCAGTAAATCTCTAGGTAAAATAACTAAAGAAACAAAATCCAAGCCTTAAATTGCAATATATAAGGATAGTATTAGTACATAAATAGGAGTACTGATGGGGCTGCCAAGTGAGTACTGGAGTGCTAACTACAAGGTTGGTGGCTCAAACCCATCAGCAGGCTCATGAGTGAAAGTTGAGGCTATTGGCACCTGCAAAGATTTACCACCCCAGAAACCCTATTTGGGGTCTCTATGAATCAAGATTGACTCAATGACCTTGGATTTTATTTTTTATGGGCAAAATATTGAATGATACAGGAAGCATCAAAAGAAGATGGGAAGAAAACACAGTCACTGTACCAAAAACAATTGGTCAATGTTCAACCATTTCAAGAGGCAGCCTATGACGAAGAACCAGTGGTTTGAATGATGATGTCCACAATGCAGTGAAGCCATTACTAGAAAGCAAGGCTCCAGTAATTGACAGAATACCACCTGAAATATCTCAACAAGCTGATGCAGGATTTGACACGTTCGCTAGTTGAAGATAGCTATCCGAACAACCGATTGGAAGAAATCCATATTTATGCCCATTTTAAAGAAAGGATAATCAACAGAGTGCAGAAATTATCAAACAACATCATTAATATCACATGAAATAAAATTTTGCTGAAACAACATCATTAATATCACATGAAATAAAATTTTGCTGAAGATATTTCAAAAAACAGCTGTAAGAATACATTAACAGGGAGCTGCCAGAAATCCAAGGTAGATACATAGGAAGATGTGGTTGCATCCTTTCACCACAGTTATTCAATCAATAGGCTGAGCACATAATCTAAGAATCTACTCAATATGAAGATAAAATGTGGCATCAGGATTGACAGAAGGCTTATTAATAACTTGCAGTATGCAGATGGAACTCACTTGATTTTTAAAAGTAAAGAGGACTGGAAATAATTGCTGATGGAAATAAAAGAATATAGCCTTCAGTATGGATTTCAATTCCATATAAAGAAAACAAAAATCCTTACATGATTAACAGAGAAATATTCAAATTGTCAAGTATTTCATTTTCACTTGGACCCACAATCAGAGCTCATGGAAGCAAAAGCTCAAAACCAAACCCACTGCCTGTGAGTCACTTCTGACTCTTGGAGACTGTTTATAAGGCTTTTGAGTGTGTAAATCTATATAGGAGGAGATAGCTTCATTGTAATCCCATGGAATGGTTGGTGGGTTTGAACTGCAGACCTTGCAGTGACAGCACCACAATACCGGTACATTGCACTGGGCAAATCAGCTGCACAAGAATTCTTTAAAGCGTTAAAGAGCAAAGACGTCTTGTTGAGTATTAAGGTGTGCCTCACCCAAGCCAGGATATTTTCAATTTCCCACACACATGTGAGAACTGAACAATGAATAAGGAAGATCGCAGAAGATTTGATCCACTTGGATCATGGTGTTGAATCTGGTTTGGAAGAAGCAACGCCGGAATGCTTCTTACCATGGACACTAGTGAGACTTTACCTTATGCACTTCATACCTGTTTTCAGGAGAGATCAGTATGTGGAAACTAACAGCATGCTGGCTCATGTAGAAGGTCAACGAAAAAGAGGAAGAACCCTCTAAAAGACGAAGTGACAGAATGAGTGAAACACTGGGCTCGAAAAGCAATGATTGGGAGGAGAGTGCAGGACCACATAGCATTGCCATCGGTTTCCCACGATTTGGAAACGACTCGAAAGTACCTAATAACAGAAACAACAACAGAAACTATACGACGAGAATAAATGTGATTATTTAAGAATCGGAGTCATTAGCTAAATACCTATTCCCACAAAAACACAAAGCACTAGGCTTGAGTAATTTGATGAGTGGATCTTACCAAACATTCAAGGAACAAAGAATTCCAAAATTCTACAGACCCATCAGGCAATAGAAAATAAGGAAATACGTCTTAATTATTTTATTGATGATAATAAAATCTTGATAGCAAAAACAGATGTAAGTATTCTGAAAAAGGAATGTCATTCAAATTCACTAATTAATATAAATACAAACTTCTTCAGTAAAATATTATCAACTGTCTTTCTATAATTATGAAAATATCATCAATAACATTTTATTTTAAACGTTGATACTACGATGTCTTAAAATAAACGGTATGCTAGGTTTGGCTTTATCCAGGAGTGAAAGTGTAACCAGTAAATTCCCTATGTAGGATTCATGTAGTGTAGCCAGAAAACAACTTTGAATTCTATACTGCCATTTAAATCTACTCTGTGTGATTGAATCTACTCTTCCCCTGGTATCAAAACTAAGGTTGCTTGTATGCCTCTTGTGTTTTTTTGTCATGTGGTGTCACGGAACAATCTCAGTTTGATTAATGTATCAGTAATAATTCAATAATAAAAGATGCTGAAACTTGTTCTTAATTATAAAGTAGATATGGCACATGGAAGAAATGATGAAGTCGAGTTACATAGGAAATTTCAAAGGGTAGCTCAAAAACACACAGTGAGATATAACAATGAAATGTGCAAAGACTTAAAGGTAGAAAAATGAAAGGAAGAACACATTCAGTATATCTTAAACCAAAAGTGCGACAAATATTTAAAGCCTCAAGTTGACATATTGAAAGATTCTATGGGAAAATATTGAATGATGCAGGAAGCATCAAGAGAAGATGGAAAGTAAAGAGTCACTGTAGTAAAAATACCTAGTCTACAGTCATCAGAGAAGCTGGATTATATTGAAGAAGAGTGTGGCATCAGGGTAAGAGGAAGGCTTATTAACAACCTGCAGTATGTAGATGACACAACTTTGCTTGCTCTAAGTGAGTAGGAATTGAAGTACTTGCTGATAAAGGCCAAGGATTTCACCCTTTATTATGGATTATAGCTCAATGTAAGGAAGACCAAAATCCTCACAACTGGTAATATCATAATAAATGGAGAAAGGGCTGAAGTTAACAAGGATTTTGTCTTACTTGGATCCATAATCAAGCCGTATAGAAGCAGCAGTCGAGATTAAAAAAATGTATTTCATTAGGTAAATCTGCTGCACAGGACCTCTTTAGAGTATTGAAGAACAAAGATGTTACTCTGAGCACTAAGGTATTCTCCATTGCAGCATATGCATGTGAAAAGTGGATATTGAATAAGGAAGAGGACAGAAGAATTGATACATTTGAATGTTGGTACTGGAGAGGAATATTGAAAGTGCCACGGACAGATAAAAGGACAAATAGATCTATCTATATTGGAAGAGGTAAGCCCAGAACGCTCTTACATAATTTGGATATGTTATGGGAGAGACCAGTCCTTGGAGAAGGACATCATGTTTGGTAAACTGGAGGGGCAGCGAAAAAGAGGGAGGCCTGGATGAGATGGCTTGACACAGCAGCTCCACCAATTAACTCAGATATAAGAATGATTGTTAGGATGGCACATGCCTGGGTAGTGTTTTGTTCTGTAGTATATATATACGGTTGCTGTGAATTTGATCTGCCTAACATCAAAATTAATTAAACCATAACTTTTTATTTAAAGCTAAATCTTCTCCCATGTCTTATGTGAAGCCTACTGTCGCTGGCTAGTAAAGCAAGAAAGGACTTTCAAATGACTTCAATGAAGCTCATTTCCCAAGGTTTAAGGTCAATGTAAACTTTGCCACCAAATCTTATAGAATTTCAGACTCACAGAACACTGACATCTTCCTGGTAAACTTCTCTCCTACTTTCCAAACCTTTTCTTGTCTTCTCCAACTTCTTTTATGGGTGAGGAATGGTGATTAGCTGAGAGTCACAAAACAAATTTTAACTACCGTCTTTGCAAGACCAGCATGGTGGTCTCACACCTCACATTGGAATGTGTTGTTTATTGTTTTAGATTCTCAGTCAAAACTGAGACTGAAATTGTGCCTTTAAAAAATCATGTTTCACAAGGTTGGCTTAGCATTAGAAAAATCCATTAATATTATTCAACACACTGAAAGAATAAAAGAGGAATAATATCTTATTAGAACAAGTATCTGACAGAATCCAATATTGATGACTTTGAAAAAACTCTCTTACAAACTATCAATATACATA
>NW_022103951.1:6977682-6979363 GCF_000313985.2 Echinops telfairi
GAGGGGGAAAAATGAGCTGACACCAGGGCCTCAAGTACAAAGTAGGTGTCGTAAGAATGATGAAGTCAACATATGTACTAAAGTGCTGGACACAGATGACGTATGTACAGATTGTGATGAGTTGTATGAGCCCCTAATAAAATGATTATTTATAAAAAAAAAGAAATAAAATGCTTTAAAAAGAAAAAAACAGATAAAGACAAAAATCTCTTTCATCTCAACATTGTACAGGAGGATCTTGAGAGCATGGCAAAACAAGAACAAAAAAAAGAAGAATATTTATTGGAATAAGAAAATAAAAAATACTACTATACTATTTATAGAATAAGTAATAATTTATGAAGAAGACACAAAATATTCTATGGGAAAATTATTAGAATTGAGATGAAAGTTTATTTAAAACAATCTCTAGAGATCATTATGGGTATGTGAAAATCTATTGTAGTTTTATTTAACTTCAACAAATTCAGAAAATGTAACATGTAACAAGAAGCCAATTTCAAGAGAAGTTTTAAAAGATAATCTGTAATAGATGTAAGAAAAGATGTGCATGATCTTTGTAGAGAACATTATAAAATGTGATTAGAAGTTTTAAAAGACAACTCAGAAATGGAAGAAGGTTTAATTATCATAAATATAATAATTATACCAAAATATATTCTGTTTGAAAAATATTTCCAAACAAAACATAATTATGGTAATAATAAACCTAAATCCAGAATATGTGCTACTTCCATGGTTCGGGAAAATGTGTGAAGGTATACATAAGGACTTCCATTGTTTTGTTTCATTCCTGAAATAGTAAATTAAAAAGTATATACATTGAGTATAAGACTTTGTCATTGTATTGGTGTCTGTGCAAGTCACTCTCACAAAGTAATTGCTAATTTGATGTTGATTCATAGCTATAAGTGTTTGTATCTAGGATTCGCTGCCCTTTACTTTTGTGTGACTTGAAGTCAGTAAGTTTCCTAGAGGCTCAATTTTCACATCTATAAATGTAATTGTCAAATGGAATTTTTCAAAAGAGATTAATACACAAAGTATAGCTTCAGTAAATGTTAACTTATTTATCTATGAAGGGAGATTGCCAAGCTGGATCAGATGGTGAAGCATCTGAGAATCATATTGTCTTTTGAGAAATATAATGAAATTATGACATATTTAACGTAATCTTATGATCTCCTGTTAGTCAGACAGAACTGGGCAAAGGCTTGGAAAGAGTGACAATGACAGCAATATGTGAATAAAATTGGGATTGGCTTTAAGCTAATCCCAATTTTATTCACACATTGTTATGTCTGCACACCCATCTAGATAAGAGAGGTTGGACAAAAAAAAAATGAGAAGAAAATAAAGGTACCGATGGCCCCGGAGGGACATGGGAGTGTGGGAGGTAGGGGAAGGGAGGAGGGTTGGCCAACCTAGCGACAAGGGAACAACAAATGGTTCAAAACCAATGGTAGGGAGGGGACGGGAGGACTGGTAGGGAGTGACCAAGGGCAAGGCAACTGCGAGGAACTACCGAAACCAGAATGAAGGCTGAACATGGCATTGGGACAGGAGGAAAGCATAAAGAAATAGAGGAAAGAAGTAGGAGGCAAAGGGCATACAAGCCTAAATACAGACATGTACATATGTAAATATATTTAAGATTAAGGGGGGGAACGGACCTAGGTGC
>NW_022103951.1:6980743-6991272 GCF_000313985.2 Echinops telfairi
GTTGAAACATTTCAATTGGTGTTCCATCTATTCCTGAAGACCTGTTTTGCAGCTAGAAATTCTTTTGGTTCTTGCTCCTATGCTATCTCCTGAAATGGTAAAAATGTCAACTAGTTCTCTTGGGTACAGTGACTCGTATATTCTTTCCATTTTCTTTTCTTGCTTCCCGCATCATTTAATATTTTTCCCATAGGATCCAAATATTGCAACTAGAGGCCTGAATTTTTTCTTGAGTTCTTTCAGTTTAAGATATGATGAGTGTGTTCTTCCTCTTTGTTTTCCAACTCTTTGAATGGTTCATTATAATATTTTATTTTGATTTTATTTTGTCTTCTCCAGGTGCCCTTAGAAACTTTCTGTTCAGCTCCTTGGCTTCATCATTTTTCCCATGGGCCTTAGCTTGTCTATGATTAAAAGCAAGTTTCATTTGTTTTTCTCATGTATGACATTCTTGATGTCTCTCCACAGCCCTTCAGGTCTTCGGTCATTAGTGTTCAGTGCATGAAATCTGTTCTTGAGATGCTCTTGAAATTCAGGTGGGATAGACTCAAGGTCGTATTTTGGCTCTTGTGAACTTATTTTACTTTTCTTCACCTTCATCCTAAACTTGCATATTACAATTGATGGGTTGTTCTACAGTTGGTCCCTGGCCTTGCTTTTGCTGCTGATATCTATTCAATTTGATTTCTGTGCACTCCATGGGGAGAAGTCCATGTGTATACTCACCTTTTGTTTTGTTGGAAAATGGCATCTGTGATGAACCAGTCTCGGGTTGTCTAAAATTCTATAACGGGATCTCTGGTTTCATTTCTATCACCAAGGCCATACTTTCCAACTGCTGTCCTCTCCTCTTTAGTTCCAACTTTGCATCACAATAGGCAGTAATTATCAATCGATCTTGATTGCAAGTTTGATCAATTTCAGACTGAAAACATTAGTATAATTCTTCAACTTCTTTGGGTTGATGCATACATTTGAATTAATAGTGGTATTGATTCCCTTTCTATCAATGTGGATAGATACAATCCTAACACAGACAGCATTACATTTCAAAATAGCTCTTCAAATGTCCCTTTTCATGGTAAATTCAACACCATTCATTTGGACTATTTTATTCCCAGCATATTAAACCCACATGATTTTCTGATTTAAAATGGTCAGTACCAATTCATTTCAGCTCACCAAGGCCTAGAATATCGATCTTTAGGTAGTCCATTTCATTTTTTACAACTTTCAATTTTCCTAGATTCATACTTCATACATTCCAAGTTCCAATTATTAATTAATGTTTGCAACTGTTTCTTCACATTTGAGTCATGTCCCATTAGCAACGCTTCACTCCATCTGCATCAGTATGGCCAACTCTACTTTGAGAAGGCAGCTCATCCTCAGTCACATTTTGAGTGTCTAAGGACCTGAGGGGCTTGTCTGCTGACACTATCTTAGACAATGTTTTGCTTCATTTCATGGGGTTTTCGGTATCTGACAAGGTTTTGATTCTGTCCATAAAATTTTCTGCGATAATTCCTCAGAAGTGGACAGCCTAGTCTTTCTTCATAGTCTGTTCTCAGTCTGGAAGCTCTGCTGAAACCTACTTACTCTGTAGGTTCCTGCTGGTGTTTGAAATGCCAGTGACATAGCTTCCAGCATGACAGCAATACACAAGCCACCATAGTATGTATGACAAACTGACACGTAGTGGAAATAAGTGCCCTAATGGTATTCCACTCCTCCATATGCCTCCGGATGAAGTGCTTGGCTCTAGCAAACCCAAGTCCCCCAATTCAGTATCTAGAAGCACCTGTCGGCTCCTGCTCCAAGGCCCTCAGCCTCACGCTTTCTGCTGGCCAGCAAGCCCACTGTAAGATCTCGTGCTCCAGCTGGGCTCTGCTGCTACCACTCCTTTGCTGCTTCTCTGGTGACAAAGTTTTCTGTCCTTGGATCAAGGATGTTCAATGCACAGGGTTCTCAGAGTCAAAGGACTGCTCCACTCCCGACTCTACTTTCTTGATGCCAGTGTGATTCCTCCTGTTTCTCTATGCTTCAGTATATACCTTAGCAGGAAGACAGAAGGGACCAATCCCCATGTTCGAGTTCCAAGATTTTAAAAGCACAAATAAACCTGTAAACTTTCACTCACAAACAATTCATATAATCCAATGAGCATCTTCCCCCACCTTCTCTAACCTAGACACATTTTATTTTTTTAAAAAGTCATTTAATGGGATTTACAAAGACTATGGCTAGAAGAATTCTATCAAGAATTCACCATACCACAGATGCTACGTGTTAAGTGGGTAGAGAGTGGCAACAGTGGATCTTTATTTGATAAGCTTTCAAAAAGTTATTTGGGGGTATTTTCTAAGACCATATTTATAAATAAAAATTAAATCAATGGAAAGCTTCTCTCTGTGGAAACATGAAAAGTTTCTCTCTTTCACTCTCTTTCTTTCATAATAGACCTGAGTTCCAGCTAAGGCAGCTGTTAGCAATAGTTTGTGGCATGTAACTTTGGAAACTGTCCTACATACCCCAGCATAACTCTCTGTGAATTCTCCAGTTAAACCATGCCTCCCCACAACACACCTGTGTGCAATAGGCTCCCTTTCTCAGACTCTGCACATTGGCAGCTGTTTTTACACTGGCACCTGTTTTGTTGAGTTTTTAAATTTTACAAATGATGACAGCAGCCTAAACAGCTTCCCATGTTTTTCATGGTTTCCTTAAGTAACAAGAGCAGGCATTTCCAACCATCATATACAAAGGGGCATGAAAACCTTTTGGAAAAAATCCATTATATTTTAATTCCACTTTTTTCGGGAAATTTTTGAAGCACACTCATATATAATCCAGACTTTTAGTAGAAATTTTCTGAGTCCATATTGTAAGGAACCGCATTAGGGAATATTAGAAACCATATTAATTAACCTGGCTCTTTTCCTAAATGAAACAGCAAGAGGGTAAGTAATGGAAGTCTTTTAATTGCAATTTTTAGCCTAAAGCGACATTGATCTTTTCTTTCTCCTGGTTTTGTGTGTCACTTGGATGGTCCTTCAGTTGGCCTTGTGTGGATTCACCACTTAAGTGGCCTTCAGCTGGAAAGTTGGCTGAACAGGAAGGCCCAAATGGCCTCAGTCATAGGCCTGGCAGTTAGTACTGGCCTCTCACCCTTATGTGGGCTACCACCCACCACTACGCTAAACTTGCTTCCTTAGATAGCAGCCTAAAAGCAGTCTTCCAAGATGGGAATCCTTCCAAAAGCCTAAACCAAACTCTCTGACCTGGAGTCTGACTCACAGTGACCCTAGGAGGGTAGCACTGCCCCTGTGAGCTGAGAGGAGTGGTTGATGGTTTCAAACTGCCGGCCTTGCAGATGCAGCCCTATGTGCAACCACCAGGTCACACAATGTCCATTGTTCAAGCAGATGTCAAACCCAGTCCACAGGTAAGGAATATACATAAGAAGATTAGAGAAGTGGTATCCATGAAGATCCTTATATTAAATATCTTTAAGAATATGATTTTCATGTGATTTTGTTTATTAATCACTTGCCTTCATGTTATGACTGCATCCATTAATCATAACCTCTCTGCAAGTCAGAAGACCCTGGGAATTCAGTGGTTCAAGGGCTCAGCTTCTAAGTGAATATTTGGGGGTTCAAACCCATCAACCATACCATGGGAGAAGGATGTGGCAGCTTGGTTCCATAATGATTACAGCCTTGTTCCTGGCGACTCCTGGGCCCTAGATAAGGTCTCAGAAACAATGAATTGTGGGACAGTCATAGAACCACTCAGTTACCTTGGGCTCCTCATCTGTAATATGTTCTTGTTGCTCTGAACTCTGAGAGTTTTAAAATTGTGATTCTGTGGAATTAGGTTGTCTGATCTCTGCTCTTTATCTGTTATTCCCATTGATCTTTAGATAGCAATCACATCTGTAAGGTTTTATCATCTACACTGATGCCGAGATTGTGCAAGGTGGTTTTTTTCTCCTTTTACAAAGGTAAATAGAGATAAACCAAACCATTTTCCACTTAAACATTCTCCACGTGTACAATTCAGTGACATTTGTTTATCATGTTGTCCAATCATCATCACTATGTTTCCACATTCTCCCACCACCTCCACCCAAGCAAGACCCAGTCTCCCTCAAAGAGTGAACACCTATTTTTCCCTTACATTCCCGTGGCCCTGATCTCCACTAACATACCCTTTTCTCTAAAAAAAAGTGCAGTCTCAAAACCATACGAGCCAATTATACCCTATCCTGTAGGTCACCATGAGTTGAAATTGACTGGATGGCAATGGATTTCAGTTTCATGATCAGCAAATGTGCTTCTCCCGTTTTTACCAGATGCCAAAAAACCCAAAATACATCATCATCCATGACACGAGCCTGTCCTTCTATTCAGCCCAGGAAGGAAATTTACAGAAGTCTTTTTTTAAATCAGAGTAGTACAGTGATAAAGTTTAGGTTTTTGAAGATCTCATTGGTTGCATACTGATACTGTACAGAGAAGTGACTCATTCTTCTATTCCAGCTTTTTTCTTTCTAGTGTACCTTTCTATACTTCATAATTTAAACACACACACACACACCTCCCTCAGTTCCAGGTTTTTCAATACGATTTGTGACCCACCAGTTCGATGCCATTGCATGACACTTGAATTGGGAATGAGATAAGGGGGAGGAGAGGCAGTCTGGAAGGCATTCCTATTGCTGTTGCAAATTGTACTGCAGATCCTAGATTCTGGAACTGACCAGAACTCCCTGCTTCCGTAATAGCTCCCCTGTGGCTCAGTTCTGGTGGGGGGGGAGCACGGGGGTGTTCGCAGCCCAGCACATAACTACTGTGCCGCTAGGGTTCCTCTTCACATACATTATTTAAATTAACTAAATCTCCAAGATAACTCTATAAAGTGGGTATTATTACAGCCTTCCTGAGGAGCAAATAAACACAATGAGAGCTGAAAAAATCTTGGCCTGGCTAATGCAACTATGAATTGGTGTGGCTAGGAAACCTGGCTCATTCTAGAAAATCATGATGTTGGAGAGCCAGAGAGAACCAGAGCTGGAGTTTGAGGTGAGGCGTTTTATTGAAAACCATTTACTGCATAATTTAATGGCATGATTTTCCGCTATTAATTATAACAGAAGATTTCTCAAGAATTTCAAAGTGGACTTATATCTCTTCTTGGAGTGACTGGTTAAATGGAAACAAACAAACAAACATTGATTTCGGGTTGAAATACAGGAAAAGGAGCCGAAAATGATATTAAATCTCTGACTAGAATTCAGTACCATAATGAACATGCCCATTTTCATTTCTTCCCTGAAAATACCCTTTCTCTCTATTGTCAACATTATTTTTTAATTAAAAACTCAATTTACCACCACCGAGTCAATTCTGACTCATAACAACCCTATAGGACAGAGTAGAACAGCCCCGCTGAGTTTCTGAGACTGTAAATCTTTGTAGCAGTAAACAACCTCATCATTCTCCTGTAGATCAGCTGATGGTTTTAAACTGCTGACCTTGCAATTAGCCACCTAATGCATAACCCACTACAGCACCAAGGCTCATCAGTCAGTTTTATGATAAAAGAACTAAAGCAGATACAATTGATATTCAATGTGTGGATTTTAGGATCAATATTTTTTTTAAGTTGTAAAAGATTTTATCCATCCTAAGTACTCACCTTGATGCATTTATTAATAGTTGTTGTTGTTGTTGTTAGGTTTCATTAAGTCAGTTACACCTCACTTTGACCCTATGTACAACAGAATGAAACCCTGCCTGGTCCTGTGCCATCCTCACCATCGTGTAGCTGAAGCTCATTTTTGCAGTCAGACTATCAGTCCACCTCCTTGACTGCCTTTCTCTTTGTCACTGATCTTCTACTCTTTCAAACACGATCTTCTTTTCCAGGAACTGATCTCTCATGATTATTCAAGTGTGGCCCTTAAGAATTGAAAGGCAATGATTCTTCATTGTTCTTTCTTATTCATGTCCAGCTTTCACACACATATGAAGTGATTGAAAAATACGATGGCTTAAGTCAGAGGCACCTCAGCACTCCAAGTAATCTTTCTGACACTTTCAAGGGGCCTTTTGACAGCAGATTGGTCCAACACAATATGTCCTTGATTTACTAAAAGCTGCTTTCATTATCATTTATTTCTTTTCTCTGTTTACTACGGTGTTGCTTATTGGTCCAGTGATGAGGATATTTGTTTTCCTTATGTTCAGGTGTGGCTTTAATCTTTGATTTACAACAGTAAGTGCTTCAAGTCTTGCTTTCAGTGAACACTTAGCATCTGTTTTTAGCCAACACTCGTATTCTATTGAATCGTGGACCCTTGTTTTTCCAATGGTTTCAGTGCAATTTCAATTTCTTTTGATATCATCAGATCTGGATCATTTTCTAATTATTGAAAACCAACCAATTATTTTGGTACAGTGATTTTGTGTATCTCTCCCATCTTCTACGGATGCTGCCTGTATCAGTCAATAATAGATGTAAGACTACAAAACATGTTAAATAATTTTTAAACCATACACAGATAATTTAACCCACTGAGATTTTGTTTTGAGTTTTGAATCTTTTTTAACAATTAAATCTTTAATTTAGTAACATGCAATTTCCATCTTTGGATGGTAAAAGTTACTTCTTATATTAATGTCAATACTATACTTGTTAAGAATAAAATTTCCTTGACAAAATTTATAATTTATAAACTATTAAGGGTTCATGAGGGAGGGGGGAATGGGGAGGGAGGGGAAGAGGAATAAAGGAAAATGAGCTAATTCCAGGAACTCCAGAGGAAAGTGAATTTCGAGAATGATGAGGGCAACAAATGTATAAGTGTACTTTACACAATTGATGTATGCATTGTGATGAATTGTATGAGCCCCAATAAAATGATTAAAAAATTTATATAAAGTCATGGATCAAGATTTTTTGTTTCCGTACTTGAATTGATTTCTGTCTAGCTATTTGGGCACCCTTTTCAAGACTGATTTTTTCTAGTTTCATTATTTGTCATTTCCAAATAGCCATGAGACACAACGTCCCCTGACTGACCCACAGCACTGCAGGGAACAGCACTGGAGACACAGTGCAGGAACAGTGTCTGGTCTGACCCCTATTCACTGGGACAAAACATGAAGTGAGTACAACAGAGCTGTAAGGGGAGCAAAGCAACATAGTCCATGAGGAATCCCGAAAAAGCCCCTCAGAGTGCCTGGCTTGGCACCTCATCAGACTCTATCAGAAAACATACGTAAGGGTCAGCACACAGACCTGGAACTATCTATAGGCCTTTCCCTCCCCTTCTTTTTATTTCATGTCTATCTATATAAGATAGGGAAGATAAGAAATCCCAAGGAGAAAACAATGAGACCAACAGTTCTGGGGGTACAGGGAAGAGGGGGAGGTGAGAGAAAGGGAGATGGGAGTCAACAAACCCAGGGACAATGGAACACAAGAGAGGTAAAATTGATGGTGGGTGTAGAGCACCTACCGGTGGGGTTTGATTAAGTGCAATGTATCCGAGAGAAATAACTGAGAGCCAAATAAATGTTGAACATGATAGTGGGGTGGGAGGAAAGTAAAAGGTAATAAAGGAAAGAACTAGGATGCAAAGAACATTTATAGAGGTATAAATATAGGCATGAATATATGTAAATATATTAATATATAATGATAGGGATATAGATCTATGTAAATATATTTAAAGGTTAACTATTAAGGTAGCCGATGGATATTGAGCCTCTACTCAAGCCCTCCCTCCATGCAAGAACACTTTGTTCTAATAACCTTGCATTCTGTGATGCTCACCTTCCTGACATGATTGCTGAAGTCAAAATGGGTACATAAGCAAATGTGGTGAAGAAAGCTGATGGTGCCCAGCTATTAGAAGATATAGTGTCTGAGGAATTAAAGGCTTGAAGACAAATAAGCAGCCATCTAGCTGAGAAGTAACAAGCCCACATGGAAGAAGTACACAAGCCTGTGTGATCAGGAGGTGTCAACAGGATCAGGTATCAGGCATCTAAGACCCAGAACCAAAATCATATCAATGTGAACGAGGGGCATTGGAATGGAGACCCAAAGCCCACCTGTAGACAGTTGAACATTCCCTCACAGAAGGGTCACAAGGAAGAGACAAGCCAGCCAAGGTGCAGTGTAGCACCAATGAAACACACAGCATTCCTCCAGTTCTTTAATGCTTCTCCCACACACACTATCATGACCCCAGCTCTACATAATAAATCTGGCTAGATTGGAGCCTGTCCACTGGTACAGATGAGAGCACTTGACACACAGAATCCAGGACAGAAAAACTCCTCAAGAACAATAACGGAAGTAGCTATATCATGAGGGTAGGGGGAAGCTAGGGAGAGAGGGGGGAGAAAGGAGGAACCAATCACAATCATTGACCTATAACTCCCCACCCACCCAACCCCATTCAGGGGGACAAACAAGAGAAACATGGGGAAGGTGTAAGATACTAACACAATAATATTTTATCATTTATTAAGGGGTCATGAGGGTGGGAGAGTGGAGCAGGGAGGGAGAAAAGAGGAGCTGATATCAAGGGCTCAAGTAGAAAGAAAATGTTTTGTAAATGATGATGGCAACATATGTACAGATGTGCTTGATACAGTGGATGTTATAAAAAAAACCAATAAAATGATTTTTTAAAAATTTTTCTTAGATGGGACTAAAATAGTTGATCTAGTTTGTATAGAAAATACCAATATGTATGAGTATTTTATTTATTTTTCTTCAAACATGAATCACACGGAAATATTTCAAGTTGCAAATCGTAGTAAAATATATATGTATATATTATATATATTTGTACAGGTCTTTAGAAGTCTCAATGTTTCTAAGGTAGACTTTTTTTTCAAATGTTGATGTTAGCATTAATTACTATAACATGAAATATATTCCTTGATTAATTTTACCTTATTTATCTTAGATCCTAAAATTCACATATCCATTTATGGGGGGAAATGGAAATCTGTTGTCTAGGGAAAAAAATCAATTTTCTAATGTGTCTCTTTAAAAAATTACTTTTCCAAGATGTCATTAATGTTCTTAAGCTCTTCAACAGTACTCTCTGGAGATACTGGTGAAGAGATTAACATATATAGTATGTAAATGTAATAATATACATGGAGCCCTTTAAAATTAGTACAAAGGGGCTACGTTGATTCATAACCATCTTGATGTGGTTAAGGTATCTGAAAAATCTTGCTTTTTATCCCATATAGCAATTTTTGTGAAAAATATGGTATTAAGAAAGACAGCAATGTTTCCTTTCTCATCAACACTATAGATAGCAAAAAAACCTCTAACTATTGGATAACCTTCTCAAGATATAAAAGCTTTGAACCCTTGTGAGAGATGATGTATTCTGCATGACCAGGCTAAGAGTGTCCTTCATTCAGTGGCAGAATAGCGGATATATGGAAAGAAAATCCATGGCTTTGTTAAGAGACAAATGTCAAGCCACAAAGGAAATCGATCTTCCATCTTTTTATATTTACAAATTATGACTAGATTTTATACTTTTAACCAAAAAATCCCTTTAATTAGAATAATAATGATAATAACAGTGGTCATAATACATATACCTCCAGTCTTTATCTTTTTTTCACTTGGGTAGAGTAGAAAGAAGATGGTGGTAGGAAAGAAGCACTGTTTTATTCTCATTATGTTTACAGGAAGGATGACAGCCTATTTAGCTGTATGAAATGCTGACATAAACAAGTGTTTTTCAACTTATTACAAGTACTGAAATAGGCATATTTTCACTACAAATGATTTGTTTTTCTTTGAATGTGCTAAGTGTCCTCCAGCCCGATCTGTCATACCTCACATCTAGTGTGGCTTTTTAGATAGCCAATTCACTCTTACGTGTTTCCATGGGCCCTTAAGATCAAGAAAGGCAACAACCTGGTCTGGGTCAAATGACTGAAATGTCAACAAAACAGAATAAGGTCTTTGAGGACAGGGCAGAATCCAAAACCAGGGATGGAACTCACCCTGCCAAGGCTGGGAAGTGGGTCATTCCAGCTGTGAGGATTGGTTGTTCTGTTAAATGAATCGATGAACCAGGAATGGCATCACAGTCCCACTGGGGGAAAAAAGAAATCAGATTATACAAGATATTACCACCTTGGTAATAGCCACCATGAACAACACAGCCAGCCACCTTTTTACATTTTGCAAACTCTGGATTCCTTCAAAGAACTTTTGAGACATACACTGGGTTTTTTTTAACTAGATCATAATTCCCTGGGATTGGGGGAATTTTCTACAATTCATATCAGCCTTTCCAAAAGAGTTGATATAAAATATGTTTTCTCGGTTCAGAAGAACAATTTAAATTGGAGCTCAGATAAAGCCAGGTTTTATGTGAGAAAATATGCCCTCCTTGTGGAAATACAATAAAAAGTAGAACAATTATATACTGTAATATTACATACATTTATATAATAATTTTAATTATA
>NW_022103951.1:6992445-6993809 GCF_000313985.2 Echinops telfairi
AGGATGATGTAAGATATGAAAATAACAATCTATAATTTATCAAGGGTTCATGAGGGAGGGTGGGCAGGGGAGGGAGGGGGAAGAAATGGGCAGCTGATATCAGGGGCTCAAGTGAGAAGAGAATGCTTTGAAAATGATGATGGCAGCATATGTGCAAATGTGCTCGACACACTGAATGAATCTATGGATTGTGATAAAGAGATGTAAGAGCCCCCAATAATAGTATTTAATAAATAAACATTAGGTGCCTTGACTGATATTCGAGCCGGGTATTACTTGAGTATATATGATATGTAATGATAAAATGTGGCACTTATATAATGATATATTCATCTTCCATTTTCTGATCTGATGTGGTAATCCTTGATTTTAGCATAATGCCAATTTTAACATAATGGCATAGTCTTTAGAACCATCCTGGTAAGTGAGGTGATTAGAAAAAAACTTACGTTCCTATTATCATTTACTCAGAAGGAGAAGATAGAATGGGCCTAAAAATTGATTCAAAGAAATAATGACTTAAAACTTCCCAAGTCTTGTGGAAGACATAAACTCATAGGTTCAAGACACTGAGCAAACCTCAAATCGGAAAAACAGAGACATCCATACCACAACTTACCACATTTATACTTCTGTGTTAGGGCAGGTTGACTAGAAAGACAAATTCATGGACACTCATATGTGTATAAGAAAGAGCTTTATATAAAGAGAAATTATTATTGAGAAAACATCCCAGCCCAGTCCAGATCAAGTCTGTAAGTCCGATATTAGCTCGTATGTCTGTTACTAGTCCATAAATTCCTTTTTGGGCTCACATAGCACATGTAATGATGCCAAATGCAAGAAGCACACAGAACAGTGGGTATAAAGTCTTGTGGATCCAGTGGCAGTGAAAGCATCTCAACACTGGCACAGGTCTCCATATGGCTCTTCCAGCTCTCTGAGTATCTCAACAGCTGGAAAGGGAAGGTGGAGAGAGTGGGTCTGACCTCTGGTGAGCTATTTATCTCCATTGTGCCGCCAAATGAAGTCATCAAGCTGTGACCTGATTGACAGGCTAGACTCCACCCATTCGTTCAAGTTGATAGGAGATTATATAACTTCCAAAGACCACCCCTTGTCAACTTGACACTTTTACACAACTCTTTAGCCATATATAGTTTTAAAAGAGAACAATAATAAAATCATATCTATACCAAACAGGATAAAGCTAAAATGGTAACAATTAATTAAGTACCAGCCACATTTAAACATAATATTCTATAAGTGACAAAACAGCAATATTCTATGCCTAAACAATTGCTGTTAAGTGAACACCTACACCCTATTCCTATAATCCTATGAGCATATTCCCCCTCCTATGA
>NW_022103951.1:6994719-6996880 GCF_000313985.2 Echinops telfairi
CATAATCATTTCTATCAATCATTATATCAATAACAATAAGCAGAAGAAAATAGTATAAACCTAGTTAGCCAGATCCTAAACTCAGCTCTTAAAATAGTCAAGTTCTATCCTTATCTATCTTATGTTAACCATTATCTAAACTATTCCATTGATACAAAATATGGCTTTAGGCCACTGACTGAATCTAGCCAGGGCATTCTGTCAACCATTTTGACCTCTGTCAGCTGTTTCTACTAAACAGCATGGTCTCAGAAATTCAAGGGGACATTTCACCCCGAGCTCAAAATATACATTAATCACATTCATTTCTGCCATTACAAACAGGAATAACCAAAGACAACAAAAGAAAATAATAAAAAGTTTAACGCCCATGTCCTTTCCAGAAAAGCACCCAGTAAATTACATTTCCATATCTGACCACAGTCTAGCTAAAGAAGAACAACTACCATGAAGTAGGGGGCAAACAAGCATCCACTCTCCATCTTCATGATTCGTTTCTCTGGTAGCCCACTCTCAAGGTACCATAATGTCTTAGTCTGGGTTGATCAGAGAAACAAGTCCAGAGACATTCATATATGTGTAAGAGCGAACTTATATCAAAGAGTAATTGTATATTAAGAAAACACCCCAACCCAGTCCAGGTAAAGTCCATAAATCCAATATTAGCCCATATGTCCAATACCAGTCCATAAATTCCTCTTTAGACTCACGCAGCACATGCAATGATGCCAAGTGCTGGAAGAAAACTCACAGGCCAGAAGGTAGAAGAAAGTCTTGTGAATCCAGTGGCAATAGAAGCATCTTAACACTGGCACATGTCTCCATAAGTCTCACCCAGCTCTCTGAGTGTCTCAACAGCAGGAAACCGAAAGCAGAGAGAGTGGGTCTGGCCTCTAGTGAGCTATTTATCTCCATTGTGCCTCCAAATGAGGTCTTCAAGTTGGGACCTGATTGACAGGTTAGACTCCACCCCTTCATTCAAGTTGACAGGAGATTATGTAACTGCCACAACTTCTGAAACCTAAAGTTGAAGAAAGAGATCCTCAAAATAAATTAAGTAAAAATTGATATAAATGAAGAGGAAAACAGACAAATATGCAATTTTAAAACCACACTGTCATTTACTAGTATAAATAATATATAGAATAAGTAAGGATATACAATAACTTAACAAAATCAACCACAACCAACAAGATCTAACTGACATATATAGAACATTCCACACAAGAAAAGAAGAATATATATTTTTAAAAGTCTTCCATGGGTTATTTATCAGATAGACTATGTCCTGGACCACAAAACAAACTTCAAAAAATCTTTAAAAAATTAAAACCTAAAACAAATCATGCAGAATATATTATCTGGGATAAATTAATAAAGCAAAACAGAAGACAACAGGATAATCTCCAAATTCTTAGAAATTAAGCAACACACTTCTACATAGTTATACAGTGATACCTTGGATGCCAAATGGCTTCAAGCTTGAACTTTCCACTACTCAAACAACAAAGTTAGAAAAAAAAATCTTCTTGGTGTTTGTAACTTTGCTTTGTACTGGAACCGAAAATCCATATGACTTGACAAAAACGTTACATCTCACTGCAGACACCAGCAGGTGATGTTTCAATCTAAGTGCCACTCTTGCTGAGACAACTTATAGTGCTTGTGATGATACAATAAAACATGGTCCTTGACCATATGGGTCTCCTCCCTAGTGAATGTTTTTTTTCAGTTCTTTTGCCCACTTCCTTAGGAGGTTAACTGTTTTCCTCTTTTTGCAGGTCTTGAGGGTGTTGTAGATTTTAGTAATGAGCCCTTTGTCCGATGTGTCATTACTACAAATCCTCTCCCAGTCTGTGGGTTGTCTTGTCACCCTCTTGGTGAAGTCTTTCAAGGTGCACAGGTGCTTTATTCTTTTTTTTTTTAAGTCATTTTATTGGGGGCTCATACAACTCATCATAATCCATACATACATCAATTATATAAAGCACATTTGTACATTTGTACATTTGTTACCCTCATTATTCTTTTTTAAAAAAATATTTTATTGAGGGCTCGTACAATTCTTATCATAGTCCATCTATCCATCCATTGAGTCAAGCATCTATGTCCACCTGTTGCCCTCATCAATCTCAAAACATTTGCCCTCTACTTTAGCCCT
>NW_022103951.1:6998060-6999064 GCF_000313985.2 Echinops telfairi
AACCTATAAATATATGCACGTAGATCTGTTTCCCCACACTCTTATTAAATCCCATTTGTCGATTTCCAGTTCACCTGTGTGTGTACCCTTCCCTATTGCAGTGAGCCTATGAGTTCCCTGAGCCAGCGCAGCACTTTGAGGTTAGTCCCAATTCCCTCCTTGATAGTCCTGATGGTTAGGGGTTTAACTTCTAGGTCTGTGATCCACCTTGAGTTTATTCTTATGCATGGGGTGAGGTAAATGTCTTGTTTCATTTTTCTACATGTGGATATCCATTGTTTCCAGCACCGCTTCCCATTTGATGGTTTTGGGGCCCTTATCGAAGATCAATTATCTATATGCTGATGGTTTTATTCCTGGGCTTTCTTTTCTTTTCCACTGGTCTGAGTGTCTGTCGTTGTGTCAGTACCACACTGTTTTGACCACTGTAGCTGTGAAGTAGGCATTAAAATCAGGTAAGTTGATTCCTCCAACTTTGTCCTTCTTCTTGAGGAGTTCTCTCCATATAAAATTGGTGATCAGTCTTTCCATTTCTTTGAAGAAGGTCGATGGTATTTGAATTGGTATAGCATAGAACTTGTAAAGTGCTTTAGGTAAGATTGTCATCTTTACTATGTTAAGCCTTCCAATCCATGAGCAGGGGATGTTCTTTCATTTGTGGAGGTCGCTTTTGGTTTCCTGTAGTAGGGTCTTATAGTTTTCCTTGTATAGATCTTTTAGTTTTTTTTGTTAAATATATTACTAGGTATTTCAGTTTGTTCTTAGCTACCGTGAAGGGTACTTCGTTATTAATACCTTCTTCCATGGTCCTGTCCAATGTGTATAGAAAACCTACCGACTTCTGTTTATTGATCTTCTATCCTGCCACTATTCCGTGTTCCTCTAATGCTGTAAGTACTTCTTCTGTGGAGCTTTGGAGGTTTTCAATGTACAGGATATGTCATCTGCAAATAGCGTTAGTTTCACCTCCTCCTCTCCCATTTGGATCCCTTTGATGTCCTTCC
>NW_022103951.1:7000203-7009662 GCF_000313985.2 Echinops telfairi
GGCAACAGAAAAGTGGGTGACAGGGTAGAACTTCTCCATACTTTCTGAGATTAATCTTTCAGCATCGGATCACCAAGTCTTTCTCCCACAGAGTTGCTGGGTGAGTTTGAACCACCAACATTGCAGTTAGCAATCAACCACATACCCATTATGACACCACTAGGAAAATGCAAACATAAACAGCAATGATGGATTGATGGGTAAATGGATGAATAGTTACAGATATCCTAACTTAAATATCCATGGTAATACCACATGCTAATAAGGATGTTGATAAACTAGATCATCTATTTCTTGATATAAATTTCTCTATATATAAATTATATAACATCACTGGTTTAGCTTCCCTAGAGAATTCAGTCTAAGACCCCATACACCAGCTGTTTTTTTGAAACTACACATGCACTTCTCATAAGCCAAAGAACAATTACATTCTTAGGTACTGATTCCAAGAATACAAACTGATGCCCCCCACACACACAAAATACAAAACTGTACACATTATTCTTTTATTTTTTTAAGGAAAAGGGAAGAAATTTATTGAATTTACTGAAGTCCATACGGGAAACCCTAGAGGGGCCCAGCATCCTCTACTGTATAGGCATGCCCAGGCAGAGGGTCACACCAGTCACTGTACCCCCATGTCCCAGAGGGATACCCCAAGCCTCAGGAGTGGCTTGGGGTGGGGACAACTGTATTCTTAAGTAAAAACAAACAAACTAGAAACAACCCCAATGGCCTTCAAATGGAGAATGGTTAAACAAATCGTGATACTTCCATACATTAATTACTTCATAGCAGTGGGGTACAGTCATGAAGGGGGGTTCAAGGGGAGACAATGTCAAGGAGTCCCAATAGAAAAAGCATGTTTTGAAACCAACTCTGGTAGCAATTGCACAATTCTGCTTGACGTGATTGAACTATGGATTGATATGATATATATACATATATATAGAGATAGTAATTTTAATAAAGGAATATATTTCAATAACCTAAATTAATTTCCTGGGAATTATACTGAATTTTTAAAAAAATCACCAAAGGTTAGAGACCTTTTTTATCCAATCTACATAGCGTTCTAGAAATGACAAAATTATGGAATTTGGGGATATTTTGGTTAATTTTGGATTATCATGTGTCTCATATATTAAAAAATTTGTACACAGATTGCAATGAAAAATATCCAATAATGCTAACATTACCATTGCAATACACTCAGCATAGCCTTATTTTTGGTTTAGAATCTTGCAGCTACTCAGGATTAGCTTCATGATGTTATATTTTATTGCAAAATGTACAGTTGCCAATTTGTATAAATTTCCTGTTTATAGAAAACTGGATCAAAGAAAAATTCTTTGCATTTTCTTAGTCATTTTTGGAAAAGTAAGCAACTAGAAAAATAAAATTATCCGGGGGTTGTAAATATAACGTTAAATGCTGGAAGGGTTTTAAAACTTTATGATTCAAAGGTTTTCCTTTGAGAAAGCACCAGTGGAGCACTTTTTGTGATAGTACCTGTTTTTATGAGATTGGGTGAAGACCATGTTCAGACCTGATTCACTGATAGGCCCGTTCATAAATATTTACCCAGGATTTGTATTCATATGTGACATAGTCAAATATGGCCCTTTTCCAAGACTAGTAGGCCTGGTATTTAAACTGGCTGCTAGTCTCCTCCTCCACACCAACATTTCATCAGTCCGGATGGAGTCAGGCAAATATCAGTTTACATTTCGGACAGAAGCTTGGGTCAATTTTTCTCAAAATAAAGCTCTTTGTGGTATAGGAAATGACAGTAACTGTACACACCAATGTTAAGTTGTTGTATGTTTCAAAGTGTAAATATAACAATTTTTCCAAGGCACTGACTAGTTTATGATCCCTGTTGCTTGAAGTCCACACGACCATGTGTTACTTTTTCGGTTAGTATCTATAAACCATAGGGTGTATTTTTTTAAAACAGCCATCCTTAAGGTTATTAGATGTGGGTATGTATGTCCCTTAAGATGATGCAAGGGATCCAAGTTAGACACAGAACTAAAAGCGAAAGAGAGATGACTCATTCCTGAAGCATTTCATATCAAAACCAAACATAGAAAAGGAATAGGACAAAAATTGGTATGGTCATGTGGGGAATGTTACAAAGCAAGTATCATACACAATTTCTCTGTGAATACTGCTGTTATCTCATCAAAAATTTTCAATGACTGTTAATATTTTTATAAAATATCACCAGCATCAGTTTTGCTAATTTGGAAGGCTAGCCATTACTGATAGGTCATAACTACCCCCAAATACCTGTCATATGTATGGGCATCATACCAGAAATGTGTTCATTAGAAGTACATTCATTTGAGCCTATTGAAAGTTTGCATTTTTTCAAAAATAATTTTATTATGGGCTCATACAACTCGTATCACAATCCATACATACATCCATTGTGTAAAGCACATTTGTACATTCATTGCCGTCATCATTCTCAAGACATTTGCTCTCCACTTAAGCCCCTGGCATCAGCTCATTTTCCCCCTCCCTCCCTGCTCCCCACTCCCTCATGAACCCTTGATAATTTATAAATTATTTTGTCATATCTTAAACTGTCTGACATCTCTCTTTACCCACTTTTCTGTTGTCTGTCCCACAGGGAGGTGGTTAAATGTAGATCCTTGTAATCAGTTCCCCCTTTCCACCCCACCCTCCCTCTGCCCTCTTGGTATCGCCACTCTCACCACTGGTCCTGAAGGGATCATCTGTCCTGGATTCCCTGTGCTTCTAGTTGCTATCTGTACCAGTGTACATCCTCTGGTCTAGCCAGATTTGTAAGGTAGACTTGGGATCATGATAGTCGAGGGGCAGGGGGAGGAAGCATTTAGGGACTAGAGGGAAGTTGTATGTTTCATCGTTGTTACACTGCATTTTAAGCCCCTTCCCTGAAGATGACAGGCTATAAATTATAAGTAAAGAAGGAAATGCTAAGAGGTGAATCACTTCTAAGACTCATAACGTCCTACAAATTTGCCTTTGATTTCCTAAGGGTTTGCCTCCAGTGGGAGTAAATGTGAGGTTTGAATGTAGAGATGTATAGAAAGCAGAGATGGAAAAAGCTCAAGTTCTGCTTCCTTCTACTATCAGAGGTAGCAACAGCAACTCCCACTCTTGTTGCTCCCTGCTCCAGTCCCTCCACCTGATGGCTGTCAAGGTAAATGAGCTCATCAAAGCAAGGGGCAGAGGTTTGGCTCTTATGAGTTCCAGTGGCAGGAAAGGAAAATTCTACATGTCTCTACCACAGTCCACTATTTCTCTTACTACTTTTCAGAGTCTTGATCAGATAAAACCTGAAGGAATAAATAAGATTAAGACTCAACTTTTCTTTTTTATTTAAGACTCAACTTTCCATTTATACTTATTTGACTGAAAAAATAGACTTTATTATTTAAACTATATGATTGTGAAGTTATAATAAATGATAAATGCTTGATTGTGAAGTTAATAGGTTCACTAGAAAAAACATTTGGGAAATTAAAATAATAAATTTAATGCTCCAAATTCTTCCACCTAACAAAAACAAAAAGAACATTTCTACCATCCTGATAATGCCTGCCAATATTTTAATAAAAATTGTTAAGTTTTTATTTACAAAATTATATTTTACTTGGCTATAATCAGATGTATTTTATTGGGCAAATGTGTTTCAAAAGACCCATTAAAGTTTTTTTTTTTTTTAAGCAAAGCTGTCTCTTGGAGGCCTAAAGGTGCCCCTGACCCAAGCCATAGTATTTTCAACCGCCTCCCTTGCCTGTGGAAGCCGGACAATGGATAAGGAAGATTGATGCATTTGCGTTCTGGTGTCGGCAAAGAAGACTGAGTATACCATTTACCGGCAACTCTACTGTGGAATGTATAGCTAGAATCAAGGATGGTGAGACTTCATCTCAGAACCTGAAGAAGGATCCAATTTATGGTAAGAGGGTCAGCAAAAAAGTGGGAGACCCTCAAAAAGATGATTTGACACAGTATCCAACAATGGGCTCAAACATACCAATGAGAGTGAGGGTGGCAAAGGACCAGACAGTGCCGCATTTTGTCGTAGAAAGGGACAGGATGAGTCAGAAAGGTCTCTAGCACACCTAACAGCAGAAAGTAAACTAATGTGAAACTGAGGAATTAAACAGAAATATTGTCTTTAAAATAGTTATTGTGATGTAATAATACAAATTATGAAGAATGGGAAGAGGCTGGATTATTATTGGATTTTGAGAAAAAAGTTTCATAAATTTTTATAGACCTGAGTTTAAATGTACAAACAGCAAATAGTCAACTGACTTATAAAAAGAAGAAGAAAAAAGCACTAACCAGAAAAATCAGGATGAAACCAAACCATATTAATTGCTGTTAATTTTTAAGGACCTTTTTATTAACCAAAACTTATATTTAGAATTTTTAAAATGATGATTTGAGAAAGACTATTTGTTACAAAATACACCACAAAATGACAAGTAACTTTCAGGAAAAAGAAACATATCATATACTAATGGCTAGATGTATAATTTATTGTAAACCAAAAGAAATAATACAAGAATTCAGAGACTCCTTCCTGAACTATCTAATCAGTAAAAATATCACATTGTTGTATATGTTTTCTTATCTCCATTTTTCTACATATTTCTACTACTTCTTAATCTGCTGCATATGAAATCTCAACTTTCTTATATGCTTTTCTAGTTTCCCCGTGTGTCCTATTGTCATCCTGCTTTCTTAATTACAAGTAATATATCTTCATGTACATAATTAGCTGTGAGGTATAGTTGTACTTCCATGTTGTTAATCAAGTAATTAATCATGTAATCAATATGATTTGTGAACAGAGTCCACATTCCCATTAAAGAAGTCTATTCCATATATATTTCTTCACCTCACTCAGATGTTAGTGTCAGAATCTCCAGGAATAAACGCCTAGCTTGATGGGTTCTCCTCCCTCGACCTAATTTTGGCTTTACAAAAGACTCAGTTCGGTGGTGGGGTTGTGAGACCTCAGGCAAGCCACTTGACCTCTGTCATTCCCAGTTTCCTCCATAGGTAAAATACTAGATTTCCAATATTACTAGTATAATGATTTGTTCAGAAAATTAAAAAGATGAATTTATGTACAATCTGATATGTCAAACAGATTTCAATGGAACCGAACAGTTCAAGGAGAGCACAGAAAATTGCCCATTTGACCTCGTTCATATGTATACATTCATTTCAACAAGTTTGATTGTCAGGCAATCGTCTAGGTGCTGGCGATAAATAGGGGAACAAAGAGACATAAATCCCTACCTTCCTGATGCTTCAATTCTAGTGGAGGAAACGAAATAAACAAGAAAACGGAAAAAAAAAAGAAAACGGAAGTATTTAATTGTGTAGTTACTTGCTAGAGAGAAGGGAAAAGCAAAGGAGGAAGCAGGGAGGTGGTGTGTTTTGTGTGATTAGGGATACGGATCGCCACTGCAGAGTTTTCATGAAAGGTGGCAAGGAGATGACATTTCAGTAAAGATTGAAGGAGGGGAATCTCATCAAGAGGGAGAGTGTAGAGTGTTGCAAAGGCCCTGATCATGCCTGGTCCTGTTGAGAAACTACCAGGAGGCCAGTGTGGCTGAAGTGGAATAAACAACGGAAAGCCCAGGGGATGAGACCTGAGAGGTGCCTGGGGTCAGAACTTGGAGGGACTTGCACTATATCATAAAGATTGACTTATTTATTTACTCCTGAGTGAGATGAAAAACTATTGGAGGCCTTAACTAGAGCAGTGGTATGATATGATATGATGTTTGTTTTAACAAAATCACTATGGTTACCCTGTGGGGAATTGATTATTAGGAGGTAAAGAGAGAATCAGAGAGACCAGATAGGATCTTATGCATTTTTCCATTATGTGCTTGGACAGACCAGGAATATACATGGTGGCAATAGAAAATTGCCAGGTTTAGATACACATTTGAAGGCAGAGCCAACATAATTTGCTTATGGGTTGGATGAGATGTATGCACAGTAATGTGCTGGTAACGTCTTAACAATCAGCTCCAGTGTATGATTTCCATGGTGTAGATACTCCTACCATGGCTGATTTTAAGCAACTGATGTAACATCATTGGATGAAGAGTTAGAGAAAGATGTGCACAATTGGTCTTTCATCAGTTTAAACTGAGTCCTGGACACCATAGGTTATAAAAGAAAAAGAGAAATGAAAGATGATTCCACGTTTTTTGTTTTGCTTTGCTTTGCTTTGCTTGCTTGTTCTTACCAACTGGATGGAGACTTTGAACCAGGGGTCCTCAAACTTTGTAAACAGGGGGCCAGTTCACTGTCCCTCAGACTGTTGGAGGGCCGGGCTATAGTTTAAAAAAAAACTATGAACAAATTCCTATGCACACAGCACATATCTTATTTTGAAGTGAAAAAAACAAACGGCAAAAACACCCGGTGGGCTGGGTAAATGACCTCGGCGGGCCGCATGTGACCCACAGGCCGTAGTTTGAGGATGCCTGCTTTGAACAAATGGGGGGATGGCAATATGCGTGGGTCTTGAGGGTTTAAAACATCATGAGTTCAGTTTTGAATGTCCCTTAGATGTCTCGCTTATCACCGTTTGTCTGTCAGTTTGTCATACTGTGGTGACTTATGGGTTGCTGTGATGCTGGAAGCAATGTCACTGGTATCTCAAATGCCAGGAGGGTCACCCAAAGTAAAAACTGAATATTGTCACAAATAGAGCTGGAGAATGGACCTCTTGGGGTTGAAGACACTCGAAATGTGACTGATGAGGAAATGCCTTCTCAAAGTAGAGTCGACCATGGTTACAGGAATGGCATACAGCCTGTGGGAGGGAAGCCCTTAGGACCTTCTTTTGCTGGTGCGGCATGATGCAAAATGACATCAAACAGCTGAAAAAGTCTACTGATAATCAGAATCTGTAATGTATGGAGGAAGAATATAGGAAAATTGGAAGTTGTCAAAAATGAAATAGAATGCAAAAATATCAATATCTTAGGCATTAGTGAACTGAAAAGGACTGGTGTGGGCCATTTTGAATAAAAAACGCACCTGGTTTACTGTGCAGGTAATGACCACAAACAAGAGGAATAACATTGTATTCATTATCAGAAAGAACATTTCAAGATCTATTCTGAAGTACAATGCTGTCTGTGGTCAGATTATATCTATTCACCCTCAAGGAAATCCAATCAATGTGATTATTATTCAAATTTATACACGAACTACAAAAGCTAGTGATGAAAATATAGAATTATAGTATCTTCAGTCTGAAGTTGAACAAACATGCAATCAAGTTGCATTAGTAATATTTGGTGATTGGAATATAAAAGTGGGGAAAAAAGAGGAAGGAACAGTAATTAGAAAATATTGCCTTGGTGATAGAAATGAAGCTGGAAATCGAATGATAGAATTTTGCCAGACCAGCTACTTGTTCATAAAAAATAACTTTTTTTCAACAACACAAAAGGTGACTATGCACATGGAATTCTCCAGATGGAATACAAAGAAATCAAATTGATTATATCTCTGGGAAGAAACAATGGAGAAGCACAATATCAGCAGCTAAAACCAGGCCAGGGGAACAGGCCATCAATTGCTCAGGTGTCAGTTCAGGTTGAACTTGAAGAAAATTAAAACAAGCCCAAAATATGACCTTGAATCTCTCTTACCAGAATTTTGAGAACATATGAAGAACACAGCTGCATTGACCATTCATGACAGAAGCCCCAATGAGCTGTGAGATGACATCAATAGCAGCATTCATGAAGCAAGCAAAAGGTCATTTAAAAGACAGAAAATTTGAAAAATTAAAGTGTATGTCAGATGAGACTATGACACTTGCTCTTAATTGTTGAGTAACTAAGGAAAATGTAAGAAATGATGAAGTCAAAGAGTTGGACAGAAAATTTCAAAGGAGAGCTCAAAAAGAAAAAGTAAAATATTGTAATGAAAAATGTAAAATCCTAGAATTAGAAAAAAAGAAAGGAACAACACATTCAGCATATCTTAACCTGAAAGAATTAAGAAATTCAAGCCTTGAGTTGAAATATTAAATGAATCTATAGTCAAAATAATAAATGAACATCAAAAGAAGTTAGAGGAAATGGAATACACAGAGCCCCTGTACCAAAAAGAACTAGTTGACATTCAATCATTTCAGGAGGTAGCATAAGAGCAAGAGCCAATGGCGTGGAAGGAAGAAACAAGGCTTCGGGAATTGATTAAATATCCATTAAAATGTTTCAACAAGTGGATGAAGCATAAGAAGCACTCACTCCTTTATTCCAGGAAATTTGAAAGACAGCTCCTTGGCCAACTGACTGGGAGGGATCCATATTTGTACCCATTTCAAAGAAAGGTGACCCAATAGAATGCTCAAATTACACAACAATAGCATTAATATCACATGCAAATAAATCATTGCTGAAGATCATTCAACAATGGTTTCGACAGTAGCTGCCAAAGATTCAGGCCAGATTCAGAAGAGGATTTGGAATAAAGGATTTCATTGCTGATGTCAGATGGATCTTGGATGAAAACCAATAATACCAGAAGGATATTTACTTGTGTTTTATTGACTATACAAAGGGATTTGACTGGATCATAACAAACTATGGACCGCCTTGAAAGAATGAAAATTTCAGAACATTTCATTGTCCTTCTGCAGAACTGGTACATGGATCATGTGGTAATGGGGGAAACAGAAGGGGATACTGCATGTTTTAAAATAAGAAAAGGTGAAGATGATTGATAAGATCTCTAACATAAAATAAGATGTCTCTAAGGTGAACAAGAGACAGATATAAAAAAAATAGATTCAGGAATGGATTTGGAGCTCGAACTTGATCCACAGAACAATTAGTGCTTACAACATGGCCCGGCTCAATACTCATCCTCATGAGGGAAAGTGTGGTGAAGAAATTAGATGGAGCCCAACTATGAGATAGAATAGTGTCTGGGATCTTAAAGACATGGTCCAAACAAGCAGCCATCTAAGTGAGACATCAACTAAGCCCATATGGAAGAAGCACACCAACATCCATGAACCAAGGATTGTAAAGTATATAATCCAAATCCGAAGGAGGGAATAATATCACAGCTTAAATTGGAGATTATGGTGTGCAGAAGGCTATGGATGACAGTAGAAGCCCAAAATACATTTTGCAGGATCGACACAGGGAATAAGCCTCTGGTAATTTTTCTTTTTTTCTTTCTTTATCATTTTATTGGGGGTTCGTACAACTCTTATCACAATCCATCCATTGTGTCAAGCACATTTGTACATCTGTTGCCATCACCATTTTCAAAACATTTGCTTTCTACTTGAGTCCTTGGTTTCAGCTCCTCAGTTTTCTCCCCCCATCCTGCTCCCCCCTCCCTCATGAACCCTTGATAATTTATAAATTATTATTATTTTGTCATATC
>NW_022103951.1:7010893-7017195 GCF_000313985.2 Echinops telfairi
TAAGAAGAATTGTGAGATCATCACCACAATAAATTTTAGAACATTTTCTTCTCATACTCAGTTATAACATTTGCCAATTTAATATGGGCTTGGAAAACATCAAGCTCAATTGGTACAGGAAAAAAAAAGGTTGAATTTGTCAAGGATTTGGTCTTGCTTGGATCCACTATCAATGCTCATGGAGGTAACACTCAAGAGCAGAAGATGGGTTGCATTAGGTAACTCTGCTACACAAAGCCTCTAGCATATTAAAGAGCTAGGGTTGCCTAGAGGTGTCTGCACTCCACTGTATAGGAATCAGCCTTGGGATGATACTGTCAATTATTCTCCTTTATGAAATGGACAAGGAGATCTGATGCTGCCGCCACACCTTTTTAACAGTGATTTAAAGCAACAAGAGTCATTTGTCTTAAAACTTAAAAGAGCAAGGATGGTCCTTTGAAAACCATTAAGGTGCACCTGACCCAAGCCAGGTATTTTCAATGGCCTCATCTGCATGTGGAATTGATCTTATTTCAGTGTCCTGATTCCTATAAAGTGGAATTCAGATACCCCCTTTTCAAGCATTTCAGTGATTCTGACTTCAATCATCCCTCCTATGTCACTCCCTACTTCTTTGTTGGGTTTGATAATTCATTGCAATGTCCGTACAAAACTCACCATTATGGAGTTTACAGGGAAGTAACAGCTTATAATTACTCAGGATACAGTTCTTGCATCAAGACAGTCTCTTCTCAGCCCATAGGATGGCCTTTCATCAGATCCCTTGGCCTCTCAAGTCAGTTGGGCCAGCCCCGCCTCTGGCTCGCTTGCTCAATGCTACAAAGCTCTTTAGCTCTGCCAATAAGTGCCCAGAGTCACCCCACTACACCTATAGCTTTGGTGTAAATGCACTTAGCTTTTGTACCATAGCCTGGCAAACCTCTATCAATCTCCTGGTTCTGTTTGCTCTACTGTTGCTGTATTTCTACTGATGTTTCTTAACCTCTTTGTTAGCATCTGATGCTACAGCACTCTGTTCCTAAGTATAGGTAATTCCCAGCACACGGTGGTTCCCAGATCCAAAGAATGTGCTCTGGTCTTGTTTTTTTCTTGGTGGTATTTAAGTGCCCCTTTCCATCCTGGGATTACTAATTTTAAGTCTAATAGGATGTTACATATGGCCAATCCCCTCACTAGAGTTCCATATACTTTATTTGCATCGTATCATCCTGAGAATGTGCTATACAGCATATTTATATTATTAGCAAGTTTTCCAATTCCTTGGGTGCATCACAAGCACCTCATTTGAATATAGCCACCCAGTCATATCTTGGGAGTTATAAAGACTATGACTAGGAGGCCGATATTAAGTAATTCACTGTGCCACAGTCATTAAGTTTTGAGATAATTTGTTATACATCAGTAGATAACGGGAACAGACTTGGAAAAGCAGAAGTAAAGCTAAGAATATATTAGGCAAAACCATTCAGGATTCAATTTGCAATTAGACCTATTTAAATGATTATATACGCAGTTCAAAGACTGGAAGAAAATATCTAAATGCTAAAAAGGCTTGTGTTAGAGTGGTGCTGTCTACGGATGCTTGTCTTCACATACATCCATGGGAAAAAAAGAACTGCCAAACTAATTTGTTGCCTTTTTCTAAGTTTATTTGGATTAAATGTAAGTATTTAAGTACCCATTGAAATAGTGAGCCTTCTTCCTGGAGGCTGAGTCAGTCTCTCTTGTGTGCCAAAATATTACCAACAGTTTTTATTGTTGATCAACCAAGCGTACACTGAATGCAAGGCAGACATGATTGAAATGTATTCATTTATCATAAATTAAATATCTTAATTGGAAACAGACACCCAATGCAGACATCTCCCATCTGCTGTTGGTAATGTTGACATTAAAAATGTCAGTACAGTGAAACTCATTAATTGCATATTCTGGGGACCACAAAACCATTAACTTCCATCTGAAAGAGTTCAGACAATCAGCTCTCCAACTCTGGCTGCAGGACATGAAGGGCTTTCCCACAACTGCAGATGACACTCTGAATTTACCAAGAAAGAATAGAAGCATACAGGAACTGTTTTTATAAACGCATTTAGCTCCTCTCATCAATAAATTCCAAGGAATTCTCATTGAAGATTGACCAAATTTGGAGCAGTGAACAAATTGGAAGTTTTCTTAAATAACTTCTCTGTATGTTTTCCCACCACCTGTCTGTCAGTTTTTCATATTGGCAGGTGTGTTGGTGTGATGCTGAGACGTGAAAGGTATTTCAAATATTAGCAGGGTCACACAAAGTGAACAGATTTCATCAGAGCTTCCAGACTAAGACCAGAGTATGAAAAAGAATAGGCTGTGCACTTCAGAGGAATTAGCCACTAAAAGTCTCATGGATAGCATCGCAACATTGCCAGATAAAGAGGATTCCATGAAGAAAAGCGGAACATTGTCTGATACAGTGTGAGAAGATGAATGTCTCAAGTCTGAACACTTTCAAACATGGCTGAGGAAAAGCTGCCTTCTCCAAATAGAGTCTGCCATAATGACATAGATGGAGTAAAGCCTGTAGAAGTCAAGTCTTTGGGATAGCCATTTGCTAATAGGATACAACTCAAAATGAAAAGAATTAACTGCAAACATCAGTTAATCATTGGTACTCATAATGAATGAAGTAGGCATCTAGGAATATTGGAAGTTGACAAAAATAAAATGGAATTCATAAAGATATATATCCTAGGCATTCGCTAGTTGAAATGGACTGCAAGTGCCCTTTTGAAACAGAAAACCATATGGTTTACTGTGCTTAATTACAGATTCCAGAGGAATGGCATTGCATTCATTTTCCAAAAGTACATTTCAAGGTCTATCTTGAAGTACAATACTGTCTGTAATTGAGATCCTATTACTGTCTGTAATAGGATCATGGCTATCCACGTACAAGGAAATGCAGTTAATACAACTACTATTCAAATTTATACACTAACCACTAAAGCTAGTGATGAAGAAATTGAAGAATTCTATTAATTTCTTCAGTTGGAAATTGATCAAACATACAGTCAAGATGCATTGCTAACTACTGGTGACTGGAAGGCAAAATTGGAAACAAAAATGAAAGAATGGTGGTTGTAAGATATGGTCTTGGTGATAGAAATGAAGCCAAAGATCCCATGATAGAATTTTGCCAGATCAAAAGTTTTTTTTGTAGCAAATAACTTTTCCAATAATACAAATGCACATGGACTTCTCCAATAGAATATACAGACATCAAAGTGACTACATCTATGGGGAAAGACTATCAAGTACATGGATCAAGAGGTGGTTGTGAGAACGAGACAAGGGAATAACTGCATGGTTTAAAATTAGGAAAGGGGTGCATTTGAGTTGTATCCATTCACCAACTTTTTCAATCTCTATGCTGAGCAAATAATTAGAGAAGGTAGATTATATGAAGAACTTGGCATCAGGATTGGAGGAAGGCTTAGTAACAACCTGTCATATGCAGATGACACAACCTTGCTTGCTGAAAGTGAGGAGGACTTGAAGCACTTACTGGTGAAGATCAAAGTTTGCGTCCTTCACTATGGATGACAACGCAGTGTAAAGAAGACCAAAATCCTCACAACTGGACCAATACACCACATCATGATAAAGGGAGAAAAAGTTGAAGCTATCAAAGATTTCATCTTGCTTGGATCCACAGTCAATGTTCATGAAAGCCACAATCAAGAGATCAAACAGTGCATTGATTAAAACTGCTGGACAGGATCTCTTTAAAGTGTTGGAATGCTGGGATATTACTTTGAGGACTAAAGTGTGCCTGACCCAAGTCATGGCATTTTCAATCACCTGAAATGCATATGAAAGTTGGCTATTAAATAAGGAAGACCTAAAAAGAATTGATGCATTTGAATTAGAGTGTTGGTGAAGAATATTGAGGAATAAGAATACTATGGAATGAAAAAAGAGTAAACAAATCTATCTTTGAAAAAAGTATAGGCAGAATGAATGCTCCTTAGATGCAAAGATGGTAAGGCTTCATCTCACATACTGTGGGCATGCTGTCAGGAGCAACCAGTCCCTGGAGAAGGATATTGTGCTTGGTAAGTTAGAGGGACAGCAAAAAAGAGTAAGGTCCTTGACAATAAGTATTTACACAGTGACTGCAACAATGGGGTTACACTTAAGAACAATTGTGAGAATGTTACCGGATGGGTGGTGATTTGTCCTGTTGTACATAGGGTTGCTATGAGGTAGAATTGATTCTAGGGTACCTAAAAACAACAGCATGTTTTTGAGCTTGTCATACTGTTATGGTATGCATGCTATTATGGTGGTGACAGCTATGTGTGTTAGGCTGGGTTGACTAGAGAAACAAATCCAGCTTTATATCAAGGAGTTACTATATACCAAGAAAACATCCCAGCTCAGTCCAACTCAAGTCCACCATTCCAAAACTAGTTCAGAAATCCATTTTCAGACTCACACAGTCACATGTAATATGTAATGATACAGAATTCAGGAATATCACAGGCTGGTGGGTGCGAAGTTGTGTGTATCCAAGGTCAGTGGAGACATGCCAGGGTTCTGGCAGCCCTCAAGATGGCCAGCAAGCAGGATGGTGAAAGCAGAGAGATGGGGGATTCCATGGGTCCTCCTTATGAGAAGTTCACATCCCCAAGGAGGCACCATCAGACCTGATTGACAGGTGGGATACCACCACTACACTAAAATTATCTATCACAGACCACCCCTTGTCAACTTGGCACCTGTATACAACTCTAGAGATACATAGTTTTAAGTCAAAACAATAATAAAATCACATTTGTGTCTAACAGGATAAAACTAAAATGCAAACAACTGAAAATGTACAAACTCCATTTAAACTTAATATTCTATAAGTGAACAAAACAAAAATATTCCACGCCTAACAATTGCAGCTCTGTGAACACATATACCTTAATCCTATAATCCTATCGGCATCTTCCCCAACTATGAAAGTTTGTAAGCCAACCACTTCTGACTTTATCTTCCCTGATTTTGAATTTTCAATTTCATTTATATCAACCCAGTGCTCTCAGGAAACTAGCATGTTCTTTGATGTGAAGAATCTCCATTCCAGTTAGAACCTTGTGAGTCTGCATCCAGAAGCAAAGTCAAATCTGGGAAGGACAAATCAAGGAGGGCCGTCCATAAAATCAGCAGCAATATGCACCAATTCATGGGCTCAAAAATCGTATCTCCATCTGGTCCAGTTCTGGTGAGCTTAATGTTGGGCACCTCACTTAGCCTCTCACCATGGTGCCCATTGTTGCATTGTCTCTGGTCCATTGGCCCCTTTACAAATTCTCAACAACCCTAGCCCCTTGGGCTAGGTCATGCCATAGGCTCAGGTTCTGAAAAACTCTTTAAACTTCAGACCAGCCAACCTGTTCTCATCTCTCCTCTTGTCCCTGGGAACTAGGTCCATGGGTGTCAGTGCCCAGAATCAACCCATCTCTCTGTGGTTGCATTTCTCTCACTCCCACTCAACAAGTGGATCCAGGTAGTCACCTAGTGATCAGTTAATGCTGACCACAATATCCCTTGTATACTCAGTCCTAGAGAGAATTCCTTCATGGCTCCAGATTTTTCCAGCTTCAGGTGCAAACTGCTACTTCAAAAACTCAAAAAACCAAAGTGGTTCTTTTTTTCTTCAGCCTGTCAACAGCTCTAGTGACAGGTCTTTTCTAATGGAAATGTCCTAAGCATTCAAGGCTTAGGTGGGGCTTAGCTTTTCTAAGCATTCTTCCAGGCATTTCCTACACCCATTTAACTAAAGAACCAATTTAATGGCTGAAGGCAGTGGGTTTATAAACTCATTCTAGTCATACTTCCCCAAATCATTTCTACCACTCATTATAGCAATAACAGTAGGTAGAAGAAATCAATATAACCCTAGTATAGCCAGATCCTAGCCATAATTTTTACAACAGTCAAATTCAATCCTTTCTTAACTAAACTATCCCATTCACATGCAATATGGCTTTAGGCATCTGGCAGGATCAAGCCAGAACCAGTCCTGTGGTCAGCCAGTTTGACTAAGCAGCATTGCCTCAGAAAAGTTCAGGAGGTGTTTTTTGGCCTCGTGCCACCCATTACCTTCATATGCAACATTTCAGTTAGGAATAACCAAAGACATCTTCTAAGAATTAAAACATTAATTTTCCATGCCCCTTCCAGAAAATAACTGAGTAAACAGCATGGCTATCCCTGACCTGCTAGCTATCCAAAGAAGAAAAACTGCCACAAGGCAGAGGTCAGAC
>NW_022103951.1:7017295-7023243 GCF_000313985.2 Echinops telfairi
TTCCAAAACTAGTTCAGAAATCCATTTTCAGACTCACACAGTCACATGTAATATGTAATGATACAGAATTCAGGAATATCACAGGCTGGTGGGTGCGAAGTTGTGTGTATCCAAGGTCAGTGGAGACATGCCAGGGTTCTGGCAGCCCTCAAGATGGCCAGCAAGCAGGATGGTGAAAGCAGAGAGATGGGGGATTCCATGGGTCCTCCTTATGAGAAGTTCACATCCCCAAGGAGGCACCATCAGACCTGATTGACAGGTGGGATACCACCACTACACTAAAATTATCTATCACAGACCACCCCTTGTCAACTTGGCACCTGTATACAACTCTAGAGATACATAGTTTTAAGTCAAAACAATAATAAAATCACATTTGTGTCTAACAGGATAAAACTAAAATGCAAACAACTGAAAATGTACAAACTCCATTTAAACTTAATATTCTATAAGTGAACAAAACAAAAATATTCCACGCCTAACAATTGCAGCTCTGTGAACACATATACCTTAATCCTATAATCCTATCGGCATCTTCCCCAACTATGAAAGTTTGTAAGCCAACCACTTCTGACTTTATCTTCCCTGATTTTGAATTTTCAATTTCATTTATATCAACCCAGTGCTCTCAGGAAACTAGCATGTTCTTTGATGTGAAGAATCTCCATTCCAGTTAGAACCTTGTGAGTCTGCATCCAGAAGCAAAGTCAAATCTGGGAAGGACAAATCAAGGAGGGCCGTCCATAAAATCAGCAGCAATATGCACCAATTCATGGGCTCAAAAATCGTATCTCCATCTGGTCCAGTTCTGGTGAGCTTAATGTTGGGCACCTCACTTAGCCTCTCACCATGGTGCCCATTGTTGCATTGTCTCTGGTCCATTGGCCCCTTTACAAATTCTCAACAACCCTAGCCCCTTGGGCTAGGTCATGCCATAGGCTCAGGTTCTGAAAAACTCTTTAAACTTCAGACCAGCCAACCTGTTCTCATCTCTCCTCTTGTCCCTGGGAACTAGGTCCATGGGTGTCAGTGCCCAGAATCAACCCATCTCTCTGTGGTTGCATTTCTCTCACTCCCACTCAACAAGTGGATCCAGGTAGTCACCTAGTGATCAGTTAATGCTGACCACAATATCCCTTGTATACTCAGTCCTAGAGAGAATTCCTTCATGGCTCCAGATTTTTCCAGCTTCAGGTGCAAACTGCTACTTCAAAAACTCAAAAAACCAAAGTGGTTCTTTTTTTCTTCAGCCTGTCAACAGCTCTAGTGACAGGTCTTTTCTAATGGAAATGTCCTAAGCATTCAAGGCTTAGGTGGGGCTTAGCTTTTCTAAGCATTCTTCCAGGCATTTCCTACACCCATTTAACTAAAGAACCAATTTAATGGCTGAAGGCAGTGGGTTTATAAACTCATTCTAGTCATACTTCCCCAAATCATTTCTACCACTCATTATAGCAATAACAGTAGGTAGAAGAAATCAATATAACCCTAGTATAGCCAGATCCTAGCCATAATTTTTACAACAGTCAAATTCAATCCTTTCTTAACTAAACTATCCCATTCACATGCAATATGGCTTTAGGCATCTGGCAGGATCAAGCCAGAACCAGTCCTGTGGTCAGCCAGTTTGACTAAGCAGCATTGCCTCAGAAAAGTTCAGGAGGTGTTTTTTGGCCTCGTGCCACCCATTACCTTCATATGCAACATTTCAGTTAGGAATAACCAAAGACATCTTCTAAGAATTAAAACATTAATTTTCCATGCCCCTTCCAGAAAATAACTGAGTAAACAGCATGGCTATCCCTGACCTGCTAGCTATCCAAAGAAGAAAAACTGCCACAAGGCAGAGGTCAGACAAGCCCTCCCTCTGTCTTCAAGATTTATTTCTCTAGCACCCCACTCTCCAGGTACTATAATGTGTTAGGTTGACTACAGAAACAAATCAGTGACACTCAAATATGCATTAAACATGCTTTATATCAACATAGGGTCCCAGCCCCGTCCAACTCAAGCCCATCAATTTAATACTAGTCTATAAGACCCTCTCCAGGCTCACCCAGTCACATGCAATGATGCAGAATGCAGGAATATCACAGGCCAGTGGGTGCAAAGTCATGTGTGACCCAAGGAAAGTGGAAATATTGCCGGGCTCTGGCAGTACTCAAGGTGACAACAAGCAGGAAGGTGAAGGTAGAGAGAAGGGGGGGTTACTTTGACCTTTCTTATGAGAAGGCCACACCCCCTACGAGGCACCATCAGGCCTGCTTGACTGGTTGGATACCACCCTTACATTTTTATATAACTTCAAGTTGACATAAAATTAAATATCACAATATGCCGCTGGCATTTAAATGCCAGTAGACTCACCAATAGTGGATACATTTCAGTGGAGCTTCCAGATTAATACAGGCTAGAAAGAAAAATCTGGTGATCTACTTCCAAAAATTAGCCAATAAAAATCCTATGGATCATAACAGAACATTGTCTGATAGAGTGCTAGAACACAAGCCCTGTAGGTTGGAAGGTACGACATGATAACTATAACAGTGGACTGAAACATACCACATTTGTGAAGATGGCAAAAGAGCAGGCAATATTTTTTTTCTTCATCATGTTATGTATACACTTTCCCTCAGTTGGCACCAATTACAACTAACAATAATAGCAACACATTTTATTCATCTACATTCCATAACCAAGAAAACAAAAACATTAAGTAACTACTATTTAAAAGTAAGGAATGATGTTTATAAGTCCATTTGTGCTTCAGAATCTCACTAGTATTTTTGATCAGGGTTTCTAAAAGTGTGGTCTTTTGACCGGGAGCATCAGCATCACCTAGAAGCTTGAAAGAAACACAGTCTCAGTCATACTCCAGACCTGTGGTATATATCAGGATCTCTCTGGTAAGGACCACATATGAGAACCTCCATATTTAGCAGCTCTCCTGGGGATTCTAATGCTCACTAAAGATTGAGAAAGACGGAGTTAGGCCACCTTTGCCCCCAAATAAATACCTAACTTTTAGAACTTGGGAGATGCATGCCCATGTTTTGATGCCCTAGACCCTCTTGAACTCCCTCTCCCAACCTCCATACAATAGCAGATATCTGGGCATAGCCAATCGAAGCAATGATATAGAAACAGTATTATTTATCTGCAGGCAAATTTCTGAATTAGGTCAAATCAATTTGATTTTCTGCTACTCCTTCCTTCTCCCTTCCCTCTCCCTTTACTTGTTCCCTTCTACATCTCTCTTTTAAAATCTCTTCCTTCAAGTATTGGTTTTGTCTTGCGTTCCAGGCTCCCTTAGCCTCCTGTAATTCAAGGTGATATTCAATTTTGTCTGAAACCCAGAAAAATATAGCTATCCTGAATTTTTCTTATTGTCCTGCTTACCAAAAATAGTGTTTGCTTTGTTAGTTGAATACACTTTTGGTAGAGGAATTTGAAGATAAGTTCTTTTTATCAATGTCGCACATGATCAATTTACAATAATAAAGTATACCAATTTAAGAGTATAGTTAAGTGCACAGCAATGAGTTTTAAGATAATATACTCCATAATACTATTATAATCAAGATATAGAACATTTGTATCACCTCAAAAATTACCCTCTTATCCCTTTGCAGTCAATCCTCCACTGGCTCCAGGCAATGACTAATCAACTTTCTATGCTATCATATATACTTTCTATACAAGTGAAACATACAACATACATCCTTTTGTGTCTGCATTCTCTCATTTAAAATCATTTTTGAAATTTATTCATGTTGTGTCTATCAATAGTACAGTCCTGTTTATTGTGCAAAGTATTGCATGCAATAAATAGGATTATACTACTGATGTGCACAACAATATGAATACATCTCAAAAAGTGAATATACCGTGTATATACTATGATTTGTTTATCCATTCATGGGTTGATTGATATTTAGGTTGCTTCTACTTTTGGTTATCATAAATATAGCTGTTATGATCACCCATGTACAGAATGGATGGGATTTTGAAGTGTGAACTCAAAGGCACTTGGACTGACCTAAAGATAACACATCATAGTTTCTGGTGGTAAATGCCTCAAAACAATGATAAAAGGCCAGGGAATTTAGATTCAATTATGGGAACTTAAATGTTTAGGACAAAGTCCATGCTCTTTAGGGCAACAGATCTCTTTTGTCTCTCTGTTGTGTGTTTCAAAAGGACACAGATGCATCAGGGTCCCTCCGCATTATCCTGATGACTTATTCAGATAGGCAAGAAGATGCTTCTTACACCTTGTCTTTTCCCAGCCTAAATTTTCCTAGTGTGATGTTCAAATATTAATGTAGCCCCAATGGCAAGTATGTAAAGGTCCAAATGAAATGCCAAAGGTTACTAATGACTTCTGAACAAACCCTGTTCAAGTGGGCCTGTTTCATTTGTGAAAAACATTTTCCTCTGTGCTGTTCAATAGTTTATTTTGTGAGTGCACACAGTTGGCCTGCAGGGCATCCTTGCCATTTGTCCACACTGAGCCATAAATGCTTTCATTATGTCCAGGCTTTGAGAATGTTAGCTCAAAATTATTCAATTTTTTATTATGTGCCTAATTTTTTTTTACAAGAGTGTGTGCTCCCGGCCCCGAGATCATGCTTTCAAGCATTATGTGCTTTGAGAAGAAAAGACAGAGGCCTATAAAATGAGATATTTCTTATTTCTAATCTATTTGTTGTACAAGACAGTAAAGTTTAAGCCATCGAGAGATCCTAGGAAATATCCACCAAATGGAAGGATCTGGGGGAAAAGGGAGGGAGCAATCTGAGTTGTCAATTTTATTTCTTCATTGATTTATTCCAGGGACATTATTTTAGTTTGGGATCTCCCCAGAAATAGACCCCAATGAAAGGCTTGAGTGTAAATATTTTGTTTAGGGGGATGGCCGCAGGAAGCACTGGTTGGAGAGTGAGACATGAAGCAGGGAAGCCAATGCAGGGTGTTTCATAGAACACGTTGTCACTATGAGTAACAGACTTTTAGTCTGCTGAGGAACTCTGAGAGATGATATAGGCAAACCAAACTTCAGAGCTGTGTCCTTCCCACCCTGAATTCCAAAGACCTAATTAGAGAGGTTATTTCTTCTTCACCTCCTATTCACCATGGTCCCAGTTATGGAATTCCCTCAACATGCTCTAGAACAGTAAGTGCCAAGAGGATTTGCTTGGGCATCCGGAACATCTGCTATAGAGTTCATTTGCTGCTCTGCACGTTCTTTTTCATTCCACCCCATTTCAAAGCAAGCATGTAAAGAATTAGTCACCCTACTTTTTTTTCCCCTCCCTTCTCACTCCTGGTAGCTATTAAAGAAAAGCTCTTTTCAAGTGACACTCCTTTCTGTATTTTCCATAATAGGGGTCTTACAAAATTTGCCCTTTTGTTATTGATTTCTTTCACCCAGTGTGTGGTCCGACAGATTCACCCATGTTATGAGGTGTTTTGCAGATTCATTATTATTCTTTAATGTTGTGTGTTTATCCATTTTTCATTGATCAAATGGATGCGGTTTCCATCTATTTGCTATTGTGAACAGTGCTGATGTACTTATACCTCTTATTTCTGTAGGTTATATACCTAGCAGTGGGATTGCTGGGTCATATTTCTAACGTTTTTAAAGAAGTCCCACACTTGTAACCAAAAAGTGTTTTCCACAGTGGTTGTATCATTTTACAATCCTAACAGTAGTGTATGAGAGTACCACTCTCCCTACCCCTTTGTCAATATTTGTTATTTTCTGTGTATGTTTTTTAATGTTACCATTAAAGTTCAGATGAGTTGATTTTTTATTGTTACTTTGATTTGCATCTTCCTAATAGCTAATGATTCTCAGCATTGGCCACCTGAAGTTCATGTCTTCTGCCAAGTTTTTAATTAGATTATTTGTCTTTTTGTTGTTAAGATATTGAAGTATTTTC
>NW_022103951.1:7023607-7029302 GCF_000313985.2 Echinops telfairi
GTATCATTTAAGAAAAGTAATCAAGCATTAATTCTAAACTGCTTCATAGGTGAATAATCAGCTCTTTTTGAGATTTTGTTTGTGAATAGGAGTCTAAATCACGATTATTATTATCATGTTTTCCTCCACAAGGATGCTAATAAGGGTAAGGATCTATGCCAGAAATGAAACTAAAAAATATGCATCCCTGTAAACTTAGTAGGAAAAATAATGACTTTGTTCAATGCATAAACACATTCTTTAATGATTAATATGTGACTGTATACATAATTTTAGAAAAAGATTCAGAAGTTATTGTTTATAGAAATGACTTTTACCTCCCAGCTCTTTTCTCTATTTCTTTTTACTTTCCTCCTGCCTCACTATCATTTTGACCTTCATTCCACTCTCAGTACTTTCTCTCAACTACGTTGCACTTGATCCAATCCCATCAGGCATTCTATGCCATCCTTGTCATCAATTTTAGATCTCTTATTGTTCACTTGTCCCTCTGTTTTGGGGCTCCCCCCTCCCTTTCTCTCACCACCTCCTCTCCCATGGCCCCTCAGAGCCATTGGCCCCATTGCTTTCTCCTCAGGATTGGTTATCCTGCCTATAAAGGTATAAATATAGGCATGCACATATGTAAATATATTAATATATAAGGATAGAGATATAGGCTTATGTACATATATTTAAATTTTAAGTATTAAGGCAGCAGACAGGCATTGGGTCTCTACGCAAGTCCTCCCTCAATGCAAGAACACTTTGTTCTAATAACCTGGCATGTTGTGAGGCTCCCCTTCCCAACATGATCGCTGAAGTCAAAATGGGTCCATCACAAATGTGGTGAAGAAAGCTGATGGTGCATGGCTATTAAAAGATATAGCGTCTGGGGTCTTGAAAGCTTGAAGATAAACAAGCAGCCATCTATCAGGGAAGCAACAAAGTCTACATGGAAGAAGCACAGCAGCCTGTGTGATCATGAGGTGTCGGCGGGATCAGGTATCACACATCAGAGGACCCAAAACAAAAAAAATATATCGATGCAAATGATGGGGATCGGAGTGGAGACCTATAGCCCACCTATAGACAATTGGAAATTACCTCACAGAAGTGTCAAAAGGGAAGAATGAGTCAGTCAGGGTGCAGTAAAGCACCAATGGAACACACAACATTCCTCTAGTTCCTGGTTGCTTCCTTCCCCCCACAATCGTGACCCCAGTTCTACCTTACAAATCCAGCTAGACAGGAATACATACATTGGTACAGATAAGAGCTCTCGACACATGGAATCCAGGACAGGTAAACACCTCAGGAACAGTAATGGGAGTAGTGATACCATAAAGGTAGGGGGAAAATGCAGGGGAGAAGGGGGGGCGGCATGAGGACCCGACTATAATGATCTATGTATAACCACCACCACCACTCAGGGGGATGAACAACAGAAATGTGGGCAAAGGGCGAGAGTGTAAGGTATAAGATATGAAAATAACAATTTATAATTTATCAAGGGTCCAGAAGGGTGGAAGTGTGGGGGAAGGAGGGGAAAAAAGAGAAGCTGATATCAACATATGTACAGATGTGCTTGATACAATTGATGTATGGATTGTTACAAGAGCTGTAAGAGCCCCCAATAAAATATTTTATTAATAAAACAAAAGAAAAGTCTTTTTATGTTAACCTTTCTAAATTTTACCACTCATAGTTAATGTCAACCTATCTAATTTTTACCACCCATAGTGTGAATTATTTAAGGACAGAGATTAATGCAAGAGGTATTTGTGAGAGTGATTAAGAGAGAGAGACCAGAAATTGGTAATATAAACCTTTATCTACTTTCACAGCATACTCCATACTCCATGAACATATATGTCTTGGAGCAAACATAATGGTAAATTGTAACACTTGCAATATGACCCTTCAGCATTCTTTTAGTATGCTTTAATTTCATTTATTATCCCATGGAATCAAGAATGGATCCTGGAATCTCTGCTATAGATCTTTTTCTGAGGGGTATATCTATGCTATGTCTGATGTATGAATTTCTTTTTATTAATAACTTTGTGTCTGTATGAACAATTCCTTCTAGGGCCTCTCTCTCTCTCTCTCTATATATATATATATATATATATATATATACACACACACACACACACACACATACACAGTCTTAACATGATCAAATTATTTACTGCTCTATTAAGAGTTCCCAAACACATATGGAAAGATTTGTGTTTCTGAATCATAACATCAAATGCTCATAGAGACTTGCAATTGAATTTACAAGTTTTTTTTATTAAATAATCATTTTATTAGGGGCTCATACAACTCATCACAATCTGTACATACGTCATTTGTGTCCAGCACATTAGTACACATGTTGACTTCAGCATTCTCACAACACCCGCTTTCCACTTGAGCCCTTGGTGACAGCTCATTTTTTCCACTCTCCTCGCTCCCCCCTCCCCTCTCCCCCCTGATAATTTATAAATTATTATTATTTTATCATATCTTACCCCATCCAATGTCTCCCTCACCCAGGGAGGAGGCCATATGCAGACCTTGTCATCTGTTTCCCCTTTCTCCTTCACCCTCCCTCCACCCTCCTGCCATCACCACCCTCTTCACTGGTCCTGGGGGGTTCATCTGTCCGGGGTTCACTGTATTTCCAGCCGGATATGCAAGGCAGAATTGGGATCATGATGGGGGGAGAAGCATTTAAGAACTAGAGGAAAATTGCACATTTCATCGTTACTACACTGCACACTGAATTGCTCCTCTCCTCCCCGCAGCCCTTCTGCAAGGGGATGTCCAATTTCCCCCGGATGGGCCCTGGATCCCCACTCTGTACTCCCCCTCATTCACAATGTTATGATTTTTTTTTTTTTGGTCTTTGATGCCCGATACCTGACCCTTTGCCGCCTTGTCATCTTACAGGCTGGTGTGCCTCTTCCATGTGGGCTTTGTTGTTGCTCAGTTAGATGGCCCCTTGTTTATCTTCCAGCATGTGGGACCCCAGATTCTGTGTAATTTGACAGCCTGGCACCATCAGCTTTCTTCACCGCATTTGCTTATGCACCCGCTTTGTCTTCAGCATTCGTGTCGGGGTAGGCTGGTGTGCTTCTTCCTTGTGGGTTTTGTTGTTTCTTAGCTAGATGGCCGCCTGTTTGTCTTCAAGCCTTTAGGACCCCAGATGCTGTATCATTTGATAGCCGGGCGCCATCTGCTTTCTTCACCACTTTTGCTAATGCACCCCCTTTGTCCTCAGCGATCAAGTAGGGGCAGGCTGGTGTGCTTCTTCTGTGTGGGTTTTGTTGTCTCTCAGCTAGATGGCTGATTGTTTATCTTCAGGTCTTTAAGGCTTCAGGTGCTATATCTTTTGGTTTTATCTTTTCTTCTTGTTGTAATGTAAGTAAAGACAGTAAGACAGTGCTGGCTTACATTAATGAAAAGAAAGGTTTAAAGCAAATATTTAAAAAGTTATCATCCTGGTAGCCAATGCCCCCAAAAGGTGCGCAAACAATGATTTTCTGCATCAAGTGATTAAATATTATTTTTAAAATAGTTTTATTGGCATTGCCTTCACATATCATACAAATTAATCATTCAACAGTATTGAGAAGAGTTGTGCAATCAAGAAAACAATCAATTTCAGAACATTTTCTTCTTTTACTTATTGTTGTTAGCTCCTAATTTCCACCCAACTTCCCCTGCCATGCCTCCAGGTAACTAGTAATCCAGTTACTGTCTTTATAGATTTATCTATACTGGATTTAATATATTGAAAACCATATAAAATAGGAGGCAAACAACCAACAACAATGACTAGATAAAACATAGAAATACTTCAATCACAAAAAAAGCAGAAAATGTTAAAATCTGAAACAACTTTTAAATTAGTCAAAAAGAAGATAAAAAGATAAGGTATTACATTTCAACCCAACTACATCTGTCACTTACATACCTGAAGTTAGGGGCAATTCACTGAGACTTAGTCCAGGTAGGGACCTTGCAAATGGGTTTTAGGCTTCCAGTGTCATCACAGCCTTCTGTAACCTGGGTGCCCATAATTTAAGCTCTGATATCACTCCCTCCCTCAGGTTTGGATTTTATTATTAACAATCCTTGGCTCACAGATGCTGGTGTGTTTCTTCCATGTGGACTTACTTGATGTTTCATGTAGATGACTGCTTACTTGAAAACAAACTTTAAGATCTCAGGCTCTAACATCCCTGAGGTTAGCCCAAATCAGAAAATCAGAAAGCAACAAATGTTGAAGGGGATGTGGTGAAATAGGAACCCTCCTCCTTTGCTGGTGGTTATGTAGATATGTATAGCCACTGTGGAACGCAATATGGCAATACTTAAATAAAATGGAAATTGATCTACCTTATGACCCAGTCACCCCTGTACTGGGCATATACTCAGAGGAGGTAAGAAATAAAAGATGACAAGTCATCTGCGCTCCAATGTTTATGGTGGTGCAATTCACAATCACAAAGACTTGAAAACAGCCTAAGTTTCCATCAGTAGATGAGTGGATTAGTAAACTTTGGCATATACACACAATGGAGTACTATGCAGCATTGAAAAGCACAAATGATCACATGAAACATGCCATTTCATGGGAATAGTTGGAAGGAATCATGTTAAGCGAGGTAAACCAAGCTCAAAATGACAGGTATAATAGGAGTCCCTGAGGTAAGTACAATCAGCACAGCAGGAATAGAAGAATAGACACTTATTTCACAATACATGGGTGGAAGCAAAGGCAGTCAGGGGGAGGTCAGACCAAACCCAGGGAGGTACATGTGAGTCCAACATAAAGAAGGGGGAAGGGGGAAGGAGGAGGGAGAACAGGGGTGGTGAGAAATTGAGATGATGACATGGGGGGAACAGGGCACTAACCCACCCAGGGGGAGAGTACTGGTTGTGTCCCCCACAGAATTGGAATGTGCATACAGACCCCACCATGATGTGCCAAACTAGGAGGGCAATGTAACACATGTAGGAATCCATGAAAAGACTGGACTATAGGGCTGGCCCCAACCAATGCCAGCCTGACCCCCACCCTGGAACTGTATGCCACAGAGAATGACACTAGACCTTCTGGTTGGGGAAAGGAACCAACCTACCATATCCAGATGGAAGCAAAGCAAAGGAAGGGGGAGGAAGGGAGTGGAGCACACCCTGGCCCACCAAGCCCTGAGGACGCTAGCCCCACTGGGAGCAGCCAATGCACAGAGAGGACCATATGAGATACAACATCCCACACTGACCCATAGCCCTACAGGGGACAACACTGGAAACCCAGTGTGGGATGTGTGCACGATCCGACCCCACCACACCGAGGCAAAACACTAAGGGTGTCCAACAGAATAGCAAGGGGAGCAGAGCAAGGAGTACCAAAAATAGACTTTGGTGCCAGGGCGTGGCACCTCATCAGACCCGATTGGAAAAAACTCCTAAAGGTCAACAAACATACCTTGAACTATTTACAGGCTTTTTTTGTTGTTGTTGCTGTTGTTGTTTGTTTTCCTGTGTCACTTTGTGTGGTGCTGTCTTGTTTTTATGTGTATATTTTTATCTCTGCAGGCTTATCTAAGAAAGATAGGTGGCATAAACAATCTGTAGGAGAAAACAATGGGACCGATGGTTCCAGAGGGACAGGGGAGAAGGGGAGGTGGGGGGAAGGAAGTGGTTTTAATAAACC
>NW_022103951.1:7031783-7034334 GCF_000313985.2 Echinops telfairi
CTGGTTTCTATATCACACTTTGATATAGTGCTCATATATTCATTGATCTCTTCATGAGGGTATTAAGAAATATGTTATAAGAATTAATTGTTCTTATATCGGGGCTAGAGTTAAGTGTGACATTCCTGTGGCCTTAAGGTTGACCCACCTGAGTATGAGAAGACACAGATGACTGCTATCCCAAGATTATGGAATTGGTGGTTGTTGGATTTTGGTTCAGTATCCATTGTTTTGAGGTTGTCCACTTACTGGTGGCCCAGAACTATGTTTACTATTTTAATGCTCTCCTTGCTTTCTTATGACATGTATTACACTGGCAGGCATGGTTCTTCCTTTGCAAATGAATATTAATGAAAGTTTTGCCCTATCACCAACCCCCATTTTTTGTGTAAATAGTTTCCAGTCACTTAAAAGTTTAAGCTGTATACATCAACAATTCCTGTATTGTGGTCTGGAGCAAGTGTACACTTGTAAAAATTCCCTTTCTCAATAATGTTTTAAATTCTATACCATTGGCTAAGTTAATGACACTATTCATAGAATTGGCTAAGTTAAAGACATTATCAATAGAATTAACTTATGCCTCGGGGGAATGACTTATCATGTTCTCTATCATAAAATTATTATTTCTAAAGTGAACCAGACAAACAGATAAACCATAGATTTATAACTGGATTTTGGCTCACACTTAATTCTAGCCCCAATATAAGAACAATTAATTCTTATAACATATTTCTTAGTACCCTCATGAAGAGATCAATGAATATATGAGTGCTATATCAAAGTGTGGGGCTGATTTCTCAGAATGAATTCAACCATGGTGACATGTGTTGGGTAAAACCTGTGGGAGTGGAGCCTTTGCTGATGGGTACAATTCAAGATAAGGAGAAAATGCAGAAAAAAATCTGCTAATGTTTGGAACTTGAAACATATGAAGTATGACTCTGGGACAATTAGAAATGGTGAAAAATAAAATGGAGCACATAAAATGGATATCCTTGGCATTAATAAGCTTAAATGGACTGGTATTGATCATTTTGAATCAGAACATCGTATGATTTACTCTTTATGGAATAACACCATCAAGAAGAATGACATGGCATTCACTGTCAAACAGACATTGAAATATCCATCATGCAATACAATGCTGTGATAGGACAATATCTACCTGCTTTCAAGGAAATCCAATCAATACAACTATTACTCAAGTTTATGCACCAACCAAAAATCTGGTGATGGAGAAATTAAATTCTACCAACCTTTTCAGTCTGAAAGTGGTCAAACATGCAAACAATATTCATGGATAATTATTGGTGATTGGAATGCAAAAGCTGGAAATAAAGAGGAAGAAAGAGTAGTGGGAAAACATGGACTTGGTGATTGAAACAAAGCTGGGGAATCACATGATAGAACTTTGCAAGACCAATGACTTGTTCAATAGCAAATGCATTTTTTCAACAACAAAAACAAAATATAAACATGGACTTCTCCAGATGGAATACACAGAAATCAAATTGACTAAACTGTTGGATGAGACAATGGAGAAGCTCAATATCAGTAGCTAAAACCAGGCCAGGGGCTGACTGTGGAACAATCAATTGTTCACATGTAAGTTCAGAATAAAGCTGAAGAAAATTAAATAGGTCCAAGAAATCCAAAATATCACCTTAAGTCTATCTCACCTGAAATTCTAGAACATTTCAAGAACAGATTTTAGGCATTGAACACTGATGACAAAAGACCTGATGATATGTGGGAGGACATAAGACCATCCATCATCCATGAAGAAAGCAAATGGGCACTGAAAAGGCAGGAGAGAAAGAAATGTTCAAAGTGGGTACCAGAAGAGACTTTGAAACTTGTTCTTAAACAGAGTAGCTAAAGCAAATGGAAGAAAGATTGACATCATAGAGCGGAATAGAAAATTTCAAAAGGCAGCTCAAGAAGACAAAGGCAAATATAATAAAACATGTAAAGACCTAAAATTAGAAAACCAAGGAAGGGGTGGGGGGCAACCTAGGGACAAGGGAACAACAAGTGAACTAAAATTAATGGAGAGAAGGGCATAGGATGCTTAGTGGGGCTTAATCAAGGGCAGTGTAGCAGCGAGGAATTACTAAACCCAAGTGAAGACTGAACATGATGGTGGGACAAGAGGAAAGTAAAAGGAAATAGAGTAAAGAACTAGGAGGCAAAAGACATTTATAGAGGTCTAAATACAGGCATGTATATATGTAAATATATATAAATATAAATATATATAATGAGAGAGGAACAGAACAATGTACTCATATCTGTATGTTAAGAATTAAGGTTGCAGATGGACATTGGGCGTCCACTCAAGTACTCCCTCAATGAAAGAACACTTTGTTCTATTAAACTGATATTCCATGATGCTCATCTTCCCAGTGACGAAAGCTGATGGTGCCTGGCTATCAAAAGATATAGTATCTGGGGTCTTAAAGGCTTGAAGATAAACAAGCAGACATCTAGCTGAGATGCAACAAAGCCACATGGAAGAAGCACACCAGCCTGTGTGATCATGAGGTGT
>NW_022103951.1:7035173-7037208 GCF_000313985.2 Echinops telfairi
CAAAAAGAACTAGTTGACAGTCCACCATTTCAGGAGCTAGCATATGAGTAAGAGTCAATGATGCTGAAGGAAAAAGTTCGAGCTGCAATGAAAGCATTAGCCAAAAACAAGGCTCCAGGAATTGATGGGATACCAATTGAAATGTTTAAGCAAGCAGATGAAGTACTGGAAACCCTCACTTGCCTATGCCAGGAAACGTGAAAGACAGCTAGTTGGCCAACTGATGGGAATCTCCATATATGTACCCATTCCAAAGAAAGGTAACACAACAGACTTCTGTAACTATAGAACAATATCATTGATATCTTGTGCCAGCCAAATTTTGTTGTTGATCATTCAACAAAGGGTGCAACAGTACATTGCCAGGGAACTGCCAGTGGTTCAAGCCAGAATCAGAAGAGGATATATAAGAAGGGCTATCATTACCAATAACAGATGAATTTGGCTCAAAGCAGAGAATAACAAAAATATTTACTTGTGTTTTATTGCCTATACCAACACAGTTGATTGTGTGGATGATAATACATTTTGCATAACCTTGAGAAGAAAATTAATTCAAGAATCATGTGATTCCCCAAACCTGTGTCTGATTGAAAAGGAAGTAAGAAAACCAAAAGGTAGTTATCGTTTAATAAAAATTGAGTCCACAACAGCAAAATCTGCTGTGTAACACCAAGCACTTTAAAAAACAGTCCCAATTGCATGAATTCCCTGCTACCTTTTCTGAAAAGGAATTTATCCAAAGATCCATATGGATGTTGGTTTTTAAATATGGAAGATAGCCAAGTATATTTAGTGTAGCCTGCAAAACCATCTCTTGGGCTCTAAATTGTCTGTGAGTCATTTTGTAATAAGAGTAAGTCAATTACCATGATTCAGAACTGATAATTTTTTAAGGTGCAGCGTACCCTTCGCATCATTGTTTTGTAGTGCCAAAATTCCAGGAATTTACTGAACAGCATTGAAATGTTTCAGAAAGCTGAAGAAGCACTGAAAGCACTCCCTCATCTATGCCAGGAAATTTAGAAGACAGCTACCTGGCCAACTGATTGAAAAGATCTATTATTTGTGCCCATTCCACAGAAAGGTGATCCAACTGGAATGATATCATTGATATCACATGTAGGGAAATTTTACTTAAGAGAATCCAACAATGCCTGCAATGGCACATTGACAGGAAACTGCAAGAAGTTCAAGCTGGATTCGGAAGAGGCCGTGGAATAAGGGACATCATTGCTGATTTCAGATGGCTCTTGGCCCAAAGCAGAGAATACCAGAAAGATGTTTACTTGTGTTTCCTTGACTATGCAAAGGCATTTGACTGTGTGGATCTTAATAAACTGTGGATAACCTTGAGAAGAATGGGAATTCCCCCAGCACTTCATTGTACTTGTTCAGAACTTGCACATGGATCAAGAGGAAGTTGTGCAAACGGAACAAGGGAATACTGCATGGTTTTAAACCAGGAAAGATGTTGATACATCAGTGCCCTAGATGCGGTATAAAGGTATGGATAATGCTGGCAATCCTGTGCCACCCATTCTGTTATATTTTACTTAAGCTCATTTATATTAGGGCATACCTCAGAGAGGTGTCACCATTGGGCTCATCCTTTTGAAGTTGTGCTATTTGTTTCTTTAGTTTTTGATAAATGAAACCCAGGGATGTTGGGCCTACAGCGAAAGAAAACATAACAAGGGGTTGGAGAAAGGGGTATATATGAGAGGTGGGGTGGGGGGGGTAAGAGGGAGATGACATCCAGAAGTCCAGAGGGGGAAAGTATGTTTTGGAAAACATGTAAGATTATGGATGAAAATTTTACAATTATAGCAGTTAAACTGTGGAATGATATGGCATATGTATTGGTTCTCAAGTTATAGCAGAATTTTTTTTTAAAAGGCATAGATCCAGGAATGGGTTAGGGGCTCACACTAAATCCTACCTCCAACTTAAGAACAATCACTTTTTAGACCATGGCCCTGCTCAATACTCACCTTCATGAAATGATTACTGAAGATTAGGGTGCTAAAGCAAA
>NW_022103951.1:7037325-7038354 GCF_000313985.2 Echinops telfairi
TGTGATCCAAAGATGACAATTAAAAAATTTGATTATGGTGAGGAGAAAAGTATCAGAGCCAAAATTATGAACACCAAATTTGTGGAGGGCTATGGGGAGGGTGGGAATCCAAAACCCATCTTCAGAGTATTTAGTCAGACTGAGCCACTGGCAGATGCGCTCTAGCCACAGGCAAGAGTCTCAAACAGCCTTACTATCAGACAGCGACCATTGTAATCTTGATTATGCTGGATTGAACTAGATATGTGGCCACCACATATAAATGTGGTGCTGACCACCCAATAGATGCGACCTGAATCTGTTCTGGATACAATATCTCTTACTGGCTCCATGACAGAAATTTCTTCCCTGGCTTTTTGAATGTTGTTGGAGGTCTTTTCCTTCTTACATATTATTTGAATTTTTGTTTGTATACTATTATATTTTAATCTTACCATCTTAACGTGATTTTATTTAATGTTTTCTGTTGGGTCTTCAAGCAGTGAAGCACAGGAGGAGTGGATGTATAACGATAACGACTACAAGGTGTTATGGGGAATTCAGGGGTCGGGGTGGCTGATGAGGAGGGAAAGGGGATTTTGGGAGTAAGTAATGAAGATGGGAGGGAACACTAGGATGGATTATGATTATGTAACTTATCCTAAAAGCGATTTAACCATAGGGGGTGGTGCTCTATAATTCAAGAGGGGGTGATTGTACAATTCTCTTTGATATGGTTGAATGATTGAACTATTCAATTATATGATATGTAAATTACATGCCAATAAAACTGTTGGGCAAAACAAAAAGAAAGGAAGACCCAAGTGGGTGAAGGCTGAGGGAGACTATGAGTTGAGACAGGGCTGGACAAGGTTGGGAAAAGAACAGATCTATATGACTTTGGGAGCCATGTAAACAATTTTGTTCTTTTTCCTAAAGAAAATGGTGGCTAGAAAAACAAATAAGGCATGGAGGCAGCATCTAACATCTTCTGATTTCACAAAGTAGTATCTGATCTAAAGATAAAATTTAGGAGCTGAATGCTTAAGA
>NW_022103951.1:7038522-7050091 GCF_000313985.2 Echinops telfairi
AAAATGAGAAGCTGATACCAAGGGATCCAGTAGAAAATAAATGTTTTGAGAATGATGAGGGAAACAAATGTACAAAATGCTTGGCACAATGGATGGATGTATGGATAGTGATAAGAGTTGTATGAGCCCCCAATAAAATGATTTTTTTTAAAAGAGCTGAAATATTTAACAACTTTCCCTCATGGTTCTTTCCTTTCCTGTCCCAAGTGATCCTTTGTCCTCCTGCCCCATGGAACCCCACAGACCAGCAGAGCCTAGTTTGAAAGCTGGATAAAGCTCAATCTGCTTCTTTCCCAGATAAATAGGTATAAAGATTGGAGTAACTGAGATGGAACTAGATCACAGGACTTCTGACTGCTACCTCATCCAGTCACTGCCCAACACACCTAGATTTACCAAAGCTAGTATCTTCTGCTATCCTATACTAGAAAAAGGTATGTCTTTCTAAAGCTCCATAGAAGGAAACAAATCTCTCTAAAACCTTTCTGAAATAATTGTAGAAACTAAAGAGCAACTTAGAAGGAGAACATTTTTTAAAAAAATGTTAAATGGACTTCTTTTTAATTTTCATATATGTGAGCGACTAAAAGACATCATTAGCTCTCTTGGTAACATCAAGGACTTCCCACTCATCTGTGTGTCTGAGACAGCCATAAATACATTTCTGAATGTTTTAATTTCATGCATTTTCAAACTAACAATGCCTTTCTTGGACATCAATAACTCTTGAGATTGTTTAGACAGCCCTAATATTGACAGGAAACAATAGGCTTCCACGTTCCAACTTTATCAACATGGATTTGATACATTCTGTTGAAGAATGAAATTTTATCAACTAGCTTCCATTGAAGTCATGGTCAAGTTATTTTTAGCCTTAGAATGTGTTATGACAATGCATTCAAAAGTGCATTGTTCTGATGGTTCCCAGTGTTTGGCATGGGGATTACTAGTGACAAATAGTAGTCTTTATAATCTTGTAGCATGTAGGTTTTGATAAATTAACAAGACCATATTTTCATTTCCGGAGAAAATCATCAATCTCTAATGGATAACTATGTGTCAATCCCTCCACCTCTGGCACAAACAAAAACTCATGGCTTATTTGGCATTAATAGGAAACTGCTTTGGGGGACCAATCAGTATGGCTGAGACTCAAGTTCAACTTCTAATGTGTTAGTCTGGGTAGACTAGAGAAGCAAATCCACAGAAACACATATATAAAGGAGAGAGTTTTATATCAAGGGTAAGTGTACATTAAGAAAGCATCCCAACCTAGTGCTGTCCAAGCCCATAAGTCCATTAGTCCATATGTCTGACATTGATCTACAAAGTCCTCCTCAATCTCACAAAACACATGCAATGATTCTGACTGCAGGAGGAAAGCCAAATCACTCAACTTGTAAGCATCTCAGCACTGGCAGAGGTCTCCACACGGCTGCTCCAGCACCCAGCGCTGCATGAGGGTAGGTCCATATGGCTTCTCCTCAGGGATGTTTGCAGGAAGTGACCCTTGCCAGCTGAATCAGATAACTTGTTAAAGCAGTTTCACCCTGGTCCGACCATCAGAGAGCAAGAGACCCGAGAATTAGAAAGGCGAAGCTCACTGAACCATCTAGCTCTGCCCTTCGATTAATCCCACATGTGTTTATCAGCCAGCTTGGCACAATAAATCTTAACTATCTCAAATTGGATGGGGATTGGAATCCTTGATGTAAACTTGGGTCAATGAATGAAGATATGAGTTTTAATCCTACTTCTGACATAATGGTTAATTTAAAGGAGCTCTAGGAGGGTGTAGAGAAGCCCTAGTTGCTTAGTGGTTACACGTTGGGCTGATAATTTCAAGGTCAGCAGTTTGAAACTACTAGCCATTCCAATGGAGAAAGACAGTGCTTTCTACTCCATAAAGATTTATAATCTCAGAAATTCACAGAAGTTCAAGCCTGCCCTATAGGGTAACTATGATTTGGCATCAACTCAATGGCAGTGAGCTTTTGTGGTCTAGTGGGTTACACATTGGGATGCTAACTGCGAGGTCTGTAGTTTAAACCACCAGCTTCTCTGCAGGAGAAAGATGAGGTCTTCTACTCCTGGAAAGAGTTAAAGTCTCAAAAATCCATAAAGGTAGTTCTACCCTGTCTGATCGTCACTGTGAGTCAGAACTGACTTGATAGCAGTGAATCTTTTAGTAAAAATTGATTAGTGCCATATGCTCAATTGACTTTACATATACGCTTGCTCAGAGCAGTCTTAATTTATGCCTTTTGTCCTGGCTTAATTATTAATAGTGCCTCTTTCAACCTCTACAAATGTCCCGATTAGATGATGCCTAACTGTGCATCACTAATCTGTTGTACTTAGCACTGCTCAAATATTGGGTATACTAGATTTTCACTCTACCATATGAACTGAAAAATGGAATTAGACTATTATGATTAAGAGTGAAAACTCAAACTGAAAATTCATGAAGTCAAGAGAAGTGGGAGAATCATGATGGGTCATGAGTAAGTCAACATTTTAAGTGATTCAAATTTATGAATAAGTAGAAACTCCTAAATTGATAAATACCTGAAAAATAGATAATGAGGAATTAGTTTGGAGGAAAGAAGAAAAATGAAAAGACTTACAAAGAAACTCAACATTTTTCACTTAATGCTGGAAACTCGTGGTAAATACATATGAGATTCCAATGCCAAACTGATCCACTCTGAGGCAAATTCCTAAGAATTTGGTATTCTGATGAGATTCCTTTTCTCTTACTGATTATTCTAGTTTAAGTTCAGAAGATGACCTGAGGGCAAAGACTTGAATGCTAGAAGTTCATTTGGAAGGTAGTCCCAGGATGAATTAGTAGAAATGTAGATGGGTTAGGGAAAGAAGCCAATTTTAAAAAGCCAAGCTAGTTGTGCACAAGTCTATTCCACGTCATAATTATTCTATAGGGCAGATTAGAACTGCTGCATAATGTTTCATAGACTGTAAGGAGCCCTGGTGGCATAGTGGATATGTGTTGGGCTGTGATCAGCATGCTTGGCAGTTCAAAACCACCAGCAGCTCTGCAGGAGAATGACTGGGAATTCTATTCCCCTGAACAGTTACAGCCTTGGAAACCCACATAGGGTTGCTATGAGTCAGCATTAACTCAATGATAGTGAGTTTTTGTTTTAAAGGCTTTTAAAATTTTTACTGTGAATTGAGTGAAGGTTCATAGAGAAAATCAGTTTTTTTATTCAATAATTTATACACATTTTGTTTTATGTCATTGATTGCAATCCCTAGAGTGAAATATCAGCTATCTTACTTCTTCCTGGTGCTTCCTGGTTACATTTCTCCCTGTTTCCTAAGAGCTCTGAACTTTATTCTTGGGCCAATTCTGCCTTTTTAAATTAAAACAGTTGGTTCACCTAAGAAGCACATATTTTTCAAGTGTTACAGTTTCCCTTATATACATGAGACCTGCAAATCTTTACAGAAGCAGACTTTTGCTCGAATGAGCAACTAGCGGATTTAAACTGCCAGACTTTGATTTGCAGCTGAGCACTTTAACCACAGCGCCAACGGGTTCATATAGGACTCTTTAGGAAGCCAATACAGGTACATTAATGAGAAAATTATTACTATAGAAAACTGGGGCTCGATCATGATAGGGATTCCTAGGAGACAGCATAGACTCAGAATCATCCACCCAAGGGAGGAAGAAACTGAAACGTTTATTCACCACTCCCTATCATTATTGGTGGAGGGCTGCTCCCAGAAGGACTTATTTTTTGGCACCTGTAGTCTGTCCTTTGCATGAACTAGACATGCTTCTGTGGCCTGAGGAAGTGTGCAAGACACATCGGTGCATGTGTTTGAAATAGGGTACCATTGACAGAAACCCTGAGAACCAAAGGCAACGGCAGGGCACTGACAGCACACACAACATGGATCATGTTTTCAGGTAGTCTGAAAGTGTTTCTGTTCATTGCTATAGACATTGCATTACATAGTCCTCATTTATTTATCTCATTCTTTTATTCTTAAAATATTATGTAGCACCCGCCATATGATTAGATCTTAGCAATCAGGATAATGGGAAAAAACAAGATAGACCAATTTTGTATGGATATTTGGTTTCACAATAGTGGCCTCTGAATTTATATAATGTGAAAAATATTAATTTACTAGTATGAATGTAGTGATGCTGAAGTTACTTTAAAATGATTTCTCTTTTTGTTCCATGCTAATGGGACCGAATTTTCAGGATTCAGCATATGTAGAGCTAAAAACAGTATGACTCTCTTGCCCCATGCACCTTATTCAACTAAACTCACTCTGTGCGACTTCTAGGATAGCAGTTTGATAAAGTAGAAGAGATGAAGACAAAAATGAGGGAGGCGCTGTCAGCCATCCAAATAGATACATTTGAAAAATGTTTCCAAGAATGGAAAAGCAGATTTGACAAATGTATAAAGTGTAATGGAGAGGTGCTTTGAAGATGATAAGGTTGTTTTATTGAAAAAAAAAGTAAATACATAGCTTTGAAAAACATTCCTTTGGGGGGGGCAGTAACCCCTCATACAATTGAACTTCACCAGATGAAACTAAATATAGACAACATCTATGGAAAGAAACAATGGAGTAGTTCAATATCATCAAACAAAAAGAAGCTGTGTTAGGCAGGGTTCTTTAGAGAAACAAAACCAGGACACTTAGATAGATAGATAGATAGATAGATAGATAGATAAAATAGGTACAGCAAGAAGGAATATACGGGCTAATTAATCCACAAAGTAGTACACAGGGCTCAGTTTAACTCACTTTTGCGGAACAGTTAATATACTGAACGTCCTTCAACTCACTTGGGCTGCCAGTCCAAGGTCAAGGAAGCAGACAAGCAGGCAGAGTTGGCCCAACTGCAGCAGAGAGCAGGGTAGCGCAGCAACTGTCAGTAGTGCAGGAGCTCAGCGAATTAGACCCCAATGGGATCTAGAACTCAAGAAATGCCCAGAACATGATCTCAAAGGAACCTCAAGCTCGAAGGCCGAGGAAAGTATTTATCTTGGTTGCCCTCTAATCAAGCCTCGGCCAGATTAAACTACACCCACATGTTTCTATGGAGGCCTAGTTGGCACAATAAGCCTAAGTATCACACAAGGCAAGCTGCCAAATGTGGAACCAGCAATTGGTCGTATGCAAGGTCAGGCTGAAACGGAAGTAAAATTAAAGCAAGTACACACAGGCCAAAATACAACTTTGAATATATCCCAACATAATTTAGAAAACATCTCTAGAAGTGATTTGACACATTAAACACTAATAACAAAAAACCTAACAATTTATGGGATATCAAAAATATCATACCTGAAGAAAGCAAAGGAGACAAGAAAGAACAAAAAGGCAAAGTGAATGTCAGAGAAGACTTTGATATTTGCTCTTGAATATAAAGTAGCTGAAGGAAATTGAAAAAAGGATTAAGTAATAGAGCTAAACAGGTGATTTCAAGGGCAGCTCAAGAAGACAAAGGAAAGTATAATTAATTGTGCAAACACCTGTAGTTAGAAAGGCAAAAATGAAGAACATGCTAAACATAGGTAAAGCTGAAAGAATTGGAAGAAACTCAACATAAACATTGAGTTTCAATACTGAAGGATCCCTTGGGCAAAATATTGAATGATGCAAGAAGTTTCAAAAGAAGAAGCAAGGAATGTACAGAGTCACTATACCAAAAAGAATTAGTTGACTTGCAACCATTTCAAGAAGTAGTATGTAATAAAGAACCAACGGTACTGAAGAAACAAATTCAAGCTGCATTGAAAGCATTAATGAAAATAAGGCTCCAGGAACTGACAGAATACTAATTGAAATGTTTCAGCAAACTATGAAATACTGGAAGCAATCATCTATGCCATGAAATTTGGAGGACAGTAACTGAAAAATTTACAAGAGAGGATTCATATTTGTGCTCCTTTTAAAAAGGTGAGTTAAAAGAATATGGGAATTATTGAACAATATAATTAATACCACATGTATGATTCTCTTTGCTAAATATGTTTTTTAAATATTTGCACAGTACATCAACAGGGAGCTGCCAGAAATTCAAGTAAGATTGAGAATTGGGCTGCGAATGAGAGCTATCAATCCTGACATCAGACCCTGGCAAAGCAAAGAATACAGAAAAATATTTGCTGCGCATTTTGACTGTGCAAATGCATTCACTTTTGTAAACCCTAACAAACCATGGATAACATTATATAGAATGGGAATTGTGGAACACTGAATTGTGCTCATGGGGGCCTATATATGGATCAGAGCAGTGTGGGAGTAGAACAATATTACATGGTTTAAAATCAGGAAAGGTGTGCATCAGAAGGGCAGTCTTTAACCATATTTATTCAATGTGTATGGTGAACAAATAATTTTTTTTACAAAAGTAGACTATCTGAAGAAGAATGTGGCATGAGGCTTGGAAGAAGTCCTATTAACAACCTGCACTATGCAGATGACACCGCCTTGCTTGCTGAAAGTGTGGGGGACTTGAAGCATTTGCTGATGATGATCAAGGACTGCAGCCTTCAGTGTGGATTGCAACTCAATGTCAAGAAAATGCAAATTCTTACAACTGCAATAGTAGACAATATCATGAAAAACAGAGAAAAGATTGAAGTTGTCAAGGAGTTCATTTTGGTTGTATACACCATCGATGCTCATGGCAGCTGTAGTCAAGAAATCAAGTGATGTGTGGCATTTGGGCAAATCTGCTGCACGCGACCTTTTTAAAGTGTTGAAGAGCAAGGAAGTCACCCTGAGGACTAATGTGTGCCGGACCTAAACCAGCATATTGTTAAAAGCCTGTGAAAGTTGGAATGAAGACTACCAAAGAATTGATGCATTTTAATCATGGTTCGGCAAAGAATATTAAAAGTACTATGGACTACCTGAAGAACAAACAAATTTGTCTTGGAAGTAAACCAGCCAAAATGCTCCTTAGAAGAAAGGATGGTGAGAGACTTTGTCTTAATTATTTTGGACATGTTGTCAAAAGAATGTTGTCGGTAGAAAAGGACATCACGCTTAGTTAAGTATGGGTTGGCTGAGTGAAAAAGAGGAAGACTCTCAACTAGATGGACTGACACAGGAGCTACAACAATGGGTTCAAACATAGCAATTATGAGAATGGTGCAGGACTGGGCATTATTTCATTCCTTTGTATTCTGGATTGCTGTGAATCAAACAGACTTGAAAGCACTTAACAACTAACAACATATTATTTTCTGAGCTGAAGATAAATTGAAATTTAGAGATGAAGTTTATGGAATGCCCAGTCAGGATATTAAAATACATTCATAAATTTGCCCAATTTTTATCATTTTTTGTCCCGGCAAATTTATTATTTTCACATAATTCAGAAAATAATGTAAATGTATATATATATTTAAGTAAGATATACATATAGCCACTCACCTTTTCTTTTGAAATAAAATGACTAGAGTATTTATTAGCAAAATGATAGTATTTAATAGAGAAATGATTAAGAATCTTAACTCAAAAGACTGAATCAATATTGCTAACAATCAATCAGTCAATCATTATGATCAATTAAAATACTCAAAAGTCCTTTTAAAAGTATCACACATGCAATATGTTTATATGTTAAAGAAGTTTCAATGCGTGAGTAAGTCTTTCATAGTTAAAAAATATAAAATGAAAATAACTTTTTAGAACCCCCGCTATTGAGTCTTCCTCTCCTAGGCTTTCTGGGAAGATGTACTCATTTCTTCTTTCCAAATTCACTGAAACTGGTTTACAATGTCAGATGTTATCCTCTTCTTACTGAACACCAAGCGCTGGTAATAATGCCTGTACAAGTATATTCAGTGCATAGTGGCTCACTTATGGTTAAAAATAAATAAAACAAAAACAACAATAAAAGCACGTCTCACCCTCTGGCAAGAAATTGTCATTTTGTTGTCCTTGCAAGAAGATTCACAGAAGGTCCATCCAGGTGCTTTATGTAAAAATAACAGTTCCCTCCAGCTACATAACCTAGATTTTAAATAATTTAAAATTAGTTACTTGGAAGGAAAATGCTCAATAAACATATTCTAGGGTTTTGACAAAATAGCAACCCTCCTTTTTCCCCTCAGGGGTATGTCCACCCCCAGTGAAATGAACACGTTCTTGTTGTGGCTGTTAGGGGCCTTGGAGTTTGTTCCAATTCATAATGACCCTCTATAGGGTCTCTAAAACCGTCAATGTGTATAGGGGCAGACAGCCTCATCTTTCTCCTGTATAGATTCTAGTGGGTTTAGAGCTACTGACTTTGAAGTTAGCATTCCAAAGCCTAACTCATACTGTCACCAGCGCACCTTGACCCACTGCTTAGTCTCTGCAAATCATAGTCTTCCAATTTCCTTGCTGGTGATTGGTTCAGTGGGAAGCATGTCAGCCCTAGTCCTGACCAGTGGGTGAGGCTGACGTCCGATAGAGGGCTTCTGAGAAAATTATTCTTGCTCTTAGAGATTCACAAGGGACAATTCAGCCCCCTTTTTTGCATGGACATTTTCATGCCATATGTGATACCTTCGTGTGAGTAGAAGGAGTATTTAGACTGAAATAAAGCCACCATGATGCAGATGGCATAGCACAGAGAGAGAAATCTTGGGAATTGGATTATTTTGGAGAATTAATGGTTTAACCAACCCTGAAATTCCCCCATCTCCGGATTCCAGGTAATGTGAGAATACAGGCTTTCCTTATTGTTTAAACAAGTAGAGATAAAAGATGTTTGAAATTTGCAGATACTTAAATGATAAAGGGTAGCTTGCATGATACCACAGCGTGATTTCCCCGACGAGCAGATTCTGATAATATTATTTAGTGGCCAGGAGGTTTATTAAGTGGGCGTAAGGGGCAAAAAGAAACGATGAATTGTGATATAGGCCAATGACAGCCCTGGGTAACCTAATGGGGAAATCTGGAGCTAAATTGATCGTTCAGTGTTGACCACATTTGGGTGAAAATACAAAACCACACACTCCACCTCTATACCTTCCTCTCCATTAGTTGGAGATTCGGCTTCCCCACCCCCACCCGGCTTCCCCTTCGGAAGGGCGTGTTCCATTCCTCTATCAGTTTGTCCTGCTGTGGTGGCTTTATTGCTGTGATGCTGGATCATCCACAGTAAAGAGATTTCAGTGGAGCTTCCAGATTAACAACGGATTTGTTGCTGTTGTTAGGTGTCATCAAGTGGACTCTGACTCGTGCACAACAGAATAAAACACCACTTGGTCCTTCGCTGTCTTCACAATTGTTGTAATGTTTGAACCCTTTGTTGCAGCCAATATATCAGTCCCTATCTAGACATCAACTCTACTAAACATAGTATCCCCTTACAGGGACTGGTCTCCTCTGACAATGTATTTTAAGTATATGAGAAAAGTCTCGCCATCCTCTAAGATTAGCAGCCAGCCCAACACCTACCTCACAGTGCCACCAGAACCTTGTGACATTGCCTTGTCCATGACAGGTCTGTTTGTTCTTCTAGGAGTCCATAATATTTTCAATAGTCTTCATCAACAGCATAACTCAAGTGTATCAATTCTTCACTCTTTCTTATTCCTTGCTCAATATTCACATGCTTATGAAACAATGGAAAATACGGTAATTTAGGTCAGGATCACTTTTATCCTCAAAGTGATATCTTTGCTGTTTAATAATTTAAATAAACTTGTGCAGCAACTTCGTCTAATGTAATACTCCACTTGATTTCTTCACTGCTGCTTCTATGATTATTGATGGAATTGGTGTATTCAAGTAAAATAAAATCCTTGACAATGTTGTCTATTCCAATGAATAGATGTTGTCTATTACAATGAAATAGAATAGAGAAATCAGAAATAAAACCATATACAAACAATTGAGTGTTGATAAAGAGCTGACATATATTAGATTGGGGAGAAAGAGTCTCCTCAATAAATGGTACCAGAAAAAGTGGCTCTGCATTTGCAAAAGAACGAAACAGGACTCATAGCTCACACAAGATTTAAAAAACAAAACTGAGGATGACTTGAAGTTCTAAATGTTAATTCTAGAACGATAAAGATCATCAATGCAAAATAGGAAAAGGCTTAATGACCCTAGTATAAGGCATAAACACTACCACACCTAAAGGAAAACACTCACACAACAGAAAACAAAATAGAGGGCAAGAACATCCTAAATATATAACATTTGTATGTATCAAAAAACTTCACCCCAAAACTAAAAAGAAAACCTACAGAGAGAGAAAAAAAATCAAGGAATGATATATCAGACCACTATCAAAAATAGATCACACCAAAAACTCACTGACATCAAGTCAATGCTGCCTCTTAGTGACCCAAGAGGACAGAGGAGAACCTCCCTTGCAGATTTCTGAGACTTTAATTCTTTATGAGATTAGAAAGTCTCATTTTTCTCTCTAGGAGTGGCTGGTGGTTTTGAACTGTTGCCTTTGTAGTTAGCTGCCCAACATATAACCCAGAGTGCTTCTTAAAGACAAGGGTGATGAGATTTTGTCTTGCATTTTTTTGGCTTGTTGTCAGGAGAGACCAGTCCCTGGAGAAGGACGTCACGCTTGGTCAAGGAGAGGGGCAGCGGTAAAGAGGAAGGCCCTCAATGAGATGGATTGACACAGTGGCTGCAACAATGGGCTCAGGCATGGGAATAATTGTGAGGAGGGCGCTAGACCAGGCAATGTTTCTTTCTGTTGTACATAGGAGCCAATCTACCTGCATCTAACAACCATAGCAACATGTCTATTGTTTTAACACAATTTGAGGGAGTTCTCTGTTACAGGAGTGAGGTAGTATGCCGTTTTAATCTCTGCCCTACTAGACAATGTGACTTATTATGACCTGCTGAAAGATTAAAACCTTGGCTCTCTTAAAGACTTTTGTGACCTAGGTTTCCTGACTATGTGCTGTTAGAAGCAGGAAGACAAACGTTGACTTTCAGACATATTTGGTTTCTCGCTGACCTTCCGATTTGGGATTTAACAGCACCCACACTTTCTTAAAATATTGTGAGTTCCAGTAGGACTTTACAATGAATTGTAGAAGCCAGAGACATGAAGAAATATACTAAGGGGATAAGTGGATGGTTGTGGGGTGGGGCAGAGATGAGGGGTGGAGCAGTATAATAACTTGGAAAAGTTTTACATCGGGGACATCATTTTTAAAAAAATAGTTTTATTGGCATATACCTCACACATCATACAACTTCATCATTCAGCTACATTAAGAAGATTCGTGCAATAATCGCCACAATCAATTTCCATTTTCTCTTTGCACTCATTGTTATTCAGGCCCATCAACCCATTCTCCCTTGCCATCCTCTGACTTATTATCAATCCAGTTACTGTCATGATAGGTTTACCTATCCTGGATTTCATATACAGAAAACCATGCAACACACAAACAGGAAGCAAGCAAGCAAACAAACAAATCCAACAATGATTAAACAAAACAGAAAACCTCAATCAAAAGGAAAGGAGAAAATATTAAAAACAGAATCAACTTTAAAATGTGTCAAAATGGAGATGAAATGA
>NW_022103951.1:7052066-7098076 GCF_000313985.2 Echinops telfairi
AAAAATGCAATAATTGATTTATCCATAAATACCTAAATATTACAACTAAGCCATTGTCGGTGGGGTTTGGTGTAATCAAATGTGGTTTGATATTTACTGAATGGCCAATTAACATTGCTTGAATTCCTGGCCACATCATTCCTTGATTGAAATTCCTCCCTTGATTTTGCCAGCTTTTCCAATTCCTGTTGCAGCCTCAGTCTCAGTGACTTTTTCCTGTTGGTCTATAAACATACGTCATTATGTCTGGCTTCTACTCTCCATATAGTCACAGATCATATTAATTCTTGCCTTTTAAACCCAACATGAACTGTAGGACCTACCCTCATACATCTTTGCACTTCCTAACAGGTTCCAACTTATATGGTCCCAGAACAAGCAAACAAACAAAAAACAATTGTTATTCACCATAAAACAAGTTTAGCTTTTCAATTTCACCATTTAATCCTTTTATCATGTTAAAAGTCTGTTCAAAATCTTGAGTTCATATTTGGATGCCACATGTGAAAGGGAGAAATTACTCATTTGTTGAATTTGATTAGTCTTTAAATTCCCTTTTATTTCTAGAATCTGCTCTTACTTTTCTTTTAATGTTTTTGAATTATTCTCTTATGTTGATAATACTCTAAATATACCTCTGTGACAATATTCACTACACTTTTATTACTACACAGTAAAGCCCTGGGTTACAAATATTAGACTTACGGACAACTCACATTTCCCCTTTAATGTGATGTAAATTCTCACCAAAGTCTTCATCACAATCACCTTCCATTTGCTGCACATGTACCTTTTAAATCATTGAAAAGGCACTGAGCCTTCTTGCACCAAATTGGGCTAAATAAAAACCATATGCACCTGTTTGGACTAAATACAAATTCTGCTTAGGAATGGATCTCATTCATAACGTGGGCCAGCCTATATTTATTTTGTACTTTTGTTCGCTTAGTAAATTGATGCTTCCTTGAAAGCAGAAACTACATTCTTCTTCACTGCATTCCCAGTAAAGTATTTTTTTGATCAAATGAATAACCCTGTTCTAATCTAAGAGTTTGTAATTTCTGAACCGCACCAGTGACTCCTTTGTGGTCACTGTAGCAGATGTTTTGGGTGCCCCACATCACCTACTCTCTGTCTCTGTCTTAGTCAGGGTTCTCTAAAGAAAAGGAGCCAGTGAGAGAGTGCAAGATTTATTTGAAGCAAATGACTCATACCACTGTGGAGGGCTAAAATCCTTACTGCTATTGAGACCATGCCTAATCATGTTGTGGTTGTTAGGTTCATCAAGGCTGTTATGTAATGTTCTTTACAGTGAGTCTTAATCCATTCTGAAGACCTCAATCCTTGATCTTCATTGGCAAGGGCTTCAAGTCCTCCTCACTTTCAGCAAGCAAGGTTATGTCATCGGCATATCCCAGGTTGTTGATAAACCTTCCTCCAATCCTGGTGCCACAGTCCTCTTCATATAATCCAGCTCCTCTGATTTGCTTGGCATACAGATTGAATCATTATAAGGAGAGGCTACAACCCTGCCACACACCTTTCCTGATTTTAAACTATGTAGTTCTGTGCCCTTGTTCTGTTCTCACAACGTATCTCTTGAACCATTCAGAGGTTCCCCATGAGCACAATGAAGCATTCTGGAATTCCCATTCTTCAGGTTATCCATAGTTAATTAGGATCCACACAGGCAAATGCCTTGGCATAGCCAATAAAAACAAGTAAATCTCTTTCTGGTATTTTCTTTGCTTTCAGCCAAGAGTCATCTGACATCAGCAATGCTATCCCTTCTTCCATTTCCTATTCAAAATCCGACCTGAGCCCCTGGCACCTCCCTGTCATTATACCACTGTATTCAGTGTTGGATGATCTTCATCAAAAAAATTACTTGCATGTGATATCAATGACATTCTTCTATAATTTGATCATTATGTTGGTTGACCTTTCTCTTGCTATTCCAGTCAAGTTGTTACCTTCCAAATTTCCTGGTACGGAAGAGTGAGTGCTTCCAGTGCTTTATCAGCTTGTTGCAACATTTCAATTGGTATCCCATCAATTCCTGGAGCCTTGTTTTTGGTAATACTTTCAGTGCAGCTTGAACTTCCTTTAGTACCAGGGGTTCTTGCTCAAATGCCATCTCTTGAAATGGTGGAATGTGGATGAATTCTTTTTGGTATAAGACTGTATTCGTTCCATCTTCTAATATTTTGCACAGAGAATCTTTCAATATTGCAGTTTGAGGCTTGAATTTGTTTTCTTTACTTCAGTTGAAAATATTCTGAGCATGTTCTTCCTTTTTGGTTTTCTCACACTAGATATTTGCATATTTCATTATAATATTTGACTTCGTCTCTTTGGGCTTCCCTTTGAAGTTTTCTGCTCAGCCCTTTGGCTTCATTTTTTTTTCCATTTGGCTTAGGCACTTGGCAATAAAGAGAAACTTTCAGAGTCTCTTATGACATCCACTTTGATCTTTTATTTCTTTCCTCTTCTTAATGACATTTTACTTTCTTAATTAAATGACATTCTTCCTGTCTTCCCGTGGCTCTTCAGGTCTTCTGTCATTAGTTCTCAATACAGCAAATTTGTTGTTCAGATGCCCTCCAAATTCAAGTCTGATAGACTCCAGGTTATGTGTTGGCTGTAGTGGAATTGTTTCAATTTCCTTCAACTTTAACTAGAACTTACATATCAGAAGTTGGTCTATTCCACAGTCAGCCCCTGGCCTCATTTTAGCTTCTGATAATTGTTTCTCCATAGTCTCTTCTCACAGATGTAGACAATTTTGTTTCTGTATTTTTCATCTGGAGAAGTGGCCATTTGTGTTGTTTATGAAAGCGTTTTCTATGAACAGGTCATTTGAGTTGCAATATTCTATAATGAGACCTTCAGCTTAATTTCTATCACCAAGTCCATGTTTTCCAATTATTGTTCCTTCCTCTTTGTTTCCAACTTTTGCATTCCAATGGCCAATAATTATCAATGCATCCTGATTATATGCTTGATTAATTACAGACTGAAAACATTGGTAGAATTCTTCAATTTCTTCATCACTAGCACTAAAGGTTGGTGCATAAAGTTGAGTGATACTTGTATTTATTAAGTAGCCCTGAAAACAGAGAGATATAATCATATCACAGACATACCTGTATTTCAAGATAAACATTGAAATATCCTTTTTTGACAATGCCATTCCTCTTGATTGTGTGATTCCCAGCATAGTAAACTATATGATTTTGATTTGAAATGGGCAATACCAGTCCATTTCAACTCACTAATGCCTAGGATGTCAATGTTTATGTATTCTATTTCATATTTGACGACTCCCAAGTTTGTACATTAAAATTTATGATTATTAATGGGCTTTTGCAGCTGTTTCTTCTCACCTTGAGTTGTGTCCCATCGGCCAATGAAGATCCTAAAGGTTTTACTCCTATGGGATTTACCACATTCAAATCACCATGGTTGATTCTACTTTCAGAAAGCACCATCTCCTGAATCACATTTTGAGTCCCTTCCCATCAGAGGGGCCCATCTTCTGGCACTCTCTCTGACAATGTCTGCTTCCATTCATTAGGATCTTCAGTATCTTACAGTGTTTCCATGCAATGCATACATTTTTTCATTGGCTACTTCCTTACATGGACAGCCAATTCCTTCTTCGATTCCACCACTTGTCAGTTTTTCTTCCCGTGGTGGATTGGGTTTTGCCATGATGTTGCAAATGATTTCACTGACATTTCAAAGGCCAGCAGGGTCACCCAATGTGAACAGACTATGGCTTCCAACTTATACTGATCCTGCAGGACAGGGTAAAACTTCCCCTATGAGTTTCTGAGACCAGGTTTCTCCCATGGAGCACAGGATAGTTTCAAACTGCTGAACTTGAAGTTAGCAGTCCATCATGTAACTAGCAGGCCATTAGAGTTCCTGTAGAGGGCTGGCAAGTGCATAATCTGTATGTCAGACTAGAGGTTCTTATCCTCAAATCTATCTGACAGGTGATGGGAAAAGTAAAGAGAAGAGGGACTTCTGGCCAATATCTGTGTGTAGTCTAGATATGGAACACCCTAGGGAAAAGCCTTTTTTTTCTTAAGGTCTCCAACTGATTGGTTGAAGAGTATCCACATTATGAAAAGTAAACTGCTTTCTTATGTCCAACTGATTTAACCATATGCAACTCCTTTAGAACATCAGTTAGCCTAGTGTTTGACCAAACAACTGGGCATCATAGCCTAGCCTTGCTGACAAATAAATCAGGCATCACAATCTTCCTCTAATTCCAATCCCAGTTGTCATGGACAAGTTAGGTGTGGGATCAGACTCCTGCCCACAGCATCACACCCTGAGTCCCTGCAAGACATGCGGCCTCGGAGCTTCCTTTAAAGCTCTTGGAGCAGGCAACTCCTAGGGTGATGTGCAGCCCTGTGATGTGGGGGTAGTAACACACCCAGAGGCAACCTTCAATCTATGGGGTGACAGGAATTAGTGGATAAATATCCTAGCCTTTGTTGTTTCACCTCTCTCTCTCTCTCATCTTGTGTCTATTGTGGGTAGCAGCTCAGTGTGTAGCACATCACACTTCGAGGGATCATTACGTGAGAGTGCTGGTATAAGTACAGTAGGAATAAAAATTTGAAGAATGCAATAACACTATGATGAGCAAGCTAATCTTCATTTTTTTTCGGTATTGTGTATTTTGAGTTTTAAATATTGACTGATTTCAGGGAATTTTAATAATGGCTATTCCTTAAAAATAATGCAAGCGAATTTTGGGAATGATGAGGGCAACAAATGTATAGATGTGCTTTACACAATTGATTTATGTATTGTGATGAATTGGATGAGCTCCAATAAATTGATTTAAAAAAAAAGAATAATGCTTAGTTTGGGTATTTTTTCTTATAAATAAAAATGTAATACATAATTCCTAAGCAAAATCTTAAAATGATTGAAAGTTAAAAGAGGGAGGAAAAAACCCTAAGATCTGGACACCGGTGGTGGTTTTAGAATTTCTATGAAGAACAGATTTGGGCAAAGCAGTTTGGTATAAGGGAGAATATAACACTTGTATTGAAACTGCCTTTATTAGTTTATTTTTAAAATCATTTCATTCATATTGTGTTTAGGTCTAAACTAGGAGAATCTCATAATTTTCCTTCCTTTTCAATTCCTTCTAGTGACTGCTGAATATTCCTGAACCACTCCTGTCTTTATGGCTCTAGTTCTCCTGAAGAGAAATTTCACAGTTGTTAGGGTTGCCAGATTTAGCAATATGGTGCTATGAATTACTTAATATAGTTCCCCTAGCTATAGTTTTTAAACTCCTCACAAAAGACTAGGTGGGAATATGCAAATAAGATTCTTGTGGCCCACCAAGGGGATTGGATAGCCGGTGTGCTAATCATGCAAATAAGATGCGTGCAATCCTAACAAGAAGATGTTCAGTTTTGCCATCTCACTGAGTTTAACAGAGAGGCAATACCATAGCAAAGGTGGGACCTGACTATCACCAAGAGGAAGAGATGAAACTTAGTGCATCCTTTGGAGCCAGGGTTCTTATACTGAGGACCTCATAGGCCCAGGAGGCAGAGAGCTTTAGCACTGGGGATGGCGAGAAGCAGTAGTAGGAAAACAGAGTAGCAGAAGAGGCAAGCGAATCAGAAGACCAGCGGGAGACAGTGGCCACACAGAATAAAAGATCTGAACTCTCTCTAGCCGAAGTGGAGTGGCCGAGTGCGGTTCCTTGGGGGAACTTATCGATGGAACTAAAGAGCTTTGTGACACTCGCCTGAGAAGGGCTGAGACAGACCCCAGCAAGAATTGTGTCTTGAGTAATTTTTGACCCCGAATGATAACCTGTTGTTTCTTTCATAATCTTGTCTTTGTTGCAATAAATCATTGAGTCCAGCAAAGAAGTCGAGTGCCATGGGAGGATTGGCTAGGTCAGAACTGGTAAAAGGGTTGAAAGGTGGAGACGTGCCTGACCTCTGCCTCCTAAGAATTAGCTTTGGCTCTTGATTTTTTAGATCATGATTCTCTCTTCCACTCAAGACGTTAGATGAGGAGGTCAGACCTTCCACAATGCGATTTTTACAAGTAAATGAAAACAAAGGATGCCTGGTTATATTTTCATTTCAGATAAACAATAGATTATTTGCTTCTGTTGTTGTTGTTAGGTGCCAAGGAATCAGTTCCAAGTCATAGCACATCTACAACCTAGCAAAACACTACCTGGTTCTACACCATCCTCACAATTGTTCTCAGTTTGAGTCCATTGTTACAGCCATGGTGTCAATCCATCTTGTAGAAGGACTTCATCCTTTGTGCTGTCCCTCTACTTTACAAAACCCGATGTCCTTTCCAGGGTCTGTCTCTCCTGATAACACATTCAAAGTACATGAGATGAAATCTTGCCATCCTTGCCTCGAAGGAGCATCCTAGTTGCACTTCCTCAAGGATAGAACTGTTCTTTTGGCAGCCCAAGGTACTTTCAGTATTCTTTGCCGGCACCATAATTTAAATTTGCTAGTGTAGATATATTCCAAATATTGCCTTGTTAGGTGCCATCAAGTCAGTTCTGAACCATAGACACCCTATATACGACAGAAAAAAACATTGCCTGGTCTTGTGACATCCTCACAATTGTTATGTTTAAGACCACTGTTGCAGCCACAGTGTCAATGCATTTCCTTAAGGGTCTTCCTCTTGTGTCGCTGACCTTCTGCTTTACCAAGCACGATGCCCTTGTTCAGGGGCTGATTTCTTCTGTTAATATGTCCGAAGAACCTGAGATGAAATCTCGCCATCCTTGCATCTAAGGAGCATTCTAACTGTACTTCTTCCAAGATACATTTGCTTGTTCTTCTGGCAGTCCATAGGACTTTCAATGATCTTCTGGCAGTTCCGGTTTACTTTCAATAATCATCACCAACACCGTCATTCAAATACATCAGTTCTTCTGTGGTCTTTATTCATTGTCCAGCTTTCTTGATAGCTGCTTCCATGAGCATTGATTGTGGATCCATCATAGGACACACTCATTCTAAAAAAATTAGATATAGTTTATATTAATTTTACCTTTAACCAGAAATCCTACAGATTGCTCCATCTTCTTTTTTCTTTCAAACCACTTTATTAGGACCTAGTCCAGACATTACACCATTCAATGGTTCCATCCTTTCAGTGTTGTGCTATCACTACCACAATCACTTTCAAAACATGTTCTTGCTTCCTGTACTCCTTGATATCAGCTCCCCATTATACCCCCTCTCCTGCTGTACTCGTTGGTATTAGTTCCCCATCACATCCCCCTCCCCTGCCATCCTCCCCAGAAACACTTATTCTAGTTATTGTCTCTATACATTCAGCTACTATCTTCATGAAGTTATCTAAACTCTCATCATGCCGTTTAAGAGTCTCCCATGATTTGCCCCATTCTACCGCTATAACCTCATACACTTCCCCATATAAACTCTCCCCTCCAACTAGAATCGAGAGCAGAACAGACTTAATCACCGCCACTGCCACCACCACCGCCATCATCATCACCGCCATTATTGTAACACTTTTGCTCCTCTAAAGTGCATCACTTTTCAAAATCTCTTGACTCTATGTTATCTTAATATTTTCTCTCAATACCACTGTGATTTAGTTTGGGCAGGAATTTTGATTGAAAACTTGAGTAAACTGAGACTTACAAGAGACAGAGAGACTTGCCTGAGGTCAATGGGTGGGGTGGCTATAGGAGTGGGGAACTCAAACTAGGGAAATAGATCTCCAAGTCAAGTGTTCTTCCACACTATCATATGACTTCCTATTCAGACGCCTTCATTTTACAGAGGAGCAAATTAAGGCACTGAGATTAAGTGAGTGAAGCAGGGGGCAGTCCTTCCTTTCCAACATATGAGTGATGGTTGGCAAGTTACTCACTTTTGGTGGGAGTCCATTTTCTCATCCATAATACGAAGCTCCCATAGTAGAAAACCCCAAAATTTTCATTAGTGTGCAACTCTCTATATCTGTAGCTAAATCCAGAGCTGAGACTAGAATGGTGTCAGGCAAACTTAGACAGCTCTAATCTTCTCCCAATATTTCCCCAGTACAGCTTTTTACTTATTCTGCTTTCATAATAAACTAAAGTGTTCAGTACTATTATTCATCAGTACTCTGATGAATAAAATATTCTGTTTTCTGCACTTAATGTTAAAAAGTGGGCAATTTGAAGGTTTTGTACTTTAATGGAAACCACATTAAATTAAGTTGCCCTGGCATTTAGTTCTTGAATTGATTTGTGCCCTCTCCTTTAGGAAATACATTCTACCCATGGTTAAGCGAAGAGAAATTATCTGGAAATCAAATATTCATTATAAGTTGTGCTTATTGATTTATATTTTAATAAATTAATGTTTTGTAGACCAAGAAAATGAGTTATTTCTCTTCCTCAGGCTAAATGAGTGAATGCTTTCTTTGAACATTGAAAATATTAAATTTTTAAGAAGTCCACATTGTAGTGGAGGAAAGGTAGCCTGGTTACTTCGTTTTGGTTGTATCATGAAATTAGCCCTAACCAAAAACTATCCAATACTTCCTTACCTTATTTGAAGGATATTTGGAGAAAGTATTGAGTTTGGCCCCGAAGAGAAGTGGGATCAATCATAGTACCACTACCCAGTTGTTTAACCTTGAACAGGCTACTGAAACTTAGTTTCCTCTTTCTCATAATGCTTTGAGGGTGCAACGAAAGTCCATGAACAGTTCACTGTGAAAGGAGAACTTGTGTGCTGTACTCACTAATCCCTCCTAAGCATAGACTAATCCATCGGTAACAGTATAATTCTTCCAAGTGTTGTGAGTGCCCTTTTCCTGTGAACCTTCCTTTTCTTTCTAGTATATCATCATTTCCCCTCTGAAGACCAATGAAACTAGCCAAGAAAAAAAATGAATATACTCAATCCACTATCAATGAATATACTATTTCTCTCAGGCCCATATAACCATATTTCTGACTCCTCCGGATTATGTTTTCTCAGTTTCATTGCACCTCACAGAATTTTGGCAACTTTTTGCTCTAGAGCAGTGTTTCTCAACCTCTCTAATGCCACGACCCCTTAATACAGTTCCTCATGTTGTGGTGAGCCCCAAACCATAAAATTATTTTTGTTGCTACTTCATACCTGTAATTTTGCTACTGTTATGAATCATTCATAATGTAATTCATAATGTAATTCATAATGTAATTCATAATGTACATTCATAATGTACATTCATAATGTAAATATCTGATATGCAGGATGTATTTTCATTGTTACAATTTGAACATAATTAAACATAATAGTGATTCATGCCAAAACAATATGTAATTATATATTAAGAAATATTTGTGTTTTCCAATGGTCTTAGGTGACCCTAGAGGGGTCAGGACCCACAGGTTGAGGAAAGCTATTCTAGATGAAGATTCCTTTCCACAAAGGCCAGAGCCATTTCTGGCAAACAACAATACCCAGGAGTCACCATCCACTTAAAGTTTCATCTTCCCTCTGGATTGAAAGGTCCTAGAGGAGATTGGACAAAAGAGTCATGATTGGAAGAAGGCATATTAACAGCCTTCAATATGCAGAGGACACACTATTGTTAGTACGACTTGTAGCCCTTGCTGATGAAGATCAAGGACTAGAATAAGGAAGATGGGAGAAGAATTGATGCCTTTGAATTATGGTGCCAGTGAAGAATAATGAAGGTATCTGTGTTAGTCTGGATGGACTAGAGAAACAAATCCAGAGGCACTCAAATATGTGTATAAGAAAGAACTTTAAGTACAAGAGCAGTTGAACATTGAGAAGACATCCCAGCCCAGTCAAGATCAAGTCGATAAGTCTGATATTAACTCATATTTCTGATACCAATCTATAAAGTTCTCTTCAGAGTCATGAAATACATGTAATGATGCTGAATTCAGGAAGATCACAGGCCAGTGGGTGGAAGGTCTTGTGGATCCAGTGGCGGTGTAAGCAGCTCAGCACCGTCAAGGGTCTCCATGTGGCTCCTTCAGTGCCAGTGCTCTAGCGTCATCAGTGTAGCTCCATCAGGCTCATCTTCAGTAATGTCTCACAGGAAGTGAGCCTCCTACGTGCCTCCAAATGAGGTCATCAAGCTGTGAGCTGATTGACAGGCTAAACTCCACCCCTTAGGTCTTAAGTCTCAAATGGACAACAGATTATGTAACTACCACCGTACTATAAATGGGCAGGAGAACAAACAAATCTGTCTGGGATATACAGCCAGAATGCTCCTTAGAAGTAAATATGTTGGGACTTTATTTCAAATACTTTGGATATGTTATCAGGAGAGACCAGCCCCTGGACAAGGGCATCATACTTGGTAACACAGAAAGTATGAAAGCAGAAGACCCTTAAGGAAAAGGATTGACCCAGTGGCTGCGACAACGGGCTCAAACATAACAACAGTTGTGAAGATGTCACAGGCCAGGACAGGTTTCCTTGTGTGGTACACAGGGTTGCGATGGGTCAGAACCAGCTCCACAGTTCCTAACAACAATAACAACAGCAGAGGATAAGATTCAAATCATGGTCAAAAACGCAGAATTGCAAGATAGAAGATACTAAAATCTAAAGCTTTGATTTAATAGTCTGTACTGGAATCTGTTTACAGTATATTTGCCAAGCACTCATTTAACCTCTGTCCGAACATCTCAGATTTCCCTCTATTTTTATTCATAAGATATATTTGGCTAATATTATCGATTCTTGTTTGGAGAATGAATTGAACGAATAGGTTGCCCAAGGCAGCTTCCTGTGGCACCCAGCACACCCAGATGACTGGCACTGTTTATCCTTCCAAGGTATTACAATCTGAAACTGTGAATGCTATTTCCCTATGATCCTAATAGATGCAGGCACATTTTGATCTATGTTTGAGTACACACACACAGAGACTAATTTTAAAGAACACCATGAGTAAAGCAAGAAATCTTTGGGGGAACATCTTCATGCATTTTTTTTTTAAATATAGTAAGTTTTAAAAAAAGAAAGAAAAAACAAGATTGAATCTTATCTCTGTTCATGCTTCCAAGCGCTTATATCTAGAAGGGAAAAACCCCCATGAGGCCATAAATTCCCTAGGTGGTTAATAAATAAGAAAAAGTGAACAAAACCCTTTTTGAAAGTCAGTTCTATTACCTTTGGTTAAAAAATGAAAGTGAATAAATATATTTTGTTTTACCAAAGGCCATCACACATCGAATGATCATCTTGTCTAAACCTAATTTCTTTTTTGAAAGAAAGCAAGTAGCAATGGCCCAGACAACTTTTTTCTTTCTGATGAATTGATCTCATATGTCTGTGACTAATCATGCTCTACCAGAGCAATTCCTAATCTGTAAATAAGACAACATAGTTTGAGATGTACAATGATTTTTAAAACTATATTGTTGCTTTGACTGTGGGATAAATTATGTTACATTAACATATATATGTGTGCAAATTAGGTATACTGGACAAAAGCTATTGCTGAGATCTTGTCAAGAGGATCTTAAGGAAAGCAGGTTCGAGTACAATGTCCTTGCTGTTGTTTTAAGCTTGAGAAATATGTAGAATTCCAGTACCAAACACAGTTATAACAGCAGCGGAAGAGGTTTTAATGAATGCAGTGAGAAGTGAGAAGAAAAGACAAGATGTAAACAGGGACAGAGGGGACTTTGTGGCCTCTCTCTTCTTTCCATCTTTGAGCTCCTCAACAGCTTTGAACATCATAAAAGGAAATTTAGGATTCCTTGGCACATGCTTTATAAGCTAATGGCATACGGTAAAACAGATTAACAAATGAGGATGTTTTATTTTAATCATGGTTTCAAATTATTAGCCATATGAATCCGTGCAAATTAACCCAGACTCCCTGAGCCTTTTTTGGCATCTGAAATTGAGATATGCTACAATTAGAATAAAGTAGATAATGCCTCTAAAAAGTCAACCAGGTCTGCCTGGCATACAATAGTTGCTCGTGACATGGCAGCTATGAAGTCACTATGAGTCAGAATCAAGTCCATCGCACACAACAACCACTGCTATGTCTCGGAGAAACACTAGGGTTAGGTTTTCAGCATTGCCATGAGTGAACACTGTGTTGGGAATTCCTGAGGAATCCCATCATGGAAAGCCACGATAACTTTGGATGTGATGATATCCAAGGGGACAGTCTCTCCATATTTGACTTCTGTCAGTTGCCTTCAAGATCTCAGCATTAAGATCCCAAGCCATGAGAGTAGTTGAGGGTTTTTTCCTCTGTTAAAAATGGGACACAAATGCGCTTTACACAATTGATGTGTGTATGGATTGGGATAACAGTTGTATGAGCCCCTAATAAAATGTTAAAAAAAAAGAATACACTACAAAGTGAGTTAGAGCAGTTAGGGTAAAATTAACATCTTATTTCCCCTTTGACCAATTTTCTTTCTCATATATTGATGTTTTATTTGGGGGTGGTGGTGATTATGAATCTATTTATATGAAAGCTCATATGCGTAAATCTACAGAAACAGTAATGGTTTATCAGGGTTCTGGCAGCGGAGGTGGGGGAACAAGGAGCTAATAATAAATGCAAAAATGGAGAAAATTTAAAAGAATGGGAGAAGAGAGAGTAAATAAGATTATAGTTCAAGGAAAATTTTGGATAAAGGTAAGAAGATATCTTTCCTGTCCTTAGGTATCTTTTGACCCTGTGGCCAACTCCCAAACCAGGAACGACTTTCTCTTGGGAAACGTTGTTGTTGTTACTGTGTCCCAACAAGTGAGTAATTGTTCGTTGTGATCCTCTGTATGCAATAGAACAAAACACTCCAGGCTGGCACCATCTTCAACACTGTTATTTTTTAGTCTATGGTTGCAGCCACTGTGTCAATTATCTTGAAGGTCTGCTTCTTTTTTTGCTTACCCTCTAAATTGCCAAATATAATGTCCTTTTCAAGGGACTACCCCCTCCTGGTGACATGTCCAACATAGTCACCGCATACTTTTAAAAAGCATACTGGCTGCAACTCTTCCAAAACAAATTTTTCTGTTCATTTGGAAGTTCCTAGTATATTCAATATTCCTTGCCAGCACCATTAATCAAGTGCATTAATTCTTTGGTTGTCTTCATTATTTGTTGTCCAACTTTTGAATGGATATACTTTCTTTTTTTAAGCCATTTTATTGGGGGCTCTTACAGATCTTATAACAATCCATACATCCATTGTATCAAGCACATTTGTACATATGTTGCCATCATCCATTTCAAAACATTTCTTTCTACTTGAGCCCTTGATGTCACCTTCCCATTACTCCTCCCTCTCCACTCTTCCTCCCGCCCTCCCTCATGAACTCTTGAACGTTTATAGACTATTAATATTTTCATATCTTATACTGTCTGCTGTCTCCCTTCACCCATTGTGATAGTTAAACTATTAAGAGTGAAGAGATGGAGTTTGGTCTGTCAATCATGTCGCAGCTTGATGACCTAATTTGGAGGCGCTACAGAATAAATAGCTCACTGGAGGTGGGACACCCACACTCTCTGCTTTGTATTATTGATGACAAGATACATAGAGCACCACTAGAGCCCTGGAGCTGGAGGAGCCACGTGGAGACCCACGCCAGTGCTCATATGCTTACACTGCCACCCAATCAACAGGATTTTCCACCCACTGGCCTGTGATCTTCCTGAATATGGCATCATTGCATGTGTTGTGTGAGTCTGAAGAGGAATTTACATCGATCATTGTAATTGGTTCCCCCTGTCTCTCCCCACCTCCCCCCTACCCTCATGGTATTGTTTACTCCCATTATTGTTCCTGAGGGGTTTATCTGTCCTCGATTCCCTGGGTTAAGAGCTCTTATCTTTACCAGTGTACCTGTTCTGGTCCAGCCAGATATGTAAGGAAGAATTGGGGTCATCACAGAGGGGGAGGGGTAGGAAGCATTAAAGAACTAGAGGAATGTTGTATGTTTCATCAGTGCTATACTACACCCTGGCTGGCTCATCCCTTCCTTGTGACCCTTCTGTGAGGGTATGCCCAATTGTCTGCAGATGGGCTTTGGGTCTCTACTTTTCCCCCCACCCCACTTGTTTGTATGGATATGATTGTTTGTTCTGGGTCTTCTGGTGCCTGATACCTGACCCCATCGACACCTCATGATCACACAGGATGGTGTGCTTATTCCATGTGGGCTTTGTTTCTTCCCAGCTAGATGGCTGTTTGTTTATCTTCTAACCTTTAAGATGCCAGATGCTATATCTTTTGATAGACTGGCACCATCAGCTTTCTTCATCACATTTGCTTATTATGTACCCATCTTGTCTTCAGCGATTGTGTTGGGAAGGTGAGCATCACAGAATGCCAGGTTATTAGAAGAAAGTGTTATTGCATTGAAGAAGTACTTGATTAGTACTTAAATAATACTGCTACCGTATTATTTAACATATAATATATTTACATAGAACTATGTCCCCATCATTATATATAAATATAATTATGTATGTACATGCCTCTATTTATACCTCTATAAATGTCCTTTGCCTCCTAGTTCTTTCCTCTATTTCCTGTTACATTACTCCTGTCCCACTGTCATGTTCGATCTTCATTTGGCTCCAACTAAATCCTCTTGGCTCCATTGCACTTGATCAAGCCCCACCAGGCATCCTACGCCCTCCTCACAATGAATTTTATTTTATTTGTTTTTCCCTTGTGTCTAGGTTTGTTGGCTACTCACTTCCTTTTCCCCACCTCCCCCTCTCCCATATCCCTCCTGAACTGTCAGTCCCCTTGTTTTCTCCTGAGGATTGTTTATCCTACCTGTCTTATCTAGATATACATGAAAAAACCAAAACAACAACAAAATGAAAAGCCTATAAATAGTTCCAGGTCTTTCTGTTGACCTTTATGAGTGTTTCCTGGTCCAGTCCGATGAGGTATCATCCCCTGCCCCTGAAGTCTATTTTTGGGATTCCTTGGGGGGATTTTATTACTTTGCTTCCCTTGCTGCTCTGTTGCATGCCCTTCATGGTTTACCCCAGTGTGATGGGTCCAGATTGGGCACAATTTATGCACTGTGTCTCCAGTGTTGTCCTCCATAGTGCTATGGGTCAGTGAGGGCCTCCCGTGTTTCATGGTGGGGCCAGCCCTACGGTATTCTCTGAGCATTGGCTGCTCTGAGCAGGAATATTGTCCTCAGGGCTTGGTAGGCCAGGTTGCGTTCCACTCTCTCTTTCTCTCTTCTTCCCTCTTAGTTTGCTCTCATGTGTTCTGAGCACATGTGCCCCTCTCCCCAAACTGTAGCTTCAGTGCTGTCCTCTAGTCCATTCTTCTGAGGAGCAGGTCCACATAGCTGGAACTGGGGCTTTCCCTGCAAACTTCTCTATTGGTTCGCTGCTTCATGCCAGTATGTTGCATTCAAGTCTTGGCAAACCAGGTTGAAGTCTGGTCCCTTTCTCCCTTTCCTGTAGAGATATAAACAATAACCTCCCCTTGGGTGGATTAGTGCCCTGTTCCCCTGCTATCCATGTCCCTTTTAAATTTTTCCTTTCCCCCTCCTTTTTAGGTGGCTGCCATAGGTATCCCTTGGTTGGTTCTGACCCTTGCCAGAATGCCTAGATTTTGCCCAAATACATATCTACTTTCATTGAGTCAATGTGACTCCTTGTGGGTTTCTGACACTGTAACTGTTTATGGGAACAGGAAACTCAGTCTTTCTCCTCTGGAGCTGTGGGTGGTTTTGAACTGTCAAACATGCAGATCATAGCCCCATACATTTTAACCACTACACCATCAGGGCTCCATGGAATGCATGTAAGGTGGCTAAAAATACCCTGGCTTTCATCAGGTATTCCTTAGTCCTCAAAGTGACATCTTTGCTCTTTAGCTCTTTAATGAGGCCTTATGTAGCAGATTTTCCCAATGTAATACACCATTTGGTTTCTTGACTGCTGTTTCCATGAGGGCAGAATGTGGATACAAATAAAATGAAATCGATAAAAACTTCAATCTTTTCTCTACTTATCATGATTTTGCTTATTGATCCAATTGTGAGGATTTTTGTTTCTTGGGCTAGAAAGCCCCTCAAATCAGTAGGTGTAAAAACTTCAGTACCTGGAAGGGACTTAAAAGTATTTATAAGTTATTTCAATCTCATTTTCCTGGGCAGAAAAATGGGAGGAGTATGTGGAGGTGGTTATTTAAATGTAAACACTTTTGGGTTAGAGACATCTATTAATGCCTTACTACAAGCCCTGGTGGTGTGGTGGTTATGCATGGGGCTTTGATCCACAAGATCAGTAGTTTGAAACCTCCAGCGTCTCCGAAGGATTATACTCTCAGAAACCCATAGGGACAGTTCTACACTGCTGTATAGGTTCTCTATGAATTAGCTGCAGATGGGTGAAAGTAAGTTGTGGGATGTGGAATGACCATTGTGTAATTTAGACCAAATCCGTTCCAATGTAGACACTGAGGAGTTGTAGATTATCAGACTCATACCTGGCTCATTACCTAGGGGAATTGAAAATAAAAAGGACCCTGGCAGGGTGGTGGGGAAAGTTTCTCTTATGTAGTTTTGACCCTCTTGAGGTACTCCCAGTGCAGGTGATGATTATTACTTGGTTAGTGTCAGTTTGTCATGTGATGGTGGTTTGGGTGTTGCGTAAATGCTGGTAGTGTGGATGCCAGCAAGGTCACCAAAAGTGAACAGGTGTCAGTGGAGATTTTAGACTAAGAAGAGACTATGAAAAAAAGAATCAGCTATGCACTGCAGAAGAAGTAGCCTCTGAAAGCCTGCGGCAGAGCTTGGAAACCTTGTCAGATATTGAAGGCCTTATGAGTGGAAGCAGACTGTTATCATCAGAGATAGTGACAGAGAAGGGGTCCCTCAAGTAGTAAGGTCCTCAAAATGTGTCTGATGAGGAGCTGCTTTCTTAAAGTAGAGTTAAAGTAAGTGGTGATGTGACTCAAATAAAGTTTGTGGTAGTAAAACATTTGGGATCTTAATTTGCTGATGGGATACAACTCAAAGAAAGAAGAAACAGCTGCAGAAACCTACTAATAATCAGAGTTTGAAATGCACACACTTGGAAGTTGTCCAATATGAAATGAAACACATAAAGATGGACATTCTAGTCCTGAGTGAACTGAAATGGACTGGTCGTGGCCATTTTGACTCAGAAAATCCCATGGTTTACTATGCCAGGAATGACACAATCCAGAGGAATGGCATTGCATTCATTGTCCAAAAAGTCATGGTAATGTCTGCCTTGAAGTACAATGATGTCTGTGAAATGATTATATCTGTCTGCCTTCAAGGCTACCCAATCAATACAAGTACTATTCAAATTTATGCACCGACTTTGAATGCTAGTGATGAAAAAATTGAAGAATTCTACCAATTTCTTCAGTCTGAAATTAATCAATCAAGATGCATTGATAATTATTGGTGATTGTAATGCAAACATTGGAAAGGAAGTGGAAGGAACAGTAGTTGGAAAATATGAACGTGGTGATAGAAACCCTACTGCAGATTACATGATAGAATTTTGTAAGACCAACGACTTGTTCATAGCAAATAACTTTTTTCCAATAACAGGAAAAGGTGACCACACACAGGCACTTCTCCATATGGATTACACAGAAATCAAATTGACAATACATTGGGAAGAGATGATGGAGAAGATCAATACCAGCAGCTAAAATGAGGCCCGGGGATGATGTAGGACAGACTATCAATTGCTCATATATAAGTTCAGATTGAGGCTGGAGAAAAATGAAACAAGTCCACAAGAGCCAAAATAGAACTTGGAGTATACCCCACCTGAATTTTGAAAACATCTGAAGGACATATTTGATGCATTGAACACTAATGACAGAAGACCTGCTGAGCTGTGGGAGGGCATCAAGAACATCATTTAAGAAAAAAGCAAATAGTCAAAAAGACAGGAAAGAAAAGATCAAAGTGGATCTCAGAAGACACTCAGAAACTTACTTTTATTCATAGCGTAGCTAAGGCAAATAGGAAAAAAACAATGAAGTGATGAGTTGAACATAAAATTTCAAAGGGCAGTTGAGAAGACAAAGTCAAACATTGTAAAGAAGTGTGCAATGACCTAGAGTCAGAAGTGCAAAAAGCAAGGAAGAACACATTCAGTATATCTTAAACTTAAAAAACTGAAGAAACTGTTCCAGTCTCCAGTTGCAATCTTGAAGCCCAGTGCACAATGGAGTAACACTGTTCTGATTCATAGTGTTTGTAGTCACTGATTTTTTTAAGTGGATGACTAGGCCTTTCTTTCTTGCCTGCTTTATTATGGAAGCTCTGCTGAAACCTGCTCATCATAGCAAAACCCAAGCCTCCATTGGCAAATGTGGTGGCTATGCTTGAGGTGCATTGACTGGTCATCAAATCGGGGTCTCCTGTATGTAATATGAGAATTCTACCACTGAACCACCATGGATACCTTCAAGAGGATTGTTGTTGTTGTTAATTATCTTTGAGTCCACAAACAAATAAACTTATTGCTATCTAGTAGATTCCAAATCATCGTGACCCTAGAGGACAGGGTAGAACGGCTCCTATGGATTCCCAAAGACTGTACATCTTTATAGGATTAGACAGCCACATCTTTTTCCTGCAGAGCACCTGCTGGCTTCACCTTCTGTCCTTGCTGTTAGCAACCCAACTTGTAGTGGACTACATAATGAGCTAGAAACACAAGGTCAGTGATTCAAACCCAGCCACCACTCCTCCGGAGAAAGATGGGTCTATCTACTCCTATAAAGATTCAAAGTTTCAGAAACCCAAAGGGACAGTTTTAACCTGTTCTATAAGTCAAAGTAGTTTTACACTGTGCTATAAGTCAAACTTGAATTGACAGCAGGGAGTTTGCGTCTATGGAGAAGGAAAAAAATAAACAAGAGCCAAAATGTTTTGGATATGCTTCAAAAATGCTTGACCTTGACCTCAGACTCCCTAAGCCCTGGCCCCCCTCTCCTGCATGCTTTCCCCTGCACTTTCACTCCCTAAGCAGGGTAGAGGTGAAGTGGGCCATGAGCATGGGCATACTGAGTCTCATTACTATGTGAGTGAGCTGTAGTGAAATTTCCAAATGTCTACCAGGCATCTTAGGAACTAAGTGGATTATTACTCTAGAAAGTCTCCCTTCCAGCCTAAAAGATACACATACTGCAAGAAAAGATTGAAGTTGTCGAGGATTTTGTCTTGCTGGGATCTACAATCAATGCTCATGGAAGCAGCAGACAAGAGATCAAATGACACATAACACTGGGTAAATCTACTGTACAAGAGCTCTTTGAAATGTTTGAAAAGCCATGGTATTACTTTGAGAACTAAGTTGCACCTATCCCAAGCCATGATATTCTCAATTGCCTCATTTGCATGTGAAAATTGAACATTGAATAAGGCAAACCGCAGAGGAATCAATACAATCAATGATGGTGCTAATGTATATTGAATGTATCATGAACTGCCAAAAGAACCAACAAACCTGTCTTGGAAGAAATATGGTCAGAATACTCCTAAGAAGCAAAGATAGTGAGACTTCATCTCACATAATGTGGACATGTTATTAGGAGCAATCGGTCTTAAGAGAAGGACTTCATGCTTGGTAAAGTAGAGGGACAGTGAAAACTTTACAAGATGCTGGAAATGTTCTATTATATCTGCCTAAAACTACAGCTACTAGCTACACATGACTATTGAACACTTGAAATGTGACAATTAGGATTGAAAAAATGGATTTTTAATTTCATTTGCTTTTAATTCTTTTGAATTTTAACATAGCCACATGTGGCTAGTGGCTACTATCTTGAGACAGCATATTAAGTCACTCATTTTCACATCTTGTGTCTTTACTGGCTTTATTACCTATCAAGATAACATGCTAGATAGCATTGATGCCATTTTACAAATAGATGGTATTCCAGACATTGCTTATAACATCAAAAATGCAACATTCAAAAGTAATAAGGTGCTGTTGTACTGAATTTGAACTTAAGGTTTTTAACCTTTGGACCTTTGATTCTTCCATTGTAAACCAAAGTTTATACTAAATGAATCTGAAGGCCTTACTAGCTTTAAAAAGATGTGATTTGAAATGACTGCACCAATAGTGAAAACAATTATATATGTTCAAAGAAATAAATGTATGGAAATGTCTGCCTTTCCGATAGGGCTTTTACAAATTTTGTAACAAACTAAGTCAATATAATTACAGGGAGAAATAGTATGGCAACGAAGATAAGTTTGAAAGGTCTAACCCGGAGGCAGGAAGTCTGAGATTGCTCACTCTTATCATTATCCATTATACAAAAATAACATTCTGATTCTTCAATTCAAATAAAGCTCTTAAGTTTATAGTTTTCTGTATCTACTAAAAGATATATGATCTTAAATGTAGTTACATAGACCTTCAATTATTTGTTTGAAACCCACTGAATTCAAATACCCACTGTCACAACTAAGTTATGCTGGCCTCAGCACTGAGAAGATACACTGATTACCCCATTGAGGAGCGCTTTCACATTAACTACCATCATTGAACATCAACCCAGATGTCTTATGAGCCCAACTTATACCAGAGTGAGACTTTTGGGGGGAAAACTTGCTTTTTCTGAGAGACCCCCCAAAACAATAAAATAAAACACTGCAAGCATAAAAAATCCAAGTGTACCCCCAAAAAACCAACTGCAAATTTGGGGTACCCCAGCCTTAGGAAAAGACAAACGCTGACAGCCTATGGCTACTATGTTGCTTATGAAGATAATTCGATACTTGGGTGATAGCATTCTGAGAAAACCCCACTCACAGCTTGACACTAGGACCCACCAGACACCCAGCAATTCTCAATCATAAGAATGACATCTAATGATCTTACAGCACTTCATATGACAGGAGGAAAAGGACACCCTGATAGCACGAAGGCTAAATACTCAGCTGTTAAGTGAAAGGTTGGCAGTTCAAACTCACTCAGTGATTCTGCCTGATGATCTGCCTCTGTAAATAGTAAAGTCATGGAAACCCTATGAAATCATTTTACTCTGTCCCCTGGTATTGCTATGGCTTGATGGCACCCAACAACATGGTCAGGCACTGATCTTACTGTTTTATAGAAATTATCAACTCATTTAACGCTCAAACCAACCATGTGAAATAGGTACTATTACTACTTCTTGTTATTCAGAGGAGAAAAACTGAGGCAGATTCTAATAATTTGGCATAATAGTTATCTTGGCCAAATGATACGCATAATTATTAACATATGCCTAAGTTCAAATCTATGGATGGAGTAAGCAAAAAGTACAAAGCTTATTCTTTTTTCCCTTAACTTTGTATTTGATTTGGAGCCAGGATTCCAAATAAAGAAGCAGCATTACTCTGATACATGAAAAACCAAAACCAAACGGAGTCTTCAGGTTTGGCCCATGTGTACTTGGCAGGGAGTACTTAAGACAACAGCACCAGTGAAACTCTGCCTAATCCGATGCTTAAAAGTTCTGGATAAGTGGATTGCTATAGCAACACAATTTATATCTTATTATTTCATAAGCTATATCTGGAAATTACCCAGACTAAAAAAAGTTATCAGTATGAATGTACAGATTTTATTTATCTTTTATAGAGAAAAGAAGTTCAATTGGGGGAAAGTGTGGTGGTATTTCTTGTAGTCTACAGGAACCTTAGGGTATAAGGAGACAAAATTCCTTAAAGTGTTTCACCATTTGGTAAACTCCTCCCAGGAGAATTTCACACCTCAATACTCATTCGGATGTCTATGAATACAGTGTTCTGACTTCTCTTTTGTCAGGAGCCCATCACCAAAGACCTACATCTTTCCTCTCAACAAAACCTCTCCTAAAAGTCCTCCCTTTAAATTCTCATCTTGTTCACAATAAAAAACAAACAAAATAACAAAAAATAATTGTTGGATTCTATAAAAGTATTGCTCTTCAAACCCATTATATAAGCTTCCTCAGAAATAAAGGCATTACAATAGGATGAACCAGGATTTGAATATACTAGCATGTAACCATGACAAGGTATTTGTTACATATTAAACCAGTTGCCATTAAATGGATTCTGACTCAGGGCAACTCCATGTATCAGAGTAGAAATGTGTTCCATACAGTTTTCAATGGCTGAGTGTTCATAAGTAGATCAGTAGCCTTTTTCTCCCCACAAGGCACTTCTTGTTAGTCTTAGACCACCAATATTAAGCAGTCAAGTATAACACTACTGTCCGGTGCCATTGAGCCAGTTCTGACTCATAGCAATCTCACTCACAGGAGAATGAAACACCTCCCGGTGCTGTACTATCCTTACAATTGTTCTTAGGTTTGAGTCCATTGTTGCAGCCTCTGTGGCAATTTATCTTATCTAGAGTCTTCCTCTTTGAACTGCCCCTCTACTAAGCATGATGTCTTTCTCTATGAACTGGTCTCTTCTGATACCATGTCCAAAGTACATGAGAAGAAGTCTCACCATCTTTGCTTCTAAGGAGCATTCTAGCAGTATTTCTTCCAAGACTTACTTCTTTGTTCTTTTGGCAGTCCATAGTATCTTCAATATCTTGCACCAGTATCATAGCACATTGATTCTTCATCTTTCTTCCTTATTCAATGTTCACTTTTCACACCCACATGAGACAACTGAAAATGCCATGGCTTTAGTCAGGTGCACCTTAGTCCTCAAAGTAAAATCCTTGCTTTATAACCATTTAAAGAGGTCTTTTGCAGCAGGTTTGCCCAATGAAATGTGTTGTTTGATCTCTTGATTGCTGCTTCCATGAGCTTCTAACTTTTCTTCATTTATCATGATGGACCTATTTGTCCAGTTGTGAGGATTTTAGTCTCCTTTACATTGAGTAGTAATCCATACAGAAGGCTGCAACCCTTGATCTTCATCAGTATGTGCTTCAAGTCCTCCTCACTTTCAACAAGCACGGTTGTGTCATCGGCATATTGCAGGTGGCTAATAAGCCTTCCTCTAATCCTGATGCCACATTCTTCTTCATGTAATTCAGCTCCTCTGATTATTTGATCAGCATACGGATTAAAAACGTATGGTAAAAGGGCACATCGTTCCTGATTTAAAACCATGCACTGTTCCCTTGTTCTGTTCCCACAACTGCCTCTTGATCTATGTACAAATTCTACATGAGCACAATGAAGTGTTCTGAGTTCTCATTCTTCTTAAGGCTATCCATAGTTTTATTATTATTATTATTATTATTATTATTATTATCTACACAGTTAAATGCATTTGCATAGTCAATACAACACAAGTAAATCTCTTTCTGGTCTTCTCTGCTTTGAACCAAGATCCATCTGATATCAGCAGTGATATCCCTTGTTCCACATTCTCCTCTAATTCTTGTCTGGTCAATATACTGCTGCATCTGTTATTGGATGATCTTCAGCAAAATTTTCCTTGCATGGGATATTAATGATACTGTTGTATAATTTTCTCATTTTCTTGGGTCAAATTTCTTTGGAATGGATAAGTAGCTGTCTTCCACATATCCTGGCACAGAAGAGTGAGTGTTTCCAGTGCTTCATCAACTTTTTGAAACATTTCAATTGGCATTCCATCAATTCCTAGAGCCTTGTTTTAGTCTAATGCTTTCAGAACACCTTGCACTTCTTCCTTCAGTACCATTGGTTCTTGCTCATATGCTGCCTCTTGAGATGATGGAATGTTGATTTTTCCCCCTATATTTTTGATGCTTCTTGCATCATTCAATATTTTCCCAATGAAGTCTTGTAATACTTAAACTCATTTTTTTTCTTGAGTTCTTTCAGGTTAAGATATGATCAGCATATTCTTCCTTCTTAGTTTTCTAACTTTAGGCCTTTGAATATCCATATTACATATTACAATGTTGCCCCTTGATATTATCTGTCCAGCTCTTTAATTTCATCATTTCTTCATTTGCCTTAGCTACTACTCTATGAGTAAAAGTGAGGTTCAGAGTCTCTTCTGAAATTCGCTTTGATATTTTCTTTTTTACTCTCTTGTTAATGACCATTTGCTATCTTCTTGAATGATGGTCTTGATGCCCTCCCACAGCTCATCAGGTCTTCTGTCAGTAGTGTTCAAAGTCTGAAATCGGTTCTTGATGTGTTCTCAAAATTCAGGTGGGATAGATTCAAGGTTGTAATTGGCTCTCGTGGACTTGTATTAATTTTCTTAAGCTTCAATATGAACTTGCATATCAGCAATAAATGGTGTGCTCCACAATCAGCCCCTCGCCTGGTTTTAGCTGCTGATATTTAGCTTCTCCATTATTGATTCCTACAGAAGTAGTCCATTTGATTTCTGGGTATTCCATCTGGGAAAGTCCATGTGTATAGTGGCCATTGTGTTGTTGAAAAAAGGTATTTGCTGTAACATGTCATTGTTCTGGCAAAATTTTATCATGAAATCTTCAGTTTCATTTCTATCACCAAGACTATATTTTCCAACCACTGTTCTTTCCTTTTTGTTTCCAACTTTTGTATTACAATCACCAATAATTATCAATGCAGCTTGTTTTCATGTTTGATTAATTTCAGACTGAAGACATTGCTATAATTTAATTTCTTCATCACTAGCTTTTGTGGTTGGTACATAAATTTGCATAATAATTGTATTGATTGGATTTCCTTGACAGATAGATACACTCCTATCACAGACAGCATTGTACTTCAAGATAGATCTTGAAATGTCCATTGTCATGATGAATGGGACATCATTCATTTTGAGTGTGTCATTTCTGGTACAGGACATTGTATGATTTTCTGATTCAAAATGTCCAATTCCACTTCATTTGAGCTCACCAATGCCTAGTATGTTGACTTTATACATTCAATTTTGATTTTGATCACTTTCTATTTTCCTAGATTCATACTTGGTACATTCCGAGTTCTGATTATTAGTGGAATTTTCTAGCTGTTTCTTCCCATTTTGAGTCATGCCCCATCAGCAAATGACAGTCCCAAAGGCTTTACTCCTATAAGCTATATTCCATTCATGCCATTATTGTCCAATGTACTTTGAGAAGATAGCTCCTCCTTAGACATATTTTGAGTGCCTTCTGACATGAGCGGCTTATCATCTTCACTAGCTGTGACAACGTGCTGTAGCTATTCATTATGCCTGTGGTGTTTGACAGTGTTGCAGTGCTGTCCATAAGGTTTTAAGATAATAGTTCCTACAAAGTGGACAGCCTATTCCTTCTTTTTAATCTGTTCTTAGTCTGTTCCCCTTAGTGACCCTGCTGGTATTTGACATACTGGTTATATACCTTCCAGCAACACAGAAACACACAAACCACCACAATATAAGAAACTGACTGCCAAGTGGTGGGAGTATAACATAAGTATCACCCCAAACAGAAGTCCTCTGCCATAAATCAATCTAACTTTTAGCCACTCTATATAGGTTTTCTGTGACAGTGAATCTTTACAGTGGTAGACAGACTCATCTTTCTCCCATGTAGCAACTGGTGGGTTTGAACCACAAACTTTTTGGTTACCAACCAAATGCCTAACTCACAGCACCACAAGCGGTCCTTAGTATCACCCAAGAAACCCTGTTTAGGAAGCTTAAAAATATTCATGGTAAAATTCCATTATTTTGTCATTCCATTTCCCCCTAACTTATTGAAGCCTCCTCATGTATTATTTGTCACTATTTTCAATGAAATTGATCAGTAGAACTATCTTAACTTAAACTATCATAAAGTAGCATCCTTGACTCATGAGAGTTGGTTTGTTTTTAATTTTGAAAAATTTTGTGAGATGTTATTAAAACAGTCATTAAAAATTACATTATATAAACTTGAACACATAATATTAATTCAAAATAACATGCTTAAAACTAATCGCTTCTTAATTATTTTACTACATTTTGCTATTTATGTGTTCTTGAGGTTACTTATATCAATCATATATGTACAGTAGAAGAACTACATGATAGTGAGCTATGGTGCATCTCTTCCCAACTCACCATGCTCTGTGAAGCCAGGTTGGTAGCTTGAAATCAGTCAATATAGGAATATTTACCTGGAAGTCAGCAAATGCTACACATTAGGGCTTTTTGCCCTCCAAAATAGTTGCTTATTAAGTATTTGCTAATACTACCGCTCATATATGTTGTATAACTAAATAAGAAAATGTGTACAATTATATAAGTGCTTGGCTTATAATATGTACTCAACAAATGGTAGTTGCTCTCATTAGTATTATTAATAATGACTATCATCCCATCAACCAGTGAATCAGGTCTGTTTCTCTTGTTGTTAGGTGCCATCAATCAGTTCTGCCCCATAGCAACGTTATGCACAACAGAAGGAAACAGTGCTTTGTCCTTGGCCATCCTCACAATCGTTCCCAAGCTTGAGCCATTTTTGAAGCGACTGTATCAACTCATCTCATTGAGGGCCTTGCTTCCTTCCTAGTGTATATAAAACTGAATTATGATCTGCTTTCATAATGACAGATATGAAACTGCTTAAAATAATAGCCTTATGTACAATTTGGCTTAACTTTGATTATTGACATGTCCGGTTCATCCTATTCCTTTATCAGAAGAGAAAACAGAAGTTCTTAAAAGTCTGGTGCTGGGCCCAGGGTCTCACACACAGCTACTGGTAAAACTGGTAGTAAAGCATGTTATGTATAGATAAAGGTAATATCATGATAAATGGAGAAAAGATGGACATTGTCAAGGATTTCTTCTTGCTTGCACCCACAATCAAGCTCATGGAAGTAGCAATCAAGAAATCAAATGAGGAAAAGGAAAGAAAGAAATCAAATAATGCATTGTATAGAGTAAATCTGCTGCACAAGACATGCTTAAAGTTTTGAACAACAAGTATTTCACTTTGAAGACTAAGCTGGATCTGACCCAAGCCATAGTATTTTCAGTCATTTCATATGCTTGGTATAGTTGGACATTGAATAAGGAAGATGGAAGAATAATCAATTCATTTGAATTATGGTGTCTGTGAAGGGCATTGAAAGTACCTTAGAGTGTCAAAGGAATAAACAAATATGTCTTGGAAGAAGTATAGTGTGAATTCTCCTGAGAAGGGAGGATTGCAAGACTTCTCATGTACTTTGGACATATTATCAGGAGAGATCAGCCCCAAGAAAAGCACATCATGCATGGGAAAGTAAAAGTTCGGCCAAAAAAAAGGAAGACCCTTGACAAGATGTATTGACTAGTGGTTGCAACAAAGAGCTCCAACCTAATGACAATTGTGAGGATGTTTGTTACAGGACTGGGCAATGTTGCCTTTTCTTCTATGTAGGATTGCTGTGAATGAGAATGCACTAAATGGTACCTTAACAACCACAAACAGATATATAAGCTATCAAGCCTTTTGATACCTTGTATATGTGGATGTAGTATTTATTAATAGGATGAACCCACTATAATTTTGATTTTTAGCATTTATGACATCTTTCTGAAATTATGCTGAAAACATATATAATAAAGAGGACATCATAGGATATCATAATTTTGTTAGTCAAAATAGGGTCAAATACTGGTCATGTCATATGGTTCAACCTAATAACCTAATATTCTAAACAAAGTTACAAGTTAAATTTTTCTTCTTCTTCACTCCTGTCTTGTGAACATGAGCTACAGACATTTAAAAGAAGATCTGTGGTCTTATTTGGCTATAATAATTTATTATTTCCATACTAAAGAATTATATACTTAAAAATAAACAAAGTGAAAACAAAAGAATTACTCCTATGTTTTAAGATCAAGAGGAATGCGAGAACATGTAGTTGATGTATGTTTGTGGGGGAATTTGTGTCATTTTCTGGTTTGCGTTTTAGACCAAAGAATGGCTAAATTATATGTATTACCCTAGGCTTTACAAACACTTACTACATAAACATTAGCTTCGAAAACCTTAAATTGCTTTTAAAAAATGGTCAAGCCAAAATAGAAGAAAATCCATGGTTTTGTGCCCAATATACAATTACACAATTACAGAACTTATATGCTTGCAGTTAGATCTACAAAACCTCCTTAATGTACTAAAGTGTGGTCTAATTGCTTACTAATAAAAGGGGGGAAACACTCTCTAATTAGAGAAATACTTTTTATACCAATCTTAGTAAACATACTCCATTTGCCAGGAGTAACTATGAGTTAGGAATATGGGATCCACGGCTCCATTCAGCCAGTTGATCCAGGTGGGGCAGGGGCAGCCTGTATGGTCCTTGGCCTGAGCTGCTCAACATTCCCCAAGAACAGTTCTCATCAGTTCCTCCTTTAGTCAACAGCAATCAAGAGATGAAAGGAGCCCAAGGTTTCACATTTCCCCCCAGATAATTCAAGTCAAAATAGCCATGGACTTTTGTTTGTTTTGCAACGTGCCCTCATTTTTATTTTATTTTATTTTATTTTTACTAACCTCTAAGTCAAAACAGTCTGTGTCTCTCAATTTAACTCTGAGAACAAGAACTAGTGTTTCTGTTTCTATTAGTTATTGCGTATCCTTCATTGTTTTGTCCAGAGTTAAGGGCTCTTGTTCTGAAAGGCTTAAGAAAACAACTATTCACCTTTTAGCAAACTGAGTTGCAGAGTATTAGAAAGTGTGAGAGGGGTGATGCCTGGAGGGTGAAGGGAATGTGGGGTAGAAAGAGGGAACCAATTACAAGAATCTAAGTATTGCCTCCTCCCTGGGGGATGGACAGCAGAGAAGAGGGCAGAGAAGAGGGCGGAGGGAAACATCGGACAGGGTAACTTATGACAAAACTATAATAATTTATGAGGGAGGGGGAGGGGGGAGAGAGGGGGAAAATGAGCAACTGATATTAGGGGCTAGAGTGGGGGACAAATGTTTTGAGAATGATGAGGGCAACAAATGTGCATATGTGCTTGACACAATGGATGGATGTATGGATTGTGGTGAGAATTGTACAAGCCCCCGATAAAGTAATTTTTTTAAAAGTGTGACTCTAAGAGGCTTGAGGTCTGAGTTCTAGTTCTGCATCTTATACTAACCCATGTGAAATCTTGACTGCAACATCATTTGAACTCACAGTTTCCATCTGTTAAATAAGATGGAAGTTGGAGAGTGTTCTCTTAGAGTACCAGTAAACAGCTCTAATTTAACTGTAAAGCTATAATTTTAAAGGAGAAAAGCTAATTCCTGAAGCATCCTGCATCCATTTATACAAGGAAATCTTCCTAAAACCCTCAAAGAATATACATTTCTGTATTTCTCTTACATTGGAGACATCCTTATTACTCTATCACATTGTGTGGTGACTTAAGAGGAGTCCTGGTAGTGTAGTGGGTTATGACTTGGGCTCCTAAACAGATAGAAAACACCAGCTGCTCCCAGGGGAAAAGATGAGGCTTTCTGCTCTCATAAGGATTTGCAACCTTGGATATCCACAGGGGCACTGCTACTCTGGCTTATGGGCTTGTTGGGGACAAAGTTGACTCAGCAGTGAGTGAGTGATGATTTAGTTGTCTACATGCATAATTCCTTTGCCAGAACATAAGATACTTAACATCAGAAACCATAACTTAGTCATTTTCTTGTGAAAGGCCAAGATAACATAAAATGATGATGGGCATGTATATGGTGGAAGAAACAGTGTATGGTGGAAGAAACAAGCTGGTCTACTCTGAATTGCTGGGAGGCAAGAATGGCAAAGGCATAAGCGAAAAAGTGCTAAAACAGGGAGCATGTGGATATACTGCACTGGGCTTAAGACAGAAGCTCTGTGGCTGTGCTAGGCTGCGCTCCTGTGATAAATTATGGAAGCACAAGAGGAATGGTGGAAGGAGCAACTTGGCTTCAGTAAGCGACTTCAGAGGGCAGACGCAGCAGGCTAAAACTAGAAATGAATGGAAGGCTAATAAGGCTAATGTTGAAGAGAGTCTGACTTTCTCACTCTCCGTTCAAGGATGAGATAATGAAAGCAGATGGCAGGAGAGTGAGGATTAAGGTAGGCCCAGTCCTGCAACACCTTCACATTATTGCAGTCACCGTGTCAATCCATCTCCTCAGGTGTCTTTCTCTTTTTCACATTACTAAGCATGATCTCCCTTTCCAGGGACTGATGTCTACTGATAGCATGTTCAAAACACGTGAGACAAAGTCTCACCATACTCACTTCTAAGGAGTATTTTGGTTTTACTTTGTCCTCAAAACAGAGTTGTTTGTTCCTCTGGCAGTCAAGATCCTTTGAATATTGTACACCACTATAATTCAAGAGTATCAATTATTCCTTATTCATTGCCCAACTTTCATATGAGTCAATCAATGTACCATGGCTTGAAGCACACTTACCTGAGTCCTCAAAGTGGCATACTTTCTCCTGAACACTTTAAAGCAGTCTTTTTGCAGCAGATTTACCTAATGCAATATGTTGTTTGACTTCTTGACTGCTGCTTCCATGAGCATTGATTGTGGTTCCAAGGCTAGAAGATAAACAAGGAACCATCTAACTGAGAAACAACAAAGCCCACATGGAAGAAGAGTACCAGCCTGTGAGATCATGAGGTGTTGAAGGGATCAGGGATCAGGTATCAAAGACCAAAAAAGAACATAGCATTGTGAATGTGGGGGAGTGTGGAGTAGGGACCCAGGGCCCATCTGTGGGAAATTGGACATTCCCTGGCAGAAGGGTTGTGGGAAGGAGACGAGCCAGTCAGGGTGCAGTGCAGCAATGATGAAATATGCAATTTCCCTCTAGTTCTTGAATGCTTCCTCCTCCCCTCCCACCACTATCATGATCCCAATTCTACCTTACAAATCCAGCTGGACCGGAAGATATTCACTGGCACAGATAGCAACTGGAAGTACAGGGAATCCAGCAGAGATGAACCCCTCAGGACCAGTGGAGAGAGTGGTGATATCGGGAAGGTGAGGGAGAAAGGGGGAACAGATGACAAGGTCTACATATATAACCTCCTCCCCGGGGGACGGACAGCGGAGAAGTGGGTGAGGGAGACGTTAGATGGTGTGAGATATGACAAAGTAGTAATAATTTATAAATTATCAAGGGTTCAGGGGGTAGGGTGGAGGGGAGAGTGAGGAGGGGGAGCCAAAACAATGAGGAGCGGATGCCAAGGGCTCAAGTAGAAAGCAGGTGTTTTGAGAATGATGATGGCAACATATGTACAAATGTGCTGGACACAATTGATGTATGTATGGATTGTGATAAGAGTTGTAAGAGCCCCTAATAAAAGGATAAAAATAAATTATTGACAATTTCAATGTTTTCTCTGTTTATCATGGTGTTGTCTATTGGTCCAGTTGTAAGAACTGTTTTCTTTACACTGAATTGTAATCCATACTGAAAGCTGCAGCCCTTGACCATCTTCAGCAAGTATTATAAGTCCTCCTCACTTTCAGCAAGCAACGTTGTGTGATTACAGGTCGCTAATGAGCCTTCCTCCAAACCAAATGCCACCTTCTTTCTCATGTAGTTCAGTATCTAAGATGATTTGCTCAGCCTAAAGATTGGATAAGTGTGGTGAAAGGATACAACCCAGACACACACCTGTCCTGAATTTAAACCCTTCAGTATCCCCTTGTTCTGTTTGAAGGAGTGCCTCTTGTTCCATGTGGTTCCACATGAGCACAATGAAGTTTTCTACAATCCCCATTCTCCTCAACGTTATCCATAGTTTGTTATAACCCACACAATTGACTACCTTTGCATAGTCACCAAAACAATAGGAAATATATGTTAGTGGGCAACTCATTGGATTGTTAACTACAAGGTCACGGTTCAAACCACCAACCACTGCATGGGAGAAAGATGAGGCTTTCTACTCCCATGAAGAACTGCAGTCTCAGAAACTCACAAGGCAGTTCTACCATGTCTTAAAGGGTAATTATAAGTTGGAATTGACTTGCTGCTGGTGAATTTGATGTGTTTCATGTTTGTCTGTTTAAATATATTTTTGGTATTCTAAGATTTTAGCCAAGATTGATCTGTTATCATCAATGATATCCCTGAATACTCTTTGAATCTGCCTTGAATTTCTGGCAATTCCTAGTCAATGTACTACTGTTACCTTTTTGGAATGATTTTCAGCAAACTTTTCTTTTATGTGATATTAATGATATTCTTCAATAATTTATGCTTTATGTTGGTTCACCAGTCTGTAATGGGCCCAAATATTCATAGGCCCAAATTTCTTAAAATAGAGGAATGAATGCTTCTAGTTCTTCATCAACTTGCACAAACATTTCAATTGATATTCCATCAATTCCTGCTATCTTGTTTTTCACTAATATCCTCAGGGCAATTTGGACTTCTTTCAGTATCATAAGTTATTCATCACACGCTACCTCTTGAAATGGTTGTATGCCGACCAGTTCTTTTTGGCATGGTGACTCTGTGTACTCTTCCCCACTGTTTTGATGCTTCCTGCACTGTTTTATGTTGTGATCATGATCAATGGTACACAATGTGTTGGGTAAGCAGTGCACTGGTAGTATAAAGTTCGATGATTAAAACCCACCAGCCACTCCCTGGGCAAAAGATGGAGCTATCTTCTGCCATAAAGCTTTACATCCTCTGAAGTCTTATCGGAGATCATTATGAGTTTGAATCAACTCCATGGCAATGGGTTTCCTTTTGTTTGTTTTTAAGAGTACCTTCCAGATAGTCTTTGCTTTTAGCCAAGATCTCCCTGTGTGGCAGCAGCCATTTTTGAATTATCTTCAACAAAATGTTACTAGTATGTGATACCAATGATAATGTCAATAATTTCTGCTTTCTGTTGAGTCATCTTTCTTTGAAATTGACACAAATATGGATCTCTTCCAGTCAGTTAGCCCGGTACCTGTCTTTCAGATTTCTTGGCTTAGAGTGGTGAGTGCTTGCAGTGCTGCATTAGCTTGTTGAAACATTCCCATTAGTATTCTGTCAACTCCTGGAGTCTTGCATTTCACTCATTCCTTCAGTGAAACGGGGACTTCTTTCTTTAGCACCACCAGCTCTTAATCACACATTATCTTTTGAAATGGTTGAATGTTGATGAGTTCTTTTTGGTACCATGGCTGTTGTAGTCCTTTCCTCATGTCTTGATTCTTATTGCAGAATTCAATATTTTGCCCACAGAATTCTTCAATATTAGAGCACAAGGCTTGGCATTTTGATTTTCACTTCATTTCACTGTTAGCTCCCCATTTCTCTCCATCCTCCCTGGCTAGATCCCTAGGAAATTATCAGTCAAGTTACTGTCTCAATAAGTCTTGCTACCTTGTATTTCCTATAAAGAAAATCATACAAAACACTATCAGGAATCACACACACACACAGAGAAAGACCAATAACAATAACTAAACAAAACATAGGAAAACTTCAACTAAAAATAAGCAGAAAAAAAAAGAAAAATTGAAACAACTTTAAAATGGGTTAAAAGGAGAGCAAATGGTAAGGTGTTGCATTTCAAGCTAACGGCTTCTTCCATATTTGACTTTAAAATGCTGTCTGTCTGATAGCAAGACTTCACATCTACGCTACACTATGGTCAGAGGGGATCAGAGGCTTACTCTATGTGGAACCCTAAAAATAGATTTGGGGTTTCCCTCATCATCCATAGCCTTCTGCAAACAAGATGTTCACAATTTAAGATATGATACCATTCCCTCCTTCAGACTTGGATTTTATTACTTACAATGTTTGAATTACCCAGGTTGGTATGATCTTCCACGTGGACTTAGTTGACACCCCACTTAAGTGGATACTTGTTTTAAGATAAGCTTTCAAGACTGTAGACCCTATTATTTCTGATAGCCAGGCACCATCTGGTTGCTGAAGCACACTTTTCTATAGCATCTATAACTTCAGTGATCTCTTCATGAGGGTCAGCATCGAGCAGGGCCATGTCACAAAAACTAATTGTTCTTGGATTGGGACTAGAATTAAGTATGAGCAAAAATACAGTTATATATCTATGATTTATGTATTGTTCTGGTTCACTTTAAAGGCATCATTATTATTTTATGATAGAGAACATTATCAATCACCCCCCTCCCCGGGAACTTAAAGTAATTCTATTGATAGTGTCATTAATTTAGCCAGTGATATGAAATTTAATACACTGTTAAGAAAAGGAAATGATGAAAGTAAAAGATGGCTTCAGATCACAAGACATGAATTGTTGACTTGTATAAATTAAACAAACAATGGAGGCTGATGATAGGGAAAACCTTTCAATAACACTCAATTTCAAATGCAGAACCATGCCTACCAAATTAATGTATAGCACAAGAAAGCAAGAAAGGCATTGAAATTGTAATGGGTGCACCATTTCTTGGGAACTCTCAAAGCAAGTGATCTGAATCAAAGTCCAACAATCTCTACTTCCACAATCTTTCGATAGCAATCTACTTTTTTTCACACGAGAGCATTTTAGCCAGAAATCTGCTACCGGTGAATTTGAAGCAAAACCTGGTTCACTTAGTGGGGTTTCCACATTGAATCCTTCAGGTGTGGCCTATAGTGATGTAGTGAGCATTGAAAGGACAGAGTCTATGGTCACAGTAGTCTATAGCACACCAAGGGCTGGTCAAAAGTTTCCCATTAGGAACATGCTGGGATTGTTATCCACAAGGGTTCTACGTAAGTATTGTTAAGCTATTTTCCCCAATGGGAGGTTGCTCTTCTTGATTCACACACCAACAAAAATGTAATCACCTTCTTGGTAACATACATGTGTGGCTATAGTAAATGGTATTGTTTCCTTGATGTCTTCTTTTTGGGAGCTCTCTTTGCTGATATAAAGGAACCCGATTGATTTCTGCTTGCTAATCTTCACCAAATCCTGCTACTTCACCAAACCCCTTTCAAGATAGGTCTTGAGTTGGTTTTTATTTTTGTTTTTAATTATGAATGTGACATCATTCCTCTTGATTTTGTCACCTCTAGCCTAGTACACCGTATGATTTTCTTACTTGAAATGGCCATTACCGGTCTATTTCAACTCACCCATGATTAGAGGACAGAAGTGTATGTGTTCTATTCAATTTTAATGACTTATAATTTCCCTAGGGTATTAATCGCTATTTTCAGATATTTCTTCTCATTTTTGAGTCATACATCACTAACAAATGAAGGGGTCAAAATGTATGCAAGCCATTAAGTTAGGCTTTAGGTCTTTAGGTCAGTGGTTCTCAACCTTAATGCCATAACCCTTTAATAGAGTTCTTTATGTTATGATGACCCAAAACCATAAAATTGTTTTTGTTGCTACTTCATAACTGCAATTTTGCTACTGTTATGAATTGAGCGACCCTGTGAAAGGGTTGTTTGACCCCCAAAGGGGTCATGACCCACAGGTTGAGAACCACCGCTCCAGGTTGAGGAGACAGCTCTTTCTCAATTGTATTTTGAATGCCTTTCAATCTGAGGGCTCATCTTCTGACACTGTATCTGACAAGTTCCTGCTGCTTTCTGAAGGTTATTGTGGTGTTACATAATCTGTCGACTTGTAAAGGGGTGGAGTCTAGTCTGTCAATCAGGTCGCTGCTTGATGACCTCATTTGGAGGCATGTAGGGGATAAATAGCTTACTGGAGGCCAAATACACACTCTATGCTTCATCTTCCTGCTGAAAGACACATAGAGCTACATGAGAGCCCTGACCTGAGCTGGAGGAAGCACATGGAGACCCCTGCCAGCACTGAGATGCTTACACTGCCACCAGATCAATAAGACTTTCAACCCACTGGCCTGTGATTCTTCCCGCATTCAGCATCATCGCATGTTTTGTGTGAATCTGAAGAAGAATGTACAGATTGGTATCAGACATATGGGCTAGTATTAGACTTACGGACTTGATCTGGACTGGGTTAAATGTTTTCTCAAAATACAATTGCTCTTTTATATAAAGCCTTTTCTTATGTACATATGAGTGTCTATGAATTTGTTTCTCTAGTCAACCCAGACTAACACATGGTACCAGGAGTGGGGTACAAACACATGCAGACATATGCCCATTGGAGTTTTGATTGGCTAATTTCTCATAAGTGAATGTCCTATGCCTTCTTCTTAGTCTGTTAATAGTCTGGAAGCTCTGCTGAAACCAATTTACTATGGATGACCCTGCTGGTATGTGAAATACTGTTCTTACAGCTTTTAGAATCACAGCCCCATGCAATCCAACACTGCACCACAAAATGGCATACAAGTGGTGAGCTACTTTGCCTGTCATCTAATTTAACCTTTACAACTGTGAACAATAGGTATGATTATTTCATCTTGGATATGGAGAAATTGAAGCTCAGTGTCCTTAAGACGTTTTCTTACATATTTTGGATATATTGTCAGGAGAGATCAGTCCCTGAAAAAGGATATCATGTTTGGTAAAGTGGAAGGTTGGCAAAATGTAGGAAGACCCTCAGTGAGATGCACTGACACGATGGCTGCATCAATGGGCACAGGCATAGGAACAATTGTGAGGCTAGCACAGGAATGTACAGTTCTCCATTCTGTTGTGTATGGTGTCACTATGGGTCAGAGCTGACTTGATGGCACCTAACAATAAACAACATCATTGCTTAAGTGACTTGGTTCAGGAAAACCATTTTAAACGAAAGAACTAAAATTTTAACCCAGCTTGTAACCCATAACACCATCATGACAGGAGGGGGCTATGTAGCATGAGGAGTTTTGTGCTCTTTGCTCCTTCTAGTTTCTATAGCTTAGAACTACAGATATTTATCCTATTTATTTGTTTGAGGGGTAATCTTTTTTTTTTGTTTTCCCTGGTTTTTTTTTTTAGCCAACTTCTCTTTGAAAACGCTGGTGTGCCTCTTCCATCCTGAGGTGGAAGAATAAAAGGTGTTTTCATTTTCATTTTATTCCCACTGCAAGTAACAGTGAGCACTCAGTCACTGTTGTAGCTGTCCCTCTCAGCCGGGCTGTCGTTACTCTGGGGCTCATTATGACTCAGACCTTGGAGAGTTTGGCGTTACTAAGGAATCCCATTCATTATTGAGGGCATGGAGCAAAAATAGATTCTAGGGAGTTAAATATAGCAAGTCCAAGCCGTCATCTAGATGTCAGAATCATAAGGAAAATGACAATGATTCACACAGTGTCAGAGCAGGAATAAATCTCAAATAGCACTGGTTCACTTCATTTTAGAGATCAAAGGACGGAGACCCAGAGAGGTGAAGTAATATGCCTCGGATCACATTCAGCTAGCACAGAGTAGGGGCAAAACTGGATCACCTAATTAAAGTTCTTTTTCTATCCATAATGTTACAGGTGTTGAGATTATGTTTTGTCAATCCCTACTTTAAATACTCAAGTTCAAAGTTCTTTTAATGCTTCTGATTGTTAAGTGCGGTGCAAAATAATCTATATCTCTGTGTGTGCTCTGTTGTTAGAATATAAACTAGAAAAATATAACTTTTTAAGACAAGTGTTATCTCTTTTGCATTTTCTGTACTCGTTTTATTCCCAGTTCTTCACCCAGGAACGTAATTTTCACCTGTGGTAGCAGAGTTTGTGCCCCAAATATCTATATTGGTCAAGTTATGTGGGAATTATTTGGCATTCCTCAGGAGAAAGGGTGTATATCCTCTGCCTGTGACTATGAGCTCTAAGAAAGTAGTACTGATAGTAAAATGACATAGGCTGAGACGTGAGAAATCCAGCTTTTTCACTGGAAAAAAAAGAAATCAGTTGCCAGGCACCAGGGGCGTGGTGGCACAGAAGTGATGGTGTGTCAGGATTCAGAGGATGAGGAGATTCAGCACTAAGCTGAGTGTCTGGGGGTGAGGCACAGATACCATATAACTTACCTTAACAATGGAAGAAGAAACTGTGCAGTGATGCTGTTCTTTGCAGTTGTTAGTGGTGTGTACCTATACTCAGAAAGACTAGGCTTTCTACTCCCGCAAGCACTTACAGTCTCAGAAAACCACTGGGGTGGGGTGGGGGGGCGTTGCTATGAATCAGCATTGACTCGATGACAGTGAGTTGTTGGTTATATATACTCATATTTCTAAAAGTTACAAATGCCCATAAAGCTGGTTAAGTATATTATGGCACAGCTGTGGCATGAAATACTGTCCAGCCATTAAAAAGCAAAAGGATTAGCTCTGTCTATGTGGATTGGTTGAAGCCCTGGTGGAGCAGTGGGTTAACCACTGGGATGCCAATAGAAAGGCCCAAGTTCAACTTACCAGCTGCTCTGAGGAAGGAAGAGGAATCAGTCTGCTTCAAGAGTTACAGCCTCAAAAACCCGTTACAAGTTAAAAGTTGCCTGGGTGATAGTATGAGATTTTTGAAGTATATGGATTGGTGATGGGAAAATCTCCAATATTGTTTCCATCACCAATCAATTAAGCAAATCCTCAGTGATGGGTAGTGAGAGAATGCACCCAGTGGTTCTGTTACCCACTGAAGCCAATGTCTGGAGGCCAGGTGGCTGAGCGCAAGGAAATCATGGCTCGGAAAAGAAGTACTTTACAAATAATATGGCACCGATCCAGCAACTACTGAGAACAAAATAATATATGTAATATAAAATACCAGCAAATATCAGAATGCCTTGGAGAAAAGCTAGGGGGTCCAGTAAGTGTTAAACCAATGGAAAACTCTGGCCTGTTAGGAGCTCAGAACAGAACCACTCAGGAAGCGCTTAGCAGTACACACAGTCAGCACAATGAAGCCTGATGCCACAGAGTCTCAAGGCTTAAAACAAGTTATTGGAGAGAAGTCGATTAGAACCTTCTGGACCCTAGTTCAGACACACCCACGTTGCACTGCATTCCTCAGAGAGTTCAATGCCCATCTCTTTTAGGAGACATAAACCTCACGCACAGGTATTTCCTTCCAGCTTCACGTCAAACCACCAACACAGAAATCCCCAAGGCAGCCAGTGGCCTTTTGATCTGGAAGAGAGCGCGGGGTGGGTGTTGTTCCGTGTCTTCAGTCTCAACTCAATAGGCTCGGGATTCTAGAAAGCATGCTTTTTTTTTTCTTCCCCAGTTTGTTTCTGAGGAGTAAATGCTCAGCCCAACCTTGTCAGGGTTGTAGTCCGGATGTTTATGATGATGCAGGTTTTAAATGTTCAAAGAGAAAGGGGAGACGGAAGAACTTAGGCCCCTTGGCAGAGAGGAAGTCACCCCACCTCAATGAGCTTTTCCTTCACTCGGTCCCCAGGTTGGAGGGAACATGAAAGAAAACTGCAGCTGCAGAATGCCCCTTTGCCCTTGCCCCTCCCAGTTCAACCTACTTTCAGCTCCTGCCCTAAAAAAGAAATAGGACAGTGTGAGGGTCGTGAGAGAAGAAATTCCGGGTTACCAACCTCACTTTCCACTTCTATCTTACTGCTCTTCTGTTGTAAGGCCACCTTTATCCTCACCTTCCTCCCCTGCACACACGATCACCCTCTTACGAGATCATCAGTTTATATTTCTGAGTAAAATACCCAAGGGAGAATATGCTTTGTAATGCAAAACACATCAACCCTCTTTCGGAAAGTGGCCTCACAGAATTATCGTATATTTGAGTTGGAGGAGAACTTAGAAATCATCTTTCTTTAATCTCTCAGTTGCTGAAACTCGGACAAGTTCATAGCCCTGCTCCAGCTAGTTGCGGAGGGAGATGGCCTTCCTCTTGTCCAGGTTGTGTACTAATAGATTTCAAGGTAAGAATTACATTTTAATTATTTTTTATAAAACATGGCTTATACTGAATATTGAGTATATGATAATAATATGTATAAGTCAAGGAGCACTGATGTGACAGTGGGATTGGACTGCGAACTGCAAGTTCAGTGATTCGAATCCATCAATCACTATCCAGGAAAAAGATAAGCTAGCCCGGCTCTAGAAAGATTTGTAGCGTTCCAAACCTTGTGGGGCAGTTCTTCTCGATCTGATAGGCTCTACATTGACTCAGAATTGATTCATTAACAGAACAGTCCATCAACTATTCATAACACAACGAAAAATCAGAAAATAACCGAAAAGGAACAAATCCTCCATATAAATGCCTTCATGTTTATACACTAATTTTACCACATCATATTATGGAAAGGTCTTCTTCAAACTCTCCTTTAAAGTGCATTTATTATTACTTTGTACTCGATTATAACATATATAGATATTTCATTGTTTTATGTTCTTGTTGAAGATGTATTCGTTGAACTCCTGATAGGGACTAGGCACTATTCTTGGAAGATAAATGCCTAAAGATAAAGAAGGTCCAGCCTAGGAACTCATGTGAGGGAATTATTTCATGTAGGAAGAGTCAGAGGAGGCTCCACACAGCAGTGAAGTTGCACCGGTTGAGAGGGGAAGTAGGTGTTATTTGCCAAGAGCAAGAAAGAAGAACATTCCAGGCAAAGGGAAGGAGTGTGGAGAAGGTTCAGGCAGTGACATGCAACATTGCTGTCTTCCAGGAAATGCAAGTTTTCTATGATTGGAGGATAGGGGAATTCAAGGAGAGTTAGGCTTATGTAACACATTAAGAAGTTTAGAGTGTTCTAAAGGTAGTAGAGACATAAGCAAAAGTGCTTGTCAAATTTACAAGTTTGAAAGTAAACTTAAGCACGGAATGACTTCGGTGTACAGGTAAAAAGGATGGTAAGACTGATGTCAGAGAAATCCTTCAGAAGATTTATTGCAACCATTTCTATGGGACCAGTTCCTGAAAAGGGACATCAGGCTTGGTAACGTGGAGGACCATCCAAAGACAGTAAGATTGTCAAAAAAAGATGGGTTGACCTACTGACTGCAGCAGTGACCTCAAATATAACAATAGTGAGGCCATTGCAGATCGGCACAGTGTTTTGTTCTGTTACACATTGGGTCACTATGACTCAGAAATGAGCCTCTGGGATCTAAGAACAACATATGAAATACAGGCTCTGAATCACCTTGAGAATGATTTAGGAGATAGAACTGTAGGAAATGTTGACATCAAAGGTAGGGGATAAAGACAAGATAAGGAAGGAGGATGACTTCCATATTTCTAGATGGTTGCCCCCTAAATTCCATCTTATTTTTTTATTTTTTTGTTTTTTCTTCACTAGTGGATGTCTTGAGTTTTCATGAGAAAGAAGAAGCCCAAATTTCCCAGCTTCCTTTGCAGCTGGATGGAGCCCAGGTGGCAGAGTGGTTACCAGTTGGGTCAACAGCAACTCCATGGGAGAAAGAAGGACTTTCTACTCTCACACAGTTACAAGCCTGGGAACTCTCGGGGCAGTTCTACTCTGCTCTATAGAGTTGCGATGAGTGGGCATCAAGTTAATGGAAGTAAGTTTGGTTTGGGATTTTGAAGGGGAGGGGCTGTTGATGTTGGATAAAAGCACAGGACTAAAGTCTGGGCAGTGAGCTGTATGTCTTGTGAGATCCCAGGGTAAGGCTTTAAGCGGAAGGGGCATGTCCTTCTCCCCTCCTTGCTGCCTAGAAGGCAGATATGATGGTTGGAGCAGTGACTTCGAAACCCAGATGGAAACTGTGGGTTGAGGAGAGCAGAGCAAGATCAAAATGGTCTGGGTCCATGAAGATAGCAGAGCAGCCAACTCAGCCTAGAAGTGCCTCATTCGTATGAGAGAAAACAAACTTCCTTTTGTCTGAGTCACTATTTTTCCTGTTATCTGTCACTCATAACCACAACGACACTTAGCTAACACAGAGACCAGCTCATGGCACCATGGACTGAGGATTTCAGTGAAAGAGGAAGAATAAATTTGGGGGAGACTAATATAAATTTAAATAAGTTAATACTGAATTGTGTTTGGAGATTCCAGATGGAGCTGCCAAGCTCAATAGCTCTGTAACTTGGACAAAAGCACAGGGTGGAGATCCACATTGATGAGTGGTCAGTGTAGGTGGCTGTTAAAGCCATGGATGGATTTGTAAATGATGAAAGTGTATGGCCAAGAATATAGTCACAACTGGGTTTTGTAGGAATCGATGCATGAATACATAAAGGAATATGTATGTACTCTTAAAACAGCAGTGCCGGAGTCATAGGCAATGTGCTCAGACCAGGCAGGAAGTAACAGGTATATAGTTAATGGACTAGGCTTACTGTCCAAGGTCAGCATGGATCACAGACAAGCGGAGACCAAGTCAACACTATACCGACTGAGGAGCTGATACCAGGGCTTAAGTGGAGAGCAAATGTTTTGAGAATGATGAGGGCAATATATGTACAAATGTGCTTTACACAATTGATGTATGTATGCATTGTGATAAGAGTTGTATGAGCCCCCCCCCCAAAAAAATAATTTAAAATAAGAAAAAAAAGAGAGTGGTGATAGCAACAAATGCACAAATGTGCTTGACACAATGAATGTATGTATGGATTGTGTTAGGACTTTTACGAGCCTCTGATAAAATGATGAAAAAAAGGATAGAAACAATTAAATGGAAGGGCTGAGTACTTAAGGAGAATACCAATTAAAATGTGTCAGCAAGCTGATGAAGCACTGGAAGCACTCACTAGTGTTACGCCAAGGAATTGGGAAGATAGCTACCTGACCAACTGACTTGAATAGATCCATATTTTTGCCCATTCCGAGTAATGGTGACACGACAGAATGCTCAAACTAAAGCGCAGTATCATTGATACTACACGCAAGTAAAATTTTGCTGAAAATCATCCAACAACAGTTGCAGCAGTACATTGACAGGGAAATGCCAATGGCTCAAGCCAGATTCGGTAGAGGACATGGAATGAGGGATAGCATTGCTGATGTCAGATGGCTTTTGGATCAAAGCAGAGAATAGTAGAAAGATGTTTCCTTGCCTTTTATTGACTATGCAAAGGCATTTGACTGTGAGGCCCATAATAAGTGATGGATAGCCTTGAGAAGAATGGGAATCCAGAACGATTTGTTATGTTCATGAGGAAGAGACAGTTCTGTCAACAGAACTAGAGAATACTGCATAGTTTAAATCAGGAAAGGTGTGTTTCAGGGTTATATCATCTCACCAAACATGTTCTATCTGTGTGCTGAGCAAATCATCAGAGCAGCTAGCTTATATGAAAAAGAATGTTGCATCAAAATTGGGAGAAGGCTTATCGCCAACCAGGAATATGCAGATGACACAAACTTGCTTGCGGAATGTGAGGAGGACTTGATGGCTTTGCTGAGGAGGATCAAGGATTAAAGCCTTCAGTATGCATTACTACTCAGTGTGAAGAAAGCAAAATCCTCACTCACAACTGGACCATACATAACATCATGATAAGTGGAGAGAAGTTTGAAGTTGTCAAGGATTTTGTCGGGCTGGGATCCATAATCAATGCTCAGGAAAGCATAAATCAAGAGATCAAATGATACATTATGTTATATAAATCTGTTTTAGAGTATTGAAAAGCAAGGATGTTACTTTGAAGTCTAAGATGCACTTGTCAGCAGAGACCAATCTCTGGAGAAGGATATCATGCTGGGTAACGAGAAGGGGCAGAGAAAACGAGAGGAAAGCTCAATGAGATGGATTGACACAGTGGCTGCAACAATGGGCTCAGGCATGGGAACAATTGCAAGGATGTCTCCGGGCCTTGCAGTGTTTCTTGTTGTTGTTGTGCATAGTGTCCCTATGGGTCGGAACGGACTCAATGGCACCTAACAACTCTAACATTTGGGGGAAGCACAGTGAGTAGCAGGTCATTTCATATATGGAAGCTGTCTATCCTCTATCTTGGTTATATTACCCCAGGGTGGGAGCAGGACTCTACTAGAAGGCTAATGTATCTTATTCAGTAGTTTACAATGCTTTTGATTCTCTCCAGAGTTTACTTGCCCTGGTGATTGGACTTCTCCTGTGGGAAAGGAAAACAAGACAGAATCAGAGAGATGCACCACGAGAAGAAGAGACTGAAATCAGCGGAGCAAATACTAACTGGGAACTCTCCATAGGCATTCTGGGATGCATACAATTTCTGTCACCTAAAATACCTTTGCCCTTCCTCTCACCAGAAATGTCCCATTCTATCAAGGGTGGACTCACATTGCACCATCTCCACAAAGACTTCCAAAATCATGCTGGCCCACATTAATTTCATATTCTTACAAATGCAAACATTACTTTTACATCATCTGTGCTACAGAAGCAATTGTTTTATTATATACTGTTTTTGAATTATTACCTATGTAGACTCTGGTATTCCCAAATAAATTATAAGCACCTTTAGAACGGGGATTATTTCTTACTTGGCATCTGTATCCCTTACATAACGTGTTTATAGAAAGTATTAAGTAGGTATTTGGTGATAAAATGAGGCCGAGAAAACATTTGATCCATGTAAATATGATGACACATTTGTCATGAATCTTTAAACAGGAATATGTACACAACTTACTTCTATGCGTTCTCTATTCACATATATGCTAGAGAATGTTCAAATCACTGGGAGTTTTCAAGTGAGCCACCACCTAACACCACACAAGCAGGGGCAATTGCTTATTCAGCAAACAGTTTACCTGTAGTGTTAAATTTATGACTTCTAAACCTTTTCCCTTTGTTAGTTAATTAATTTGCCTCAGTTGGTTGATTATGTTTAAGCTTTCTTTTATTAAAAATAGAAGAAACCAAGAATGAGAAAAGAATTCAAATTTCTTAGTTATGATTGTTAAATATAATTTGAATTCTTCTCTGAAGAAGGTAGCCAAGATTGGGGTCTGCACATTGCTACATAAATCATGAATATTACAGTGGATACTATGACCAGGAAGATCATGATTATGGTGGCCAGAGTGAACTGACTTTCTGGGCCTTGTCAACATGGAAGGAGAGCTGTGCCATTGGTGTGTTCTTACTGACAAGGAATGCACCAGATAGTAAACTCGGCTTACTGTATAGATAGTCCTGTAGATCTTTAGATGGAGAATACACAAAGTCAAAAGCCCAAATCTAGTTATTCAAAATCAAGAATGGAATATATAGAAATTTAACTCCAATAATACTAAAAACAAAAGAATTTTTGAAAAGTGAGTTATAGCCATTTAACTTAAAATGGAAATAGGAACTGTCTAGTCTTATAGAGCTGCACACAGTTGGAAGTGGCACTAGCTACTTTTATTGAGTGGTAGTGTCAAGTGCTATACACTGCTGTTTATGTATAACATCTATAACCTACAATAATCCTAAAAGGCATTACTGTTTCCATTATATGGTTTTAAAAGTACAACAGATGCTAAGTAAACTGCTGAGGGTTGCAATGCTATTAATTGAGCAGAAATAGAATAGAAACCTAAGTCAAACTGACATGAGTACTTCCAATGATTTAGAAATTTGAAAATGCTATATGTTTGCTATGAGTCAGAATTGACTCAGTGGCAGTGGATTTGAGGGTTTTATATTTCAGCATATATTGACAAAATGTATGTGCAGAGATTTAAAGTTTACAAAGAACTTTCACATTAATGCATTTAATCCTCACATAAGACAAATGTTGCTACTCATTCCATAAGGTTAGGCCTCAGGTTCCTCTGCGGTGGGGATAATAATATTCATCTTGGATAGCTATAGAGGATTTGATATGTTGATTATGTCCAGTAACTAGTCCTTAGTCGGAATGGTAGCTATCATATTGTTATTGAAAATGATCCACCAATGAATAAGTAGTGCTAGAGGTGTTCATCCATCTAGGCTGAGGAATTTGGAATATAGCCACCTAGTCAACCCACTGAAAAAGAAGGGAAATTCCTCAACATCATAAACACCATATATGAAAAACCAACAACCAACGTCACACGCAACAGGGAAGAAACTAGAAACATTTCCACTGAAAACAAGGACCAGACAAGGATGTCCAGTTTCAGCACTCTTATTCGACATCATGCTGGGAAGCTAAGAAAGAGCCATCAGAAAATGAAAAGAAATCAATAAATGCAAATAGCCAAACAGGGAAAGAGGGACCAGATTTCAACCCAGTGCCCCAAGATGTGAATGCAACATGCCGGCGTGGAGTAGGGAACCAGTGGAGAGGTCTGGGGGGCC
>NW_022103951.1:7100493-7110019 GCF_000313985.2 Echinops telfairi
AAGAAGGAAGGAAAACTACAGAGAGAGATTTAGATATATATAGGTATGCATATATGTCAATATATAAATATAGGTGTATTTGTTTATATATGTAAATACAACAAAAAAGCAGATGGACTTTGGGCCTCTACTTAAATCTTGCCTCAGTAAAAGACTGGTTTGTTCTAATAATGTGCCATTGTATGATACCTTCCCTACATTATCAGTGAAGACAATATGTGTGCATCAATAAATGTGGTAAAGAAGGCTGATGGTGCCTGGCTATTAAGAGATATAGAGATATAGTGTCTGAGGTCTTAAAGGCTTGAAGTTAAACATGTGGCCATCTAGCATGGAATCAACAAAGCCTGCATGGAGGAAGAACACCAGCCTTTGTGATCATGAGGTGTCGATGGGAATAAGTATAAGTTCAAAATCAAGCATCCAAATTGATGTGAAGGAGCGTGGATGTAGTGGAGACCCCAAACCAACCTTTAAGATAATTGGACAGTCCCTCTCAGAAGGGTCACATGGAAGGGATGATAATTCTAGAGTATGGGATGCCACTGATGAAACACATAATGTATCCTCTAGTTCTTTAATATTTCCTCCTCTTGCTATTAATTTTTTTATTATTTTACCTTATTAATCATGTTAGACTTGTGTATGTTCATTTTTATAATTAAGATCATTAGATACATGAAAACCAAGATAGATAACTCTTCAGAAACACTAACAGGAATAATGGTTCCCTGAGGGCACAGGAAGAGGGGTGGAGGAGGGGGAAGAGAAAAAGGGGGAGGTGATAGTATGGATGTCTGTATAACGCCACTTGAGGGGAGTAAACAACAGAATTGTATGTGAATGGATATATTGAATCATGTAAGATAAGGCAAAATGAAAATAAATAAATAAGGATTCCTTGGGGTTAGGGTGGGGGTGGTGGGAGAGTATAAAGGGGAGACAATATCAAGGAATTCAAGAAAAAAGAAAATGTTTTGAAACAGATTTTGGTAGCAATTGTACAATACTACTTGATGTGATTGAACTATGAAATGTTATGCTATTTGTCAGTGCTCCCAATAAAATGGTTCTGGCTAGGCCAGAGCATGTACACTAGTACAGATAAGAGCTCATGACACATTGAATCCAAGTCAGATAAACCCCTCAGGAACAGAAATGGGAGTATCACCACCAGGAGATTAGGGGAAAGGTGGGGGGGAGAAGGGTAGGGAGGGGAAATCTACTGTAATAATCGATACATAACCAACACCACCCCCAAAGGGGGGGTGAACAAAGATACATTGGTGAAGATAGACAGCAATCAGTATAAGATATGAAAATAATAAAAGTTTTAATTTATCAGGGGTCACGAGGGTGGAGGAAGGAGGGAAAAATGAGGATCTGATACCAAGGGCTCAAACAGAAAGTAAATGTTTAGGAAATGATGATGGCAACATATGTACAAATATGCTTCATAAAATCAATATCTGGATTGTTAAAAGAGCTGTAAGAGCCCCCCAAAAATCTTTAAAAAAAATAACAATAGGTACAAGAAGAAATGAGATGTTCCAGAGATAATTGTGGTGATGTGTGCACAAATTCACAACCCTTCTTAATATGATTGAACTATTGAATTGTATGATGATGTTTTATTATATGTCAATAAAACTATTTTTAAAAATACAATTTATAATAACATACAAATGATGAAATACTTTGGAAGCAACCTAGCTAAATAAACAAAAGACCTATACAAAGAAAACTATAAAACATTACCAAAAAAAAGACCTATATAACTGGAAGATTATCCCGTGTCAATTCTACCTAAAACAATCTATAGAAAAATTTAAATTCCAATCCAAATCCCAAATACATTCTTTAAAGAGATGGAAAACTGAATGACCAGTTTCATATGGGTGAATTAACCCAGGATAAACAAAAGACTCAGGATAATTGATCTATGTATTGTGATGAATTGTATGAGCCCCAATAAATTGATTTAAAAAAAAAAGAAGAACCAAGTAAATGGCCTCGCACTACCTGACCTAAACACCTACTCCATAGTCACAATAGTCAAAACAGCCTGGTAGTGACACAACAAGAGATATGTAGACTAATGGATCCGAATAGAAAACCCAGACATAAATGTATCCGTCTAGAGACAACTAATCATCAACAAAGGACTGAGAACGATCCAATGGGAGAGAAACCGCCTCTTCAACAAATGGTGTTAGACAAAATAGATTTCCATGTGCAGAAGAAAGAAACAAGACCTATTTCTCTCCCCCTGCACAAAATCAAACTAAAGATGGATTCAAGACCTAAATGTGAACCCCAGAGCCATCAAGACCATCAATGAGAAAACTGGAACAAACTTTATTGCAGGCCATACACAGACTACCAAGTATAATAACAGAAGCACACAAGGGGAAGACAAAACAGATGACTGTTATGCTGAAATGATATCACTTACGCACATTATCAAAGAGTAAAATGAGAGCCCACAATTTTGGGGAACAATTGTACCAATGACACATTGGAGAAGGGTCTAATTACCAAAATATACAGAACTCAACAACAGCTCAATAAGAAAATAACAAACTGCCCAATTAAGAAGTAGGGAAAAGACATAAACAGATAATTCACCAGAAATGAAGTACAAATGGCTAACAAGCCCATGAAAAATACTCATGATCTCTAGCCATTCTGGAGATTAAGATTAAAACCAAAATGAGATACCACCTTACACTCAAAATGCTATCCCAATTAGAAAAAACAAACAAACAGAAAACAACACATGCTGGAGAGGCTGTGGAGAGAATGGAACTCATATACACTGTTGGTGGTCTTGTAAATATGTACAACCACCGTGGAAAATGATATGGCAATACTTAAAGCACCTGGGAATTGAAATCCCATATGATCCAGTAATACCACTTTTAGGCATATACCCCAAAGAAATGAGACCCAACACAAGTGGATGCATGCTCTTCAATGTTTATAGCAACACAGGTCACAAAAGCAAGAAACAGGAAGCAGCCACATGGCCAACAGCGGAAGAATGGATAAAGAAACTATGGTGCATACACACAATGGAATACTATGCATCTCTAAAAATAGAAAGCCTGAAACACCACATGACATGGAAGGACTTGGAAACCACTATGTTGAGTGAGGAATAAATATCGTATGAGTCCACTACTATAAGGAGAAACACCAATTAAACAAATCTCAGGCATGCTTTTTTTTAATGGGTAGAAAGTCTGCCTACAGGCAATTAACCACTTAGGTGCATTTCATAAGAACCACTTCAAAAGTGGAGCCCTCACACTGGCTGGGGTCACCCCTTCAAGAAGGGGAACAAGGGAGAAGAGCATCCACTTGATGCTATACAACACTGAGATAAGGCTGCACCAAATCAGCAGGCCCTTCACAGCAATGACGAGAACTTTACTGGACAATCAAGTTAAGGCCAGGGAAAGGTAGCATCTGCATTTCAGAGGAGGCATTGATATTTCTGTCAGTGAATATGGTGGGAGGAGCAATCTCACATCTGGAAGGGATGTTAAACAATCATTGTAGGGAACCTAAGGGGAAAGTAAATCTGATTCTATGTTCATGTGTAGACACTTTGAATAACTTTCTACCAAAACTTGTTGAACCACGCCATGGATTAAGCACTATGATGACATTAGATACTGGCCTTACAGGGAACAGTTTCCCCCAAGGACCACACCAGAAGGATTTAACATGGAAGTCCGACTGAATGAACTGGACCCTACCTCGAAATTACCTGTACTCTTGGTCTTGGGACTGAAATACTCTAATAGGAGAGGAAACATAGGATGGCCACCCCAAGAATGTGGAAATGACAATCCTTGGACCTTGGGTAGGACCCCTGGCTTAGTGGGGGTCCAATGAAAGGGTACCCAGAACCATTGTATATTTAGTATTTCAACGTCCCACTTGTGATAGGCAAGCATTTTCCCTTGTAGGAAATGGTACAGGAAAATTTCCCCTAGCACCAACCCCCATGTTCAATGTATTAAGCTCAATCAATTAAGAAATCTGTGAGATTAATGAGATCAGATCTCTCATAATGAGCAGGCATTCAAGAGGGGCACAGTCGCAATTAAGAATTATAGATTAAGAGATAAGATAAAGAGACAAGTCAGAGGGGGCTGATGGGGCTTCTGAAGCATAGACACTCCAGGGTCTGAAACTTTATTTGAGGCAGGTTTATCTACAGATCTTGTCGTGTATCCTGCATCCTGTGACAACAGGGTTTTCTGATAATTTCTTTGAAGGCAAACTAAGAAGCAAGGATATCTTTAGCCAATTAGAATATGCTCTGGAGGGGAGTTTAACTGAACACCTGCCAAATGCTGTGTTTCGGCTGTTTCCAGAGAATGAGAGAGAAAGAATTTACTTTATCTTAGTTGAAGGTCAGACTTTCAGAGTCTCAACTCTCTGGAAAGAGCTAGCAGCTTTTTCCCACGGCCTTGCTTAAATAATGGAATATGGTGACGGTCCTGTGTTGCTTGAGAAAGGAAATGAGTTACAGACTGTCCCATAAATTCACTCTGCTACTCGAAAGCCCTGGAATTCTGAGCAAAAGAGCACACCTTAAGAAAATCTGCTCCCACCAAAATCAATTTGTACAAAACAACAACTCATGAATTGTAACTCGCAGTTGGCCTATACTGGCATAAACTCCTCCTGTCAACAATACCTTAAATCCTGTGTTACTGGATACATTATCGATGTTATCAGTGCAATTGCCTTATACCCCAGGGAGATGATTGACAATGTTCTTTTTTTTGCTTCTTTTGATTTTGCTGGTGGTGGTGGTGGCGGCTTTGTTTTTGTCACAATATGACTGCCAAAGTACACCAGAGTTGTTTATAGCCTATGGAAAAGCAGATGATTTTGGAGCTACCACATAATTCTAACTCCAAATCAAGAACAGTTACTTCGTATAACAAGCCCTGATCAATACTTGCCTTTATGACGTGATCACTGAAGATAAGAGTGCTACAGCATGTGCACAGATTAGAATTGATTGTAATGATGTATATACAATTCTTTTATAAAGCAATTTAACTGTAGAAGTACATGATATGTGAATATTATATCAATAAAACTACTAAGAAAGAAACCAAACTTGACCAAAGGTTACCATGGTTGAAGGAGGAAGAATTTTTGCTTAGGGGCCACTGAATAATATATGTAGAAGTTGTTGACTTGGAGAATGTTTTGTTGCATATATATTTGGAACAATTAAAATATAATTTCATGAATAACAATGAGTACAGGGAAGAAGATGTTCTATAATTGTGGTAACAATTTTACAACACTTTTTGATATGATAGAACTATTAAATTGTATGATATGTGGATAGGGTACAGGGAAGAAGATGTTCTATAATTGTGGTAACAATTTTACAACCCTTTTTGATATGATTGAACTATTATTGTATGATATGGATACAGTGGTGAGGTAGTTAGTTGTTTATTGTGCCAACCTGGCCAATAAACACATGTGGGATTAATTGAAGGGCAGAGAGATAAATGGATCGGCGAGCCTCGCCTTTCTTGTCCATTGCTCTTTGAGCATCGGACCAGTGTGTGGCTGCCTTGCTTGTTCTGTGCCTCAATTTGCAAGCCACACTATCTGTAGTACACCTAACCCGTGGACTGTGTCGCTGTAATTTGAGGTTCCTTCAAGACCTGTTTCACCACACCATTGGAATTTACATCTCTTGAGCTGGGGACTGTTGGACCCTGTCATCTGGCTGACTGTTGGTGACCTGCCTTGCTGTTTGCTGCCTGTGCCCGGATAGCCTAATTACTCTACAGAGGACTACCTGGCGGCCCTCAAGACTTGAAGGACTGCCAGTGTCTCACAACTGTCTCATGGGAGTGAGTTGCACTGAGCCATTTGTACTTCTTTGTAATTTAACTGTTTATTTCTTGTGTTATATATCTATCTATCTGTATAAACATATATATACATATATATATATAATTATTAGCAATCTGGTTTTGTCTCTCTAGAGAACCTGTGTAACACAAGTGGCAATAAAATTGTTAAAAATAAAAGGAGTGAGGATGGAGAGACTTTTACTTTGAACATGCTCTCAGTAGGGACTAGTCCCTCGATGAGGACATCATGCTTGGTAAAGTAGAGGGGCAGTAAAAAAAGAGGAAGACTGTCAACAAGGTGGAATTACAGAGTGACTGCAACAATAAGCTCAGAAACAATTGTGAAGATGGTGCAGGACCGGTCAGTGTTCTGTTTCTGCTGAACATAGGGTTATTGTGAGACAGAGGACCTAACAACAATGTGCTGCCTTTATCATCAGCAAAGTTGTAAACTGCTGGATCACAACCACAGAGCTCATGTCTTATGCACAGTGTAGTATGTACACAGATTCCTAGTTTTGTAGAATCAAAGGGTGACAGACCTAGGTATCGCATGTTGATCTGCTGATCTGAGCCCAATGCTTTAACCCCTAGAGCTGGCTCAATGGAGCCTAGAAAGAAAGTTCAGAGACCAGCATTTATACCAACTCTTCTGATTATTTGCTCAGCATACAGATTGAACAAGGAAGGTGAAAGGATACAACCCTTTTTCAAGTATTGAAAAGCAAAGATATTACTTTGAGGACCCACGTGCGCCGGACTCAATTTATGGTATTTTCAATTGCTTCATACGCATGTGAAAATTGGACAAAATAAATAAGATCAAAGAAGAATCGTAGACTTTGAATTGTGGTATTGGAGAGAAATATTGAAAGTAGCATCAACTGTTAAAGGGCCAGAGCAATCTATCCTGGAAGAAGTACAATCAGAATGCTCCTAAGAGACAAAGATGGTAAGACTTTGTCTTACATACGTTGGACATGTTGTCAGGGGAGACCAGTCCGGATTAGGACATCATGCCTGAGAAAGTGGAAGGGCAGAGAAAAGGAGGAAGGCCCTCAATGAGATGATTTGACACAGTGGCTGCAACAATGGGCTCAGGCATAGGAACAATTGAGGACGGTGCAAGGCCAGGCAGTGTTTTGCTCTGTTGTGCATAATGTTGCTATGCTTCAGAATCAACTCGATAGAAACTAACAACAACCCAAGAACTGTTACCAGACCTAAATTTTGTCAGAGAAACTGGCCTATATGAAGAAGAATGTGGCATCATGATTGGAGGAAAGGTGATTAACAATCTGTGATATGCAGAGGACACAACTTGCTTGCTGAAAATGAGGAGGAATTGAAGCACTTGCTGATGAAGATCAAGGATTGCAGCCTTAAGTATCAACTACAAATCCATGTAAAGCTGACCAATATCCTCACAGCTGGACCAGTAGGTAATATCATGATAAATGGAGTAAAGGTTGAAATTAAGTGTTTTGTCATGCTTAGGTCCACAATCAATGCTCATGGAAGGAGCAGTCACAGGATCAAAAGACAAGTTGCATCAGGTCAATCTGCTGAACAAGACCTTCTTAGAGTATGGTAAACAAGAATGTTACTTTGAGGACTAAGGTCTTCCTGACCCAAGCCATGGTATTTTCAATTCCTCATATCCATGTGAAAGTTGGACATTGAATAAAGAAGACAGAAGAAGAATCAATGCATTTGAATTGTGGTGTTGAAGAATATAAAAAATATTGTGGACTACTAAAAGGACAAACTGATTGATCTTGGAAGAAGTATAAACAGGTTGCTCCTTAGAGCAAGGATGGCAAGACTTCATCTTATATACATTGGGCATGTTTTTAGGAGAGACCAGTCACTGGAGAAAGACATCATGCTTGGTTGTGTAGAGGGGCAGAGAAAAAGTAGAAGCTGCTCAAGGAGATGGATTGACACCATGGCTGCCACAATGGGCTCAAGCATAGGAACAATTGTGAGGATGGAGCAGACCGGGCAGTGTTTCCTTCTGTCGTACATAATGTTGCTATAGGTTGGAACCGACTCCACAACACCTAACAACAACCACTTATTTATCTGTTTGTCGTACTGTGGTGAGTTGTTTGTTGTGGTGTTGGAAGCTATGTCACCTGGTGGCATTTCCAATGCCAGCAGCATCACCCAAAGTGCGCAGGTTTCAATGGAGCTGACAGACTAAGAACAGATCATGAACGACTCAGCTTTCCGCATCACTTCAAAACATTATCAGATGCTGAAGGCCAAATGAGGGCAACCTTGTCAGAGACAGTGGAAGAGGTTGGGGTCCTTGAGTCCAAGGGCACTCAAAATGTGATTGATGATGAACTGCTTTCTAGCAGTGGAGTTGAACACGAGAATGCAAATAGAGTAAAACCTGTGGGAATCGAGCTCTCTGGATGGACCCAATGTAAGAAGAAACCATCCCTGGAGAAGGACATCATGCAAGGGTAAAGTGGAAATTCAGTAAAAAAGAGGAAGATCCTCGATGAGATGGAGTAACACAGTGGCTTCAGCAATGGGCTCAAGCATAGGAACAGTTGTGAGAATTGAGCGAACCAGGCAGTGTTTCCTTTGGGTTGTATGAGTTGGAACGGACTCTATGGCCCCTAACCAACAACATTTATACCACACAGGCAGTACCAAGTGTAGCAGAAGGCAGACATCCAGATGTCTTGTTTTGCATTCTTTTCAGTGTTGTTTGACCATATCTACACAGTGAAGAACATGGTGCTTTGTAGAAATGCTGATGACCAAGCCACAACCCAGAACAATTGTATAAGTCACTGATGGGGAAGTCAAAATACTAGAATTTTTTTAGTTCGGTTTTCTCAGCATGCAGTTGAGAACCATTGCTTTAGAGAAAATGTGGTCACAGATTTGTTTGTCATGAAGTAGTGAAGTGGTCCTGATTCCCAGTGCCCTTGTCACTCATAGACAGATTTACATGACAGATTATTAGGTTTGTATAATGCTCTACAGCTGGAAGAAACCTTTTTTCATTCTTTATTAGCTCACCAAATCACCGAGACACAGACCAAAGATCATAGCCTGTTTTTCTGTTGTGTGTGTTTCATTATGTTTTATATTGAGTGTATGCCGTGTAGTAGGATCCTTAAGTCTGTCCCTAGTTTTTCACTGATGATATTTATAGTTCTAGGGTTTAGATCTGGATCTTAAATCACTCTTGAGTTTATTTTTTATGTACACTAAGTTATGGGTCCTATTTCATTCTCCGGCAAATGAAAATTAAACTTTTCCCACACCATTTGTTGAAGAGACTATCTCTTCTCCATTTAATATATTTCAACCCTTTGTCAAAATCAGTAGTCTGTAGATGGTTGAAGTTATTTCTGGGATATCCATTCTGTTCCATTGGTATATCATTGTATTAGTACCAGGTTGGATTTTTAAAATAGCTTTATTTGCATATAATGGACATATAATACAATTCAATAGTTCAATCATATAGACAATTTTGGAATAACAACCACAGTCAATTTTATTCTTTCTTGTACTCGTTGTTATTTGCTTCTCATTTCCTACACAATCTCCCCGACCCTGCGCTTAGGAAATCATAATCCAGTTACTGTCTC
>NW_022103951.1:7111852-7113252 GCF_000313985.2 Echinops telfairi
AAATGTTTTGAGAATGATGATGGCAACAAATGTACAAATGTGCTTGACACAATGGATGCATGTATGGATTGTGATCAGAGTTGTATGAGCCCCCAATAAAATTATTTTTTTTAAAAGCACCATCTGATTTCTTCACCACACTTTGCTATAGCACCATACAGTCATTGAGAGCAAGCATTAAGTAGGGCCATGTCATAAGAACTAAATGTTATTAAATTAGGGCTACTCCTCGTCTCTCATGATAGATTATGAGATTAATATTGCCACTCCTGCTTTATGATTGTCATTAACTTGGTATGTTTTAATCCAAACTTTGATCTTTAATCTATTTTTGTCTGTGTTTAAGTTGTATTTATTGTATGCAACATATTGCTGGGTCTTGTTTTCTCATACATTCTGCTACTCTCTCCCTTCTGATTGGTATATTTTAACCATTTACATGCAGTGTCAGTATTGATAGGAATGAATTTATTGCTGTGCTTTTCCTGTGGGTTTTGTGATAGTGTTGGCTTCTTTGTTTCTTGTAAATTTCTGGGATGAGTCCATTTATTTTGGTGTGTTCTTTTTCTTTTGGGTTATTTTATTTTATACTAGAGTTTTGTGATTTTTCTTTTGGGTTATTTTATTTTATACTAGAGTTTTGTGATTTTTCTTTTGGGTTATTTTATTTTATACTAGAGTTTTGTGATTTTCTTCTTTTTTATTTTGATGAATTTTTTTCCACTTTCTTTGAGGTCTCATTGTTTGTTATTATTTTCTTCCCAATTTTAAGACAGTCTGTTCTCTCTTGTGAACTACTTGGCTTCCTTTCCATTACAATGCTTTTTATGTACACTATTACCTCTATTATTTAAAACTGTCCTCATTGTGAAATGATGGTTTCTGGTTCCCTATTTTCAGTTTTCTAAGATTTTTTAGTGTAATTACTACTTTAAGTGGGTTGATATCTGGGTAGTGATTGATGTCCACAGTTGTTTTGGATTCTCTGTCCAAAGAATTTCATTTAGTATCTCTCATAAATTAATTTAACTTTACTTTGAAATGTCATTATTTCTTCTCCATATTTGAGGGATAATTTTGCTGGAATAGTGATATTTTTCTATCAGAGTTTTATGTATGCTATTCCACTGACTTCTTAGCTGTATGATTTCTGCTGAAAATATCATAGTTTATTCTTATTGTTTCTGCTTTGTAAGTAACTTTTCTGTCCCTGAGCTGCTCTCTGCATTTTATTCCTTGTCTTTAATATTGGAAAATTTTATTATGATATATCCTGATTATTTTCATCTGGAGTCACTCCTATTTGAGGTTCTTTTTCTCCTCTTTCTTGTTATTAAGAAAATTTTCTTCCATCTGTTCTTGGGCTATTTTTTCTGGTTGTCGTTGTTATTTCTCCATAT
>NW_022103951.1:7114171-7115178 GCF_000313985.2 Echinops telfairi
CTAATACAATGCAGATTAGATAAATCAGCTGCCCAAAACCTCTGTAAAGTGTTGAAAAGCAAGGAGATTACTTTACAAACAAAGGTACACCTTAGCCAAGCCATGGTATTTTCAATAGCCTCATATACATGTGAAAGATGGCTATTGAATAAGGAAGACCAAAGAAAAATCAATGCATTTGAATTATGCTGCTTGCAAAGAACACTGAAAGTTCCATTGACTGCCAAAAGAATAAACAAATCTGCCTTGGAAGAAGTACAGGAAGAGTATTCCTTAAAGGCAAGGATAGGAAGACTTCATCTTACATATTTTGGACATGTTACCAAGAGAAACTAGTCCCTGGAGAAGGACATCATGCCTGGAAAAGTGGAGGGGCAGCCCTCCATGAGATGGATGGATACAGTGGCTGCAACAATGGGTTTAAACATAAGAAACATTGTGAGCTTAGCACAGCACCAGGTGGTGGTGCATTCTGTTGTACTAAGGTCACTATGCATTGGAACCAACTCAATGGAACCTAACAACAACTGTTTGACAGAGGGCTGTGGAGAGTTAGACAAGACTCTGTCTCTATTCTCCTGTGTCTCTCCACTTGTTGGAGGGGGATAAAAACAAACTAACCAAACAACAACAACCAAAAACCCAAACCAGAGCTGGCCACTGCTTTTTGCTAAGGACCTAGTCCTGAGACACCCATGGTTACCCAAAAGTATGAGTAAGTGGGATAATTTCTCCCCTTTGTAATTTTAGTAGCCCTTTATTAAGACAAAACAGCTACAGAAGAAGGAAAATAAAATAAATACCTACCCTGTTTCCTACTGCTGAGGCATTTTAGCCCTGGCTACTGCTGAGAGTCAGAGGCTTAACCTGAGTACTAAACCTGGGGCTTAGTGGTTGGTTGCAGGCTCTGCCAACTGCCCATGAATAAATGTGTGAGTGTGTGTACACTCTGGGTCCCAGGACACCATGGAGAACTTGGTGTAATTCCGCCTCACTTTCTTTTTTTT
>NW_022103951.1:7115967-7118226 GCF_000313985.2 Echinops telfairi
CTTTTGATAGCCGGGCACCATCAGCTTTCTTCACCACATTTGCTTATTCACCCGCTTTGTCTTCAGAGGTTGTGTCGGGAAAGTGAGCATCATAGAATGCCAATTTAATAGAACAAAGTATTCTTGCATTGAGGGAGTACAACCTCCCTTTCATTAACCTGCTGTATTGTGTGCAACGATCCCTTCAGATTCACCCACCCTTTCAGGTAACACACATGGTCCCAGGTATGTGGAGGCAGTGTGGTATCATCCTCAGTGAGATTAGATTGGGTCCCAGGTATTCCTCCATTCAATCGATGTATGTCAGGAGCAAGGGAGTGGCCCACCTCTCCTTGGTGGGCGCACTGGACATTGTTCTGCACTGGGAGGGGTTATTTAGTTGGTGCGAAGCCACTGAGAATTCACTGCTCTACCCGATGTCTTTTATAGGTTCTATTCTAATTTTCTCTGTCAGTATTTGGCTCAGTGAATATTTCTTTTCTCAGATATTTAGGCTACATGAGAGATTTCCTCCATATCGGTTTAGTCACTTTTTTTCCCAGAGGGTCAGTGTAACATGTCCGTCTAGGCTGCCTGCTATCTTTTATCAGAAACCCCATAACACAGTTTTCAATGGAAAGACATATATTCACAGACAAAATTCATATTATCTTCCATTATAACGATGTAGTGGCACAGCTGAATCTGAAAGCGTTGGAGCTCAGTACTCTGTTTTGTGCTCAGACTTCTTTCAGATACGTTCATATATTTTTTTTTAAGGGTCTAGAAGGAAGAGGTGTGTTCCTTTGTGGTTACCATATTGCTTCCTTGAATTGCTTTCAAAAATTCCCACTTTACCAGGTAGACATTTCTTTGAAGTGATGTTTTACAAAGGGCAATTTGCAAGAGAAAAATCAAAACCAGTCATTGCTGATCTTAAAGGTTTATGGCATTCATATGTACATATGTTTAGCATTTTACTTCAGAGCATGATAATCAGACAATTGATATTCCTAATCCTAATAAAATCTTAAAATTCAGAAGCAAAAATTTTATAAATTAAAATAGCAATGTTTTTGGTTTGTTGCCTCACTAAAATTTTACTCCCCTACCCAATACATTTCAGATAATATAATAAAATGTACTTACTTTCTCTGCAGCTAGAAAAGATTGTTTTGAATTTTGAATTTCAGCTGAGTGATGTATTCATGTATATCACATTTATAGCTGAAAAAGGTTACCACTCTGATATTAATTGCTGAAATATAGACAATATCAAATTTTGTTCTATTATGCTAAATCTCACAAACTAACCAAGACACCCTTACTTGAGAGCTAAGAAAGTTAAGTCCGGTGTGTATTTGTCAATGGAGAGTGAAAATAAACAAGCCTGTGGAGACTATTAGGACACAGTCAGTATGGATTTATCATCGACTTGGAAAGGCTAGTGGCCTGGCTGCTAATTCTAACCATCCTTGACTTTCCATTACCTCAATATTTAGACTGTGGATTTTCTAAAAAGCCATCCATTTTGTACCAGATGTTGTATTTTCAAAATAAATAAAATGACACAAAAAACACTTCCTACAAATTTCTAGATCAAATGAGGCATAGATATTTAGGGCTAGGATAATAATACATGATACATATCACCAAAACAGAACAAGCTTCTCCATTCACAGTGTGTTCTTGGTTCTCAATTATAAAAGAACTTTAGAGAAGACCTGTGTTCTTATTACCTGATTTTCTCCAATTCACAGTAATTGAAGTTGTGTCCTCCTCCATCAAATTCTTTGAATAGGTGCTGGCACCTTTTCCTCTCATATTGGGAGCTGTTGCATCTGAAGTTTAGGCTAATATCCTTTGTCAATTGACGTCAAATCATTTTGCAATTACTCAGGAGTCATGCTGCTCACTTAATTATTAAATGTCCTGAAATATCAGGTGTTCAATTTGCAGTGGAAATGTAACAATAGGCCGTCTTTTCTAAGGGGATTTCAAGAAGGATGAAACTAGAAGGATAAATCTGTCTCTCCAAGTCATTAAGAATATAGGGCATTCTGATTCCAAGGGGGTTCCTAACAAGGAGAATTATGTAGGAGAGAAGTAAAAAAATGCAAGTATCCACTTACCATAACCACTTACTCCAGAGAAAGATACAGGTTATATAATTCAATAAACAAGAATGCATTTTCCATATTAAATAAATAAATCATGATCTGGTTTTCTTGCATTTAAGAATAGAGTCTTCCTTCTTGAATAAAGCAAAATATGCTTACT
>NW_022103951.1:7118451-7122391 GCF_000313985.2 Echinops telfairi
CCCCCAGCTTTTTTTGCAAGTCAGCTTTACCAGGACACCGATATTGCAACAGTCTGCTTTTCTCTTCCAGAGCTGCTAGTGTTGCAGGAGCATTTATATATGATGTGTATGGCAGGGGATGTCATAGTTATTAGAGGAGGAATGAAACAAATGGAATCCTTTGCCGTACACACAAATCATGTTTGGGCCTCACAATATGACAAGTTGCCAAGCTAAATTATCATTCTTTTCATTCTTGGAAACACCTCAAGCTCTAAACTAGTTTTATATAACCATTCATAGCTCGTATTCTTTAGCTGTTATTGATTTTTTTCTGTGTCTATACCTTCATTCATTAACAGAGATCATAAAATAAAAAGGAAAGAAAATGGACAATGTGAGGTGAATTCATTTTTACAATATAAAAATATCCTATGGAAAGAGAGAATTTCCCAGCTGAAAGTAGGGAAATAAATAATGATAGTATCCACAACTTGTCTGTCGGTTTGTTAGACCACGGTGGCTTGTGTCTTGCCACGACACTGGAAGTTAGGCACCAATATTTCAAAAACCAGCAAGGTCACCCATGATGGACAGGTCTCAGCAGAGCTTCCAGACTGAAAAAGACCAGAAAGAAGGAAGAGGCAGGCTACTTATGAATTTTAGTGGGACAGTGTGTGCTACAGAGCCAGAACTGGAGGCCCATAGGTTGGAAGGCACTCAAAATACAATTGACGATGAGCTGCGTTCCCAAAGTGGACTTTAATAAGGAAAGATTTCACTACCTGCTACTGAGGTATGACTCAAAATTAGAAGAAACGGCTGAAACATCCCTTAATGATCAGAATGTGGACTGTCCAAAGTATGAATCTAGGAACACTGGAAGTCATAAAAAATGAAACGGAGCACATAATGATCAATATTCTAGACATTACTTAGCAGAAATGGACTGGTAACGCCCATCTTGAATCAAACAACCTTTCCCATGCATATGAGATGACTGAAAATACCATGGCACAACTTAGTCCTCAACACTTTAAAGAGGTCATGTACAGCAGATCTGCTCAATGCAATGCGTCACTTGGTTTCTTGACTGCTGCTTCCAGGAGCCTTGATTATGGTTCAAAGCAAGATGAAATCCTTTACAACTTCAATCTTTTCTCCACCACGATGTTGTTACCTACTCAATGGTAAATCATGCCCCTTATACAATATTATACTTGTAGAAGTGAGGATGCTATATTAATTATTATTGAAATCTCAACTCCTCCATCCTGTGTCTGTCTACTCTGTAATGCAATGCTGAGACCCAATGAAAGTAGTTGTGAGGTATAATTTGGAGCTGGAGGGTATGGGCAATATTTTGTAAGTGTACATTGTCTCCCTCGATAAACTAGAAACATACTAATATAGTAGCAGTATTGATTGAACACTTTTTATATTAATTGCTTAATTTATACAAAAATAACCTTTTCTCTTTTCCCCATGCCAACTAGTAAGGCATTCAAATCAATTATGTTCCAACCTTGTATAACTACTGCTTACAAAGCTCATGCTCTTAGATATACGATATCTCAAGTGGTGGTCATGGAGAACATGTCCTTATGTATTGCTTTGATCAGAAATGTTCCAGTTTATATCTATTGACCTAGGGAAAATATTACCAATGTTGCCTTTTTTCTTGTAGCAGACAGTGAAAATGTACCTCTCAGGTCTTCCATTTCTGGTGGGGGTGGGGGGTGGGGGCGTGTAATTGACCACTTCCCCCAAGTACTGCACTCAGAAATCTATCTGGGGTTTGTGCCGAGGTCACTTCTTCCCGGAGCAGATGCCAACCAAAGATTGAATGTGGCAAGAATACTAACATTTTCCCATCCTTGACACTATCAATGTCTTTAGTGACAGACTTTGGCTCATGGAATCCCCTACTAAACTTGCTGAACTTTCTTTCCATCTACTCTGTGCTTCCATTGACCCTTCTCTCCTTCCCTCTGTCGTTACTCACAGTCAGACCTGCATCTAGTTCTGACAGCACACACGGCCTTGTCTAGCTCCTTCCCCATTTTCTCTCACAGGCATTTCTCATAATACATTTTTTTATGCATCAAATTCTATTTTGTCACCTGCACCTCAGAGGACCCAGACTAACACATGTCTCGAAAATGTCCCAATTTGAACTACAGTTGACCCTTGAACAAATCAGTTTTGAATGTCATGGACCTATACGTTGATTCCCCCCGCCCCCCCTGGCTGTTATTGCAGTTAGCTTAAGTGTCGTGAATATCCACTTAAAATGCTGCGTGGTATTAATCATCTCCATGTGATCAGTTGTCTCTCCAGTAACTCACACGGAGATGATTAACATCACTTGGCATTTTAAGAAGCTACAACACTCGAATTCATCGCAGTAGCAGCGTGAATAAAATCTACATAATAAATGGGTTGACACAGTTTAAACTAATTGTCTTCAAGGGTCAACGGTAAATTATATGTGGATTTTTCAACTGCATGGGAAGGGGCTGCCCCTAACCTCCATTATGTGCAAAGATCCACTATACCTGCATCATAATCATCTGATATCTTAGCTTAGTGTCTCTAGAGGAGCAAAACTAGTGAAGCTGGCATATCAGGCCAAGTAAAAACAGCATTGTTTCTTAGGGTTCCAAGGAGTCCAAGTGCTAACCTCAAGTCCTGCTGTTCAAACTCACCAGCCATTCCTCAGGAGGAAGAGTGGCTGTCTGCTCCCTTAAAAATGTACAGCCTTGAGAAAATTGTATAAGGTTACAATGAATCAGAATCAACTCGAGGGCAGTGAGTCAGTTTTGGTACTCGGGTTCCAGTTTGTTATTCCAAACAAATCATCTTTAAATATGTCTGTGTTAGTCAGGGTTGACTTTGAGAAACAAATCCAGGGAGACACTCATATGTGTGTAAGAGAGAGCTTTATATCAAAGAGCAATTGTACATTAAGAAACCATCCCAGCCCAGTCCAGATCAAGTCCATAAGTCCAATATTACCCATATGTCGATACTAGTCCATAAATTCTTCTTTGACTCAGGCAGCCATGCTATGACTCTGAATGCAGGAAGATCACAGGCTAGTGGGTGGTAAGTTTTGTGGATCCAGTGGTAGTGGAAGCATCTCAATACCAGTGTGGGTCTCCATGTGCCTCCTCCAGCTCCGGGGCTCTGGCCCTATCAGTGTAGCTCCATATGGTTTGTCAACAGAATGTCTCACAGGGAGTGTCTGTGCCCCACCTCCAGAGAGCTATTTATGTCCTTCCTACCTCCAAATGAGGTCATCAAGCTACCACTTGATTGACAGGCTAGACTACACCCCTTTTCAATTTGACAGGAGATTATGTAACTGCCACAATGTCTTTGTGATCAGTGGCTACCTAAAGACAAAATCTCTCAGTAATAAATACACTTTTTCTCAAACTTATTAAGTCACCTTCAGAAAAAAGATTATTTTATGTAATGGAACAATATTTTGAGGTCAGAGCTTTTATGAAATCTTTAATATAACTCAGAGCCATCTTCCTAAATCAAAGAAGCTTTGCAATAACTTTATAAGAATGCTACCTCCATACAACAACAGTTTGTAGCCAGAGCAAGTCTTTTGAGGGAGGTCAGGGGAACCTCAAAAATGAGCCTACAGAGGGAAGGCCATTAACCTTGGAAAATGAGGAAACTGTGACTGAAGCTCAGATCTTGTGGAAGGAGATCATAGAATTATCATTGATGAATAGTTACTGAAGCTGAGATCTCACATCAGTTGGAATTTTCAGTTTTCAGTGAACATCTTGGCCTTAGCAAGCTTTTGGCTTGATGGGTGCTAAAAGGGTTGAGGAAAAAAATCAGCTAACCCAAAGAGCTGATGTTTCCACCAGTCTGTCAAGAAAGATCAGACATCAAAGAACTTAAAATCATATCAGTGGGTGCCTGCTTTACTGACACA
>NW_022103951.1:7123428-7133957 GCF_000313985.2 Echinops telfairi
TGTACATATGTGCTTGACTCAATGGATGTATGTATGGACTGTGATAAGAATTGTACGAGCCCTCAATAAAATAATTTTTGAAAACCCAGAAAGATCAAAGCTAATGAAGACATTTTTATGTGATGAGCTTTCAATTTACCAATATATGAGTAATCTGGAGAGCAAGGTCTAATCAAAACACTGGTTTCCATGGGGATCTATTAATTCAGTTAATTCAAAGCACAGAAGTAAGCTCAGAGCTTATGGAGACTTTTTGGGGTGAATTTCTGAGATATAATCTTGATAGATTTCTCAAAGGACATATGATGATCACAGAGTATTATGGGGAAGAAGTTTTAAGAAAATCGAGCTGTTTTTGTAAGAAAAAGGCAAGGAAAGTTACAAGAAGGAATGCTTTCTTAACATGGCAGTGCTTCTGCTCCTTCTTCAAGGACAAGAGAATGTTCTTGGGAAACCTTCTTGGAGCCAGCCCTTCAGACCCAAAGAACAGTTCAAAGAAGTTTGAGTTGTGTCCCTCAAAGATGCCCAAACTGCCATTTTGCCATGGTATATATCAGAGTACAGGATTATTGGGGAAGGGTTAGAGAGGTGGAAACTAACCTTCAAGTGTATAGATCTGGAGGATGTATTGAGAAACTATGCCTTTATGTTTAGGTATTTTGTTCCAATAAAGGTTTCTATGCTATTGTAGCAATACATTTTACTTACACTCATATAGATATGGATATGGATATAGAGGTAGAAATAGATTAATTTAAAGGAAATAACTCACACAGTTGTGGAAGCTGATAAGCCTCAAATGATGTGGGTCCACTATTAGGCTGGATGCTTCACCAGACTTAAGAGGTTGCAGGGTTAATGATCCAAGCTACTGGTTCATTGGGCTGTGAGAGCTGGCAAATCTCAAAATTTGCAGGTCAGGCTGTTGGATGTCATCCCAAGAACAAAAAGTTAGAAGATGATAAGTCAGATGCAAGATAGAGGGTGAGCTTTGCCACGGTCTTATATATTAGATACAAGCCACATCTGTAAGGAAAACTCCTTTCAAGTGAATAATTTCTCACGACAAATCTCAAAAAGGTTGATAATTACATAATATCTGCCCAACCACTGTGTCCTAACCAAGTTGACACTAAACCTTAACCATCACACCTAGGGCGCCCATCAACAAGGCCAATTCCTGGGTCCCATCTACACCTGTTCAATTGAAGCTTCTAGAATAGATTCTTGAGGCATATTTTTTCCAAACTCCTTAGATAAATTTGGTACATATTCTATTAGAAAGCCACTATAGTATACTATGACCAGTAATCCCCCATTCTGGTTGCCAAACTAATCACCTGGACCTATATAAGTCTTTTTGAATTAAAATGTTCTGGTGCATGATTTTTTTAGAAAACACCTTTGGTGATTCCACTGGCCAGTAAAGAATCAGTCTCCTTTTATTTCTGCTGCCTCCCATAAAATTTCTACCTGCACCTAAGCCCATCATCCACCCATATAACATTAGACATTTCATCCAGGAGGGAATCTATACTAATATTAAATTTGTAGATATTTTAAAGATGCTCACATAATGTTACATTTATTTCTTCATTTCATTTTCATAACAACCCTGTGAGGGACTAGTGCAAATATTATTATGCACATTATACAGACTGAAAAACAGACTTAAAGATGTTAAATGACTTGCCTAAGATAAACAAAAGCAAAAATCACACGGAGAAACAAAAGCAATGAGGATCTAAATGCTACTGTTCTACTATATACTATATACCCTACCTTCATGAAGCTCAGTTTGACAGCCTATGAAAGTGGATTGGGGAAAATGGTACACTTGAATCCTTAAATTATATATCTATGGATATATATATATATATCTGTTGTATGAGAGTAAACTGTCCAACATTTACATTATACTTAAGTTATACACTAGAATTTAGAGGAGATCTGTGATCCCTAAGATAGACAAAGAGCTTGTTCCAACAAGAATTCTTTCTCTTCCTGAAGGACACTGGTGAGCCCAAATATTTACTATTAATGCAATAAAAAACAAACATTTGGGAGATTTACCACAGTTATTTGGAAATATGAGTTTGCTAGACAAGATAGGCTAAAATAACGCCCAAATATCAATGATGTGACAAAATTAAAGTTGATTCCTTATCCTCAGCATTGAGCAAAGCAGGGAAGGGGATCTGTTTCATACATACAGTCATTTAAGCTTTTTCCATTCTAGAGCTCTATTATCCCCTCTATCCATCCAGCTGACAGAAGAGAAAGAGTGCAGGGAACCATGAGAAGGTTAGGAGCCATTCCTACATGTAGGCACACATTATAATCATAACGTCCCAAACCTAAATCATATGCGGGTGATTCCAAGGGCTTCATGGCACCAGTTCAGCTTCCCCAGTATGCCATCCTAAAATAATCTGGGAAGTCTGATAAACATTGTAACATGGGGTGGGGGGAGGACAGAACAAGTCCTAGATGTGGGATATGTCACTTCTGCTCACATTCATTATCTGTAACTGCATTACAAAGGACTCTGGGAAATTTATTGTAGCCATGTGACAAAGAAAAAGAGAAATAAATATCAGTAAGCAAATAACTAGCCTTTTATATAACCTGAAATACTTTGTTTATGTGTATTATTTCTGGCTGTTTACTTAAAAGTGAGAGAGAAAGAGCACTGATTTTACAATTCTATCGTCACAAATCGACGTTTAAATATTTCCTTTAGATTAATTTTTAGTTTATATATAATCTGATTGATATAGTATTATAATTAGGTTTTGTTTCTACTTGGCTGGGCTAGAATTCTCAGTGGTTTGGTAGTTAAGGCCTTGTGATCCCCCATGATGTCACCTAACACAATGTAATTAACTCCATAATTGGATCTGCTTTAAGCAGCCAATCAGTTATAAGAAGATTAGAAGATTACTCAAATCACAGCCCTGGACAGGATGTTTCCTCAGAGATATGGCCTACTTCCTATATAAGGAGAGACCTGACTGTTTTTGCTGGCCCTTCTGTATCTGCCTCATCAAACTCTGGTTCCTTGGATTTGAGCCAGTGGTCTGCCATATTACTTGCTGATCCTGGGAGCCACCAGTGGCCTGTAATCAAACCTGAGGACCTTGGATTCACCTGCTTCTGCAGTTACCAGGGTGTTGTCTTCCTGCTGATCTTGGATTCATCAGCCTTCACACCTACTCAAGTCAGGAAAATCCTCTAGTTTAATATCTCAACCTATCTAGACTCAGTCTGGCCTGCTTCTATAACTGTGAGCCATTTTCTTTATATAAATTTACCTGTCATCCATCTATCTATCTATCTATCTATCTATCTATCTATCTATCTATCTATCCATTCATCTATTCATATACAAGCATTACTGGTTTTGATTCTCTAGAGAACCCAGCAGAACACAGATGGCATCTTAGGGGTAGCACCTTTTATTCTTAGTTTCTCCATACTTGTTCTTCTTTTTTTTTCCTTAAGAACCAAGCTTTATTTATTTAAAATTTAAAAAAAGCTGGGGGGAGAGGGACAAAGACAAATTTTACACAAAAGTACTACAACGGTAACTCCCTTTGGAAAAAGTGTGACAAATGTCTTGTACATCTGTTCATAGGCACTACATCTGAAGCCACATAGTACTGTGGTACACAAGAAGCTAGGGCAGTTATGCTAGCACATCAAAGCATATTTCTTTTAAAAAAATTTGACAGTATGTACAGTATATACAAAAAAAGTTAAAAGTGTGTGTGCGTGCACACGCATGTCAGTGTGTAAATTTGGTGCTGGCACTAGGGTAGAATAGTGGACAAGCAGGTACAAAACAGTTCCACAGGAGCGAAAAAAGATGACTGATGGGAACGTGTTGAGACTGAGAACCAGAGATAGAAGGGTGGGCAGCAAAGGATTCATCAGGAACCAAATCCACAAGATGATCAACCTCAAAGCCCAAAATGCAGGTCCCAGATAAAACCTAGTGGGGGATCTACATCTGAGTGGCAGGGGTGGGATATTAAAAATCCAGTTTTATTTTGTATTTTCTACTGGGGGAAGCACTGCCCAGAAGCAGTGATCATCCGTGACAGTCCATCTAAGCCTTAAGTCCTTCCCGTCTGTTTTGTAAATGCACTCCCGTGGGTTCCCCCTCATTGAAGGTCAGGCCACAGGAGACTGCGTCTTCACTCGCTGGTGTCTGCAAGCCAGCGGCAGGTCTGTGCTTGCACAGTGCTATCCTTCTTCCCTCCAGGGCTGCCAGTGGCCCAAACCCCTTAGGAAAAGTTCCAACTCCAGCTCTAAGGTAGCCTACTGGGCACCAGGTTGCACCAGCCACATACTTGTTCCTGCTTTATGGTCACTTTGGTAGTTCCTACCCCTTCTCCATCCCTGCCCCTGAATGGATCTGCCCTAAAGAAGAAGCACATACAGTATGCTTGAGGTTTGAGAAGTCTCCCATGTAGCTACTAAAAGGAAATAGGAAACCATCATTTAGAATAAAAATAAGAAGCCCTAAATCCTTTGGATGCCTGATAAATGGAAAGTTTACTAATCAAACTAAGCTTTTTCGTGGTAATAGTGAGCATCATTCATGACATTACGTGAATGTGATTGATATCCTAACATATTTCTTTAAACAAGTTCATAATCTTTGGTCCAGCAATTCTATTTTAAGGTGTTTATCCTAAGGAACTATTTGGATAAGTTAGAGAAGGCATTTAAATAAAGATAATAACTGCTGTATTGTTTATACAAAGTTAAGGATGAGAATCTATGTGTTTAAATGTCCTACAATAGGTAATCGGTTACAGTATATATACACAAATCTTGAATAACATGCAATCATAAAAATGATGACTTCATATTTACTTAAATAGAAAAACTCATAATATATAAGTGATAGGCATAGGTTAAAAAATAGTAATTATTGCTTGATTGAAATTTTATATGCATATATCTTCATCGCAAAATATAAGGAAGATCAACCCCAGATGCTGAGGTCATCCATTTTCATATTGTTTTAATATTGCTTGATTTGCTTATGTATGTGTCTAAAAACCGGTTCTACACATTTAGTCCTTGAAGAATAAGAGAGTTGAGAAGTAAAATGTGGAAACAGAGAGTGGAGATGAAGACAAGTCTCAGAAGTTGGTCTAGTTTAGAAGCAGAATGCTGACATTTTCCACTTGCTGTTTATGAAAGTATTTGGTTCTTAGTGTCCCTCACCCATTCTCTTACCTGTTACCTCTACTTCAGAAACTTGGAAGAAAAATTCTTGTGTGATAAGTTCACCTTAATTGAAATTCAGCAATATAATAGAAAGATATATTAAGTAACTTACCCAAAGTCACATAGTTACAATTTTAAAACAGTGGTTCTTTTGTCTCTTGTCAAGTCAGTTCCTTTGATTCTAATGTGCTCTCGATGAAAAGAATTTTATGATATTTTTCTCTTTCACAAAAAGAAACAAAGCAGCAACAACAACAAAAACATTATGACCATGTTTGGTATTATAGGGCAGCCAAGTCACTTATAATGAGATAACAAAATTTAACAACTGATTTTAGATGCAGTAGGCTAATGGAATAGTGTGGCAGCCAAAGAAATGAATGTCTTTGATTTCCTGCTTTGACAGCTCCTTTGAATTGTAGTCCCAGCTGCTGGACTCTGTCATCCATGTGTATTCCGTTCCAAAGACACACTGCTCAGCCAATGACTACTCCTCGCCAGTGACTTAGAATACTGAGGATTCTAAAGTAAGCCTACTTCCGGGTGACGCAAGAGTTCTTTGATGACCCAACAACTCCCATCTAGAGTTGGCAAACTCTTAGAACTGCACTGAAGGAGGCTCAGCCCTGGACCAGTGATCCTTCCTTCCAGGAAGCGGGGCCTGCCATGGCTTAGACATTGTTCTGCACCCGCCAGCAACCTGATACAGTTCCAATTCAGCAATCTCACTGTGTCTTGCCAGGAAACAGGGTCCAGCCAGGCTTAGGTGCAGTGTCCACACCATACCAGCAACCAGGCCCAGTCCCCAGCCCAGTGATCCCATGGAACCCCACCAGCCAGCACCGTTCAACAAGACTTAGGCTTTGCCACCAATAAGACCCAGCTACAGCCTGGAGATCCTTCTATTCCCCCCAGTTAGCAAGGTCTGCCCTGGCTTTAGGCCCACGTTCCATACCATGCCGGCCACAAGGTTCAGCCTCTGGCCTGGCAATCTCTCTGTGCTCCACCAGTGCAGCGCTTTCTCCAGCAGACCAGTCTGCAAGCACCAGGCAAATGCCTAACACCATGACTTTCTTACTCTGGCTGACCTGCCCTCTCACTGGCTACAGCTACACAGTCCCTTGACTGAAGGAAGAACCCACCCAAACAGAACCACCATTCTTTTTCCCTCTTTAACTTTCTTTCTTTTCACGAATATCCAATTTTTTTCTCTTTTGCTTCCTCTTTTTTAATCTTTTCTTAGGTTTTCTAAGTTCGTTCATGTCATGAAGTGCTTCTGATTTCATTGTTTTTCAGCAATGCATAGTATTCCATTTTGTGTACATACCAAAGCTTCTTTACACATTACTTTACTGCTAAGCATTTGGGCTGTTTATAGATTCTTGCCATTGGGAACAGTGTAGTTATGAATACTGGTGTGCATATATATGGTTGTGATCTCTCTCTAAAGTCTTTAGAGCATATCCCCCACAAAGGTATTGCCAAGCTGTTCAAGGTATAGCCATTTTGCTTTCCATAAGGCTTGTACATACTTACAGACCTACCAGCAGTGTATGAGGGTCCAATCTCTACTCACCCTCTCCAGCATTCCTTGTTTGCTGTTATTTTGAATTGGGCTATCTATACCTCCAAAAACAATCTTTGATAAAGAAGTAAAACACATTAAATAGGGGATGAGATAGCCTTTTCACCAAAAGGTGCTAGAAAAACAAGCTCTCCCCCCGAAAAAGAATGAAACAAGACTCGTACCTCACAGCATGTATAATACTAAACTCAAAATGGAACAAAGGCCTAAGTATAAACCACACAATCCAAAAGACCATCAATGAAAAATAGGGACAAACTTAAGAATCCTAATACAAAACAGAAACACACTAACAAACATAATGAAAAATATCCATACTATAGAAGACAAAATAAAGAACTGGGACCTGACATTTATGCACATCAAAAGACTTCATCAAAAGAATTAAAGGAGAACCCGCAGATTGGGAAAAAATCAATAACAACACATCAGAAAAATGGCTAATCTCCAAAATCTTTAGAAAACTACAACCTCTTAACCCCTGGCTATGGGCAAAGAGACACCTGATTGGTGGTGGTGCTCTTATATCAGTCAGGGGCAGAGCAGACTGGCAGCCCTTGGTTCATCCTAGCTGGATGCCTAGATTGTGGCCAGAGATGTTTCATGCCTAGGGCACATAAAATTAAAAAAAAGAAAGAAGACAACGACAACATCTCAAGAAAAATACAAATAACCAAATTTTTTAAATGGGCACAATAAATGAATAAAAAATTTACCAAAGCATACATCCAGGAGGCCAAATACAATATGATGAAATATTTGCATAAATTAGCAATAAGAGAAATACAAATGAAAACAACAATGAGATACTGCTTCATGCGGCCACTTTAAGCAAAATCCAACAAAACAGAAAGTAATAAATGCTGGAAAGGATACATAGAGATCTAAATGCTTCTGCATTTCAAGTGGGACTGTAGAGTTGTACAACCACTATCAGACTTCCTGAAACAAGTGTAAATACAAACCTCTTATGGTTCAGCCATCCCTTTACTGGGGGATTATAGCTAAAGAAATACAGAAAACAACAAGAGCAGACATATGCCCACCTATGTCTATTGCAGCAATTTCCATAATAGCATGGACACAACCCCAAACTCTGAATGTTAGAGGAATGGATAAAGAAACCCTGGTACATTCATAAAGTGGAAGATTGTGCATCAATAAAAAACAATGACAACTCACTTAAATACCGCAAGACACAGACGAAACTAGAGAATATTATACTTAGCAAACTTAGTTGATCTTACAAAGATCAATAATTGGTAATATCATTACTATAAGGAAAAATGAAGAAAAAAAATGGGTTTTTTTACACCCAAAGAGAAGAGTTTGATGACTACAAGAAGGCCAGGGATGGGTTGGGAACAAGGAAAGGAGGGAGATAGGATACTGAGGAAGGAGGGAGAAAGGAAGGCTATTGAGGAGGGAGGTGAGGAACGATGAGGGATTGAGAAGAAAGAGAATCACATATATGGAGCGTTTATCAGGATATTATTGTTGATTTCACTTGTTCAGATGGGTTGTGTAACTGTATACAGTGTGCTTCTCTAAAAACAAACAAACAAATATCTCTTCACTTCCCTTACCCTTCAGACCTAAATATTGGTCTGAGTGGATAAAAATAGGACAAAAAGAATAACTGAAATGACTTGGGGTCTTTAGTGAAACCCAAATTCATTTCAAACATGAGAAAAAGACGATCATTTTTCTGGTATTCTTTGCTTTCAGCCAAGATCTATCTGGGATTATCAATGATATCTCTGGTTCTTGCCTGAACCTCTGGCCACTCTCTGACAATGTGCTGCTGAATCCATTGTTGGATGATCCTCAGCAAAAATATTACTTGCATGTGATATCAATTATCTCTCAAAAACCAAACTCACGGCTGTGCGGTCAATGCTGACTCATAGTGACCCCTGTGGGTTTCTGAGACTGTAGCTGCTGTAGGAGTAGGAAGCCCAGTCTTCCTCCAGCAGAACTGCTAGTGGTTTCAAACTGCTGAATATGCAGATTGCAGCCCAATGCTTAAACACTATGCCACCAGGCCTCCCCCAATATCAAGGATATTATTCTATCATTTGCTCATTCAGTTCAGTGACCTCCTCTCTGGAATGGGTACAAATATGGATCTCTCCAATCAGTTAGCTAAGTTGCTGTCTCCAAAATTTGCTGTCATAGACCAGTAAATGCTTCTGTTGCTTCATCGGCTTGTTGAAACATTTCAATTGATACTCCATCATTTCCTGGAGCTTTGTTTTTGACTAATATTTTTAATGTCGCTTAGCTTCTTCCTTTAGCACCATTGGTTCTTGCTCATATGCTACCTCTTGAAATGGTGGAATGTGAATTAGTTAATTTTGGTACAGTGATTCTGAATTATTTCCATCTTCTTTGAAGCTCCTGCATCATTAAATATTTTTTCTATAGAAACTTTCAGTATTGCAACTCAAAACTTGAATTTTTTCATGAGTTCTTTCAGTTTAAGATATGCTGTGTTTTTTACTTTTGGTTTTCTGACTTTATATCTTCACACATTTCATTGCAATATTTGGCAACATATGTACAAATTTGCTTGATACAAATTGATGTATGGATTGCTATAAGAGTTGTAAGAGCCCCCGATAAAATTATCTTTTAATAGAAAAAGAAAAAGAAAAAGTATCTTACTGTCTTCTTGAGCTGCCCTATGACATTTTCTATTCAGCTCTTTGTTTTCACCATTGCGTCCACTTCCCTTTGCTACTTTATGATTAAGAGCAAATTTCAGTTTCTTCTGCCTAATATTAGAGCATTAAGCAACTGTTATTTATTTTCTTCCACAGGACTTTCATTCTGTGACCTCTGCAGTCTATATATACTATAATTGTTCTTTTATTTTCTTTGGTGGAATATAACATATATAGGGAGGTATATAAAATACAGTTCTATAATTCACTTCATTTGTAACAAGTAAATAACCAGGTTACAACCACCCAGATTAAAAAATCAGAACATTAAAAGCATTCCAAAAATCCTTCTACATGATCCATTTTTTCCCCTTTCCTTCCCAGCCTCCCCTGCCCTGACACCACTGATTTTTTATACAAGGTGAGTAAGGTATGTGGAGCATGCTGGTTTTTTCCCAAAAAAACTGGTACACTGAGATGGCTGCATGAGCAAGTACCACACCCTTACACCCACAACCAGCTTGCCACAAAGCAGGTCTTTTTTTTGTCACACAGTGTTAAGCAATCTTTTTAGAATCTCTAAATAGAAAGCTTGATTAACAGTCTGACCTAGTGGAGTGAACTCCCAATGCACTACCAGTCGACATTTCCATCCATTCAGCAGAAGTCCAGAATGAGGTTTGTCATCAATGGACATTTCACCTTTTTTTGAAACGAGAAAACCACTTGTACGCTTGAGTTTTTCCCACAGCGCTGTCCTTGTAAGCTGTGCTCAACATCGCAACAGTTTCTGTGGCATTTTTCCCCAAGCAGGAAAAAAAATTTCACAGCAGCATGCTGTTCTCTTAAATCGGCCATTGTGGGGGAAAGGCCAATCCCCCCCACAATTAATCATGGGTTCGATAGGTGCAATTGTACAGCGATAATAAAGATTATAGTAAAGTCATAGAGAGCATGAGAGATAGAAGAGAGATTGAAATAATGGAGTCAGACCCATTTTATAGTAGCATGCTCACCTCAGCCTCACTTGGTGG
>NW_022103951.1:7134057-7135886 GCF_000313985.2 Echinops telfairi
GTGAGGGGGAGGGGAAGGAGGACAAGGGGAAAGGTAACAGGGGAGTGAGGACAGGGGAGAGGAAGAGAAGAGCCAAGGCCAAGGGGCATCTTCATTGCTAACCAAGGCTTATATACCTTTGGGGGGCGTGCAAGCCCCCTAATTACAGATAAAGACATACATCACAGGAAGGGGTTGCACTACAGGTTATACAGCAATGAGAGGGGGACAATCTAGGGACATACATGCAATAGGAAGGGGAGGGAATGGGGGCAGACATATGACAAAATGGGCCAATCCTAGATTCAGGATGGCAAGCTAACTTTGGATGTCACTGAGCAGGTTTGACCTGTTCTCTGGATCTCCATAGAAACCATTATCAGTAAGGTATAAACCCCACCTACAGGGACCAGGATAATGGTTGCAAACCTTTAGGGAGCAGTAACCCATTGTCCTTAACAGCAGGGAGTGGACCCTACCTGTGGTGGGCCCAGACAGTTCTCTGGCAACTGACAGCCTACAGGGAGAATGTCTCTAAGCATCTGACCTCCCACCATATGCTGGCAAATCGCCTCTAATGTTTGGCATGTCTTTGGGGGAAGACAAAGCTGGGGAAATCTCTTTATAATCCCAAAGGCCATCACAAAAAATGAGGTTCCATGAAACTGCTTTTATGAAAAAATTCACTGTGAATCAGAGAGAACCTTCCTGATGATGCCACCAGGTACACTAACTCAGAACAAGTTTCTGGATGCTCACCTAGTGGGAAAAAACGCGTACTATGAAAGCTCTGCTCTGACCAGCACAATTCAGGTTTTCTTGGGGGGTACCCCCATGAGTTTGATTCACTTTGCTTAGTATAATGTCTTTGAAATTTGTTCATGTCAGGAGGTGTCTGACAGTTTCATCATTGTTTATAGAGGTGAATAATATTCCATTTGATTTATTTACCAGAGTTTATTTTGAATTACTTCACAGATGGGCATTTTTGTTGTTTTCCTCTTTTTGTTATTGTGGATAATACTGAAATAAATGTGAATGTGTACATCTCTGTTTATATTTTGTTCTTTATTTCTTTGGAGTTACAATGAATACAGAGATTGCAGGGTCATATGATATTTCTTTTTGCTTTTGTTAAAGGAAGCATCATACTGTTTTCCAAAGTTGTTGTACAATTTTTTTAATCCCACTTGCAGTACAGGAGAATCCCAATCTCTCCACATCCTCTCCAGCATTTGTTATTTTCCAGTTTCTGTGAATTTTACTATCAGTACCATTGTGAGGCACTATCACCTCTTTGTTTCAATGTGTATTTCTCTTACACATCATGATTACAAGTATTTCTCCATATTGGCCACATGAATGTCATCTTTAGTGAATTATCTATTTCTATCTGCTGCCCATTTTAAATTGGATTATTTGTGTTTTTCTTCTCGAGGTATTATAATTTTCTATAGATTTTCTAGATTAGACTTTCATCTGATATATCATTGTCAAATATTTTTCCCTAACATGTAGGTTCCCTTTTTAATCTTGATGAATTCTTTTGATGTACATAAATGTCATATTTTTAGGAGGTTCCAGATCTCTGTTTTTCTTCTCTTGTGTGGTTATCTTTTTTTTCTTCATTATGTTTGTTGTTAGTGTATTTATCCCTTGTATTAGCGCCCATAAGTTTGTCCCCATTTTTTCATTAGTGATCTTTATAATTCTAGGGTTTATATTTCGGTCTTCATCTATCTTGAGTTTGTTTGTGTATATGATGTGAGGTATAGATCCTGCCTCATTCTTTTGCTGGTGGGGATGCAATTTCTCTAGTACCATCTACTGAAAAGACTCACTCTTTGGGT
>NW_022103951.1:7137578-7145137 GCF_000313985.2 Echinops telfairi
TCCTCTTTTGCCCCTCCCTCCCTCACCCTCCCACTATCGTGAACCCTTGATACATTATAAATTATTTTTATTTTCTTATTTTACACCATCTGCTGTCTACCTTCACCCAGATATCATTTTAAAGTCAGCATTTTTACCATATAAATAATTATACCACCTCTCTCATCCACCATATCCTCTTTCTACATGCATTTCCCCATAACTTCCTTCCAGGAAGGTGCAACGTTCGTGATATACTGATGTTGTATGTGGTTCATCAGACAATGTAAAATAAAACCATAAAAATACAATTTCACAATCACCTCATATGTATGTGAGAGCTGGACAGTGAAATGGGGAGGTGGGAGAACTGAAGTGTTTGAATTGTGCTGAAGAACATTGACCATACCTACACATCAGTCTTGGAGGAAGTTAAGCCAGAACGTTCCTAGGAAGCAAAATTCAAAACTCACTGCCATCAAGTCAATTCTGACTTATAGTGAATCCTATAGGATGGTATAGAACTAAGTCTGTAGCTTGCAAATCTTTAAGGGAGTGAATCTCTCAATTTCTCCCATGGAGCAGGTGGTGAATTTCAACTACTGCCTTTGGGTTAGGAAATCAGCAAATAATCCACTACTCCACCAGAAGCCCTGATGGTGGTGGTTGGTAATGGTTGGACTACTAACCATAGGTGGGCAGTTCAAACACACTAGCAGTTCTGTGGGAGAAAGATGAGGTGATCCATTCCCATAAAGATGTACAGCCTCAGAACTAATAGGGGCAGTTCTACTGAATTTTGAGAAGATCTCAAGAATAGATTAGATGCATTGAACACAAATGATGGGAGTCCTGGTGAGTTGTGGGATGGCATCAAGAACAACATGCATGAAAAAAGCAAAAGGTCATTAAAAAAGATGGAAAAGGAAAAAAAAGGTCAAAGTGAATGTCAGAAGAGAATCTGAAACTTGCTGTTGATCATAGAGTAGCTAAAGTAAATGGGAAATGATGATGTAATAAAGCTGAACAGAAAATTTCAGAGGGCAGCTCAAGAAGACAAAGAAAGTATTACAATAAGATGTGCAGAAAATATTAAAAACTAGAAAAAAATTAAATGTATCATAGGGGATATCAAATGATACGGTGCTAAATTTTAACCTAACTGCATCTACAAAAATCCACTTTCCTATGCATTCTGCATGTTAGCAAGGCTACTTATACCCTTGATCCATGATCAGAGTGGATTCACCAAGAGCTTAATCTACATGTATTTCCCCTTTATAGTTGTTGTTTGTTTAATGGAAACTCTGCTTTCTTTTTGATTAAGGTTTTTCAAAATCATTTTTACTTTGTTATTATTGTTAGTATTTTTTTGTTTTTTATATTTTTCTGTATATAAAATCTAGGAGAGGTAAACCTATAGAGATAGTAACTGGATTAATGGACTATGGCAGGGGAGTCTGGGGGAAATGGGGAGCTAATAAAGTTTATTAAAAAATTAAGAACATGGTCTACACCTGATTGTGGAGATAATTGTACAGCTCTTCTTGGTGGGAGTGAACTATTTAATTATATGATACGGGAATTATATGCCAATAAAATTGTTGAACAATACATATATAGATTTCTTAAGCATAAATAAGTAAATAAATTAATAAAATGGTCAGATACCTGAAGTTAGAAAACCAAAAAGGAGGAACGCACTCAGCATATCTTAAGCTGAAAGAACTGACAAAAAAATTCAGCCTCAAGCTGTAATATTGAAAAATTCTTTAAGTAAAATATTGAACAAAGGAGGAAGCATCAAAATAAGCCAAAACGAATATACAGCCATTGTATCAGAAAAAAACTAGTTAATATTCAAACATTTCAGTGGTACTGAAGGAAGAAGTCCAAGCCCCACTGAAGGAATTAGCCAAAAACAAGGCTCTAGGAATTGATGAAATACCAACTTAAATATTTCAACATAATGATGAAACACTGTGCTGAATTTCTATGCCAAGAAATTTGCAAGACAGCTCCCTGGCCGGTCTACTGGAAGAAATCCATATTTATACCCATTCCAAAGAAACGTGACCCAACAGAATGCACAAATTATAAAACAATATCACTAAATTCACATACGAGTATAATTTTGCCAAAGACTTCAACAATGGTTGCAGCAGAACATTAATAGGGACTGCCAGAAATTCAGGCTGGGTTCAGAAGAGGTCACAGAACAAGGGATATCATTGATGATGTCCAATGGATCTTGGCTGAAAGCAGAGAATTCCAGAAGAAATGTTTACTTACATTGTATTGACTATGTAAAATCATTAGACTGTGTGGATCATAACCAACTATGGATGGCATTGAGAAGAGAGAGGACTCCAGAACACTTCATTGTGCTCCTATTTTGGAAACTGTACTTGGATTAAGAGGCAGTCATTTAAATAAAACACGGCATGATCTAAAATTAAGAAAGTCTTATTGACAATCCGTGATATACATATGCTACAACCTTGTTTGCTGATAGTGAGGAGGATTTGAAGCACTTGCTTATGAAGATGAAGGATTATAATCTTCAATATGGATTGCAAACAAAACTAAAATCCTCAAACTGGGCCAGTAGATAACATCATGATAAATGTAAAAAGATTTAAATCATGAAATATTTCGTTTCATTTGGATCCACAATTAGTTCCCATGGAAGCAACAGGCAAGAAATTCAATTATACATTTAACTGGTAAATCTGCTGTATTGAAGAGCAAGGATGTCCCTTTGAGGACTAAGCTACCCTTGGCCCAAGCCACAGTACGTAGAATCACTTCATATGCATGTGAAAATTGGACACTGAACAAAGCAAACAGAGCACGAGAAACTTATGCATTTGAAATATAGTGCTGGGGAAGAATAGTGAAAGTGCCGTAGGCAGCCAAAAAAGCAATAAAAAAAATACAGCCAGAATTCTCTTAGAAATGAGAATGGCAAGATGAAATCTCTCATACTTTGGATACATTATCAGGAAGAACCAGTCTCTGGAGAAAGAGATCATATTTGGTAAAATAGAGAGTTGGCAAAGATGAGAAAGACTCACAGGGATTGGCATAGTGGCTGTTCCAATGAGCACAATCTTTCTTGCTGTTGTAAGTAGTGTTGGTGTGGTAGACGCAAATAGGTTGAGAACTCACAACTATCACCAATAGAGGAGTAAAGATTAAAACGTCTGACAGAATCAGGTATGGGCAAGGATGTGAAGCAAGTGAATTTTTCATGCGTGGCTGGTGGGAATGTAAAATTGCAACTGTTTGCTAATTGTTTATAAAGTTAAACAGGCACTTATTATGTGATTCAGGAATTATACTAACAAGGTGCTGACCCATGAACATGAAAGCATATAGAAATAAGAATGTTGATAAGAATAAATATAAATAAAATAAATGTAAGAATACTGGTAGTCATTTTAATTCATCTTAGTCAAAATTTTAAACTTCAAATTCTCATTTCCTGAAGAAGGGATATGATAGTGTGTTCAAGCAACAGGAAAGAAAGCATAAAGTACTGATGCATACAATATGGATGAGTCTCTTTACATTGTGGAATAAAATTCTATACACAAATAAAACTATAGTGTTATTTAAATTAATTTTAAGAATAGGAAAATTTCATTCATGGTGATAGAAATCAAAACACTGCTTGCCTATGGGCATAAATATCAGTAAGGAGAATGAGGGAATTGTATGTGGTGGATAATTTATATCTTTAGCGGAATGTTTTTAATATAAAGGTGTATATATTTGTTAAAACACAAATAATTGTGTACTTAAGATCTAGGTACTTTGTCATGTGTAAGTTTAATTTCAATTAAAAATAGGACTAAGAGGCCAGCATTACAAATAGAAATCATAGGATACAAAAAGGAATTAAATCAATGAACTTAGGGAAAACAATGTTTATACATTGTGTCTTTACAAGTCTAGGGCAAATCTGGGGAAAGAAACTTTGCATTAGCCTATATTGGCCTAATACTCCTCTCTAGTACCAGGACAATGTTAAAGACAATGTTAACAGAAGATGGTTATGTCCTAGGAGGATGTCAAAGACAATGTTAACAGAAGATGGTTATGTCCTAGGAGGATGATTGGTAAGACTCTCTACCATAAATTAACAAGGGTGTTTTGAAAGGGAGCCAAAGGCCATGCAAAAATTAAAAAAAAACACAAATAAAACAAACAAATGTAGATTCAGGAATGGGTTTAGGGCTTAACACTAAACCCGAGCTCTAAGGACCAATTGGGGAAAAAAACAAAAACCAGAACAACTGGTTCTTACATCATGGCCCTGCTCAATAGTCGCCCTCAGGAAGGGAAAACAGAAGATATGGGTGCGATAGCAAAATGTGGTGAAGAAATTGGATGGTGCCGGGCTATCAGATAAAATAGTGTCTGGGGTCTTAAAGGCTTGTTTCCAAACAAGCAGCCATCTAAGTGAGATGTCAACTAAGTCCACATGGAAGAAGCACACCATCAGTCACCAAAGGATTGTAAATCATATAATCCAAAGTCGAAGATGGAATAGTATCAGAAACTAAATTGTGAAATTTGGTTTGCAGGAAGCTATAGATGACAGTGGAAGCCCAAGATTGATTTGTGGGATCTATACAGGAAATAAGTCTCCTTGAATTTCCCTCTATTCATAATAAAGGGATGGAAGGAAAGTGGTTACTAAATAGAGTGCATTGGAGAGATGACTATAGAAGATCAAAAGGATAAACCTGACTTCAATGGTCCAAACTTTGTCACTTGATTCCACCTCTGATGCATATTAAGCCTGATCTGGTTTTCAACATTTTCTGCACATTTTGATTTTCATTTGTTCATATTGAGGTTTATTTCGGATGTGTTATGTCATTCAGGGTAACACTATTGAATTTTTGTTATATGTTTTTCTGTATATGAAACCCAGGATTGATAAGCTACAGGGACAGAAAGTATTATAAGGGTTTCTCTGTGTGGAGGGGTACAATTGGGGGTGGGTGGGGGGTAAAAGGGAGCTGATGTCAAGGAGTTTACGAAGGAAAAGAATGCTTTGAAACTGATTGCGGTAGCAATTGTGCGATACTGTTTGATGTCATTGAACTGTGGAATGATATGGTATCTATATTAACTTCTAATAAAATGGTTTTACAAAAGAGATACATAGTAACACATATAGATAGATACATTGATAGTAGCATGAATAAGAAATGAAGAACTGGTTCATAAATAAAGAAACAAAGAAAATCCTATGGAGCTATTAACTGACACATCATGAGTCAGACTGGACACAGTGATAAGAGATTTGGTTGAGGCTTGGTTAAGATTACAGGCAGATTCTCTTTCCTCCATTAACACTGAAGCTATTTGTAGTGAATCACAACTTATTATCGCCCAAGTATTCATGTTATCCTTTTCCATTAAAAAAAATGTAAAGAGAATTTCCATTAGTCCTGAAAGTTTCCTGGGTCCCTTTCCAATTAATCCTCTTCATACAACCCCCAGAGTTATCACAGGTTTTACAATAGTAGTTTCAACAGAAAAATGATGCAATGTTGTCAACTTGGCAAAGTCCAAGTAGAATAAAGATTTCAGATGATAAAAATGATAAAAGATTTCAAATGGTGATAACTCTTGACTTGGGGTGTGGGGTGAAAATGGAAACTTCCTAAAAGCCTGACATTTCTAGTTACACTTGAAAGGGAAAAGAACATAATCATCAGTTGCCTTTTTATTTTTGAGGATTTTCCATATAGTTTGGGATATTAATGCATATGCTTTAAAAACAGCCTTAAAATTGAAAATAGACACAATACCTAAGACTTGCATATATTTTATTTATTTTAAATAATATAATTTATAATCTTACACATAAAAAAAATTTCAGGTTCTGGAAAGTTCCATCAACCAACTTTGTGTACCTACTATGATTCAGACAATTGTCCAGGCAGAAAAGGTTATGTAAGCAAGTGAAGAAAAGACGTTGACTAATTACCCACTCACTGCCATAAAGTTAATTCTGATTCTAAGCGACTTAGAGATTTTCTGAGACTGTAAATCTTTACTGGAATAGAGAAAAACCCCCCAAATTAAATTCACTTCCATCCAGTCATTGCTGATTCATAGTAACCCTATAGGGTACGATAGAAAGAACTACTCCTGTTTGTTCTAATGATGTTAAATTCTTAAGGGAACAGAAACCTCATCTCTCTCCCAAGGAGCAGCTGGTGGTATAGAACTACTAACTCTGCAGTTAGAAGCCCAGGGCACAGCACAATATGTCACCAGAACTCCTTTAGTAGAGAAAAGAGAACTTAGATTCAAATATAATATAGAGAGACACATTTATTAAACCTTAAATGGGACAAAGACCAAGACACATCTTTAAGATAAAGACCATCAGTAGGAGGCCAGAATGGTGCCTGAGGACTCACAGAAACTCATTCACGTATACAGGCTATGATGAACAAAGGAAATCATGATGGATGGCAGAGCAATTCATCTCACTTACAGGCAGGACTATGGAAGCAGGAAAGGAATCATGATTAGAGTATTTATACTATTCCATCACCACTTGTCCATAAGTGTGTCATACTGTGGTGGCTGTGTGTTATTGTAATACTGGAAACTATGCCACTGGTATTTCAAATACCAGCAGGGTCACCCAAAGTGAAGAGGTGTCAGCAGAGCTTCCATACTAAGAACAGATGATGAAGAAAGGAAAGGCTGCCCACTTCAAAGGAATTAGCCACTGAAAACCTTATGGATGGCATCAAAATCTGAAAGCCTAATCAAGAGAAGCAAAACGTTGCCAGATACTGTGCCTGAATATGAGCCCCTCAGATTGGAAGGCACACAAAAGATCATTGTGGAAGAGCTGCCTTCTCAAAGTAGAGCCAACTACAATGACACGGATGGAGTAAAGCTTGTGGAAGTGAAGCCTTGGCAACCCTCATCTGCTTATGGGGCAGGACTGAAAGTAAGAATAATCAGATGCAAACATCAATTAATAGTTGGAACTTTTAATGTACCATATATGAATCTAAGAAAATTAGAAGTCATTATAAATGGAATAGAAAACATATAGATCAATATTCTAGGCATTAGTGACTTGAAATGTATAGACAATTATATGGTTTACTATGCTGGGAATTTTACAAATGGCTTCACTCTGAAATTGACCAAAAATGCAATCATGATGCATTTGATAATTAATGGAGATTAGAATGCAAAAGTTTGCAACAAAGAGAAGAAATAGTATTTGGAAAATATGGACTTGGCAAAAGAAACAAGGCTAGAGGTTGCATAATAAAATTTTTGAACTGGACATACCTTGCAGAGGGGTAGTGGGGAGGAGATGAGTCACTTAGGGTTCAGCATAGCAATAATGAAACCCACAACTTCCTCTAGTTCTTAAACGCTTCCTCCCCCCAACTACCATGATCCCAATTCTACCTTGCAAACCTGGTTAGACCAGAGGATGCACAGCAGTACATATGGGAACTGGAAACGCAGGGAATCTAGGACAGATGAACCCCTCAGGACCAGGGGTGACAGTGGCGATA
>NW_022103951.1:7146110-7159152 GCF_000313985.2 Echinops telfairi
AAAATTCAAGCCTTGAGTTGCAATCTTGAGTCTTTGGGAAAAATAGTGAATGATGCCGGAAGCATAAAAAGATGAAAGAACAGAATCACTGTACCAAGAAGAACTAGTTGATATTCCACCATGTCAAGAGGTAGCATATAGCAAGAACCAATAGTATTGAAGGAAGAAGTTCAAGCTGCACGGAAAACATTAGCCAAAAACAAGGTTCCAGGAGTTCATGGAATACCAATAGAAATGTTTCAACAAGCTGATGATGCACTGGAAGCACTTACTTGTCTATGCCAAGAAATTTGGGAGACAACCACTTTGCCAACTGACTGGAAAAGATCCATATTTGTATCCATTCCAAAGAATGGTGACCAACAGAATGTTCAAATTACAGAACAATATCATTGATATCACATACAAGTAAAATTTTGTTGAAGATCATCCAGCAACTGTTGCAGCAGTACATTCACAGGGAGCTGCCAGAAGTCCAAGCCTGATTCAGAAAAGGACATGGAATAGCGATATCATTACTTATGTCAGATGGATCTTGCCTAAAAGCAGAGAATAGCAGAAAGATGTTTGCTCGTGTTTTATTTGACTGTGTGGATCCTAACAAACTATGGATAGTCCTGAGAAGAATAATGGGAATTCCAGAACACTTCATTGTGCTCATGCTAGCATATACATCAAGAGGCAATTGTGGGAACAGAACAAGGGAATACTGTAGAGGTTAAAATGAGGAATGTAATACACCAGTGTTGTAATTTCTCACCATTCTTATTCAGTCTGTAGGCTGATCAAATATTAAGAGGAGCTGGATTATGTGAAGAAGAATGTGGCATCAGGATTGGAGGAAGGTTTATTAACAATCTGTGGTATGCAAATGACACAACATTGCTTGTCGAAAGTGAGGAGGAATTCAAGCAGTTGCTGATGAAGATCATAGATTGCAGGGTTTAGTATGGATTGCAACTCAATGTCAAGATAACCAACCCAAATCCTCACAAGTGGACCAATAGTTAACAATACGATAAACGGAACAAAGATTGAAGTTTGCCAGAATTTCATCTCATTTGGATCCACAATCAATGCCCATGAAAGCAACCATCAAGAGCTCAAATGATGCATTGCACTAGGTAAATCTGCTGAGCATGACCCCTTTAAAGTGTTGAAAAGCAAGCATATTACTTTGAGGACTAAGATGTGCCGGGCTTAAGCCATAGTCTTTTCAATTGCCTCATATGTTTGTGTAACTTGGACATTGAATAAGGCAGACCAAAGGAAAATCAAAGCATTTGAAATATGGTACTATGAAGAGTATTGAAAATAACATGGACTTCCAAAAGAAGAGACTTATATGTCTTGGAAGAAGCACAGCCATAAGCCTCCTTTGAGGCAAAAATGGCTCTACTTTGTCGCAATTACTTTGGACATGTTATCAGGAGAGAAGAGTCCTGGGAGAAAAACTTCATGCCTGGTAAAGTGGAGGAGCAATGAGAAGAGTTGACACATTGCCTGTATCGATGGGCTCAAGCATAAGAACTCGAAGGAACAGGTACTGTTTTGTTTTGTTGGACATTGGGTCGCTGTGAGTTAGAAGCAACCCAACGGCGCTTCACAACAACAACACTGCTACAAATAGAACAGTAGAAAAGTTCACAATATTGGTTCAGGGTTTTCTGAGCAAGGCAGCAGGGATATGACTCGTGACCATGCGGACCCTAGCACCCCAAATTTCATCAAGGGCACACTTGGGAAAATCTTTAAGGACTACGCTATCCCTCCTTGCGCTGGCTAAAGCAGTGGTAGCAATCCACTTTCCAATAATTGGATGTGCAGAGCTTTGCACAATACTGGTTACTTGTTAAGAGTATATACTTATGCATACACACATACACTGACCATATTCTTGTGAAGACAAACACTGTTTGACAGAGACAGTGCAAATATAACTGCATGATAATGTCAAGAAGTCCATATAGAAAAATAATGTTTGCAAACTGATTGTGGTAGCAAATGTACAAGTCTGCTGGATGTGGTTGAACTATGGAATGATTGGAATGATTCAATATATGTATTAATCCCAATTAATAAAGAAAGAATAAAAATAATTAAAAGAAAATAATTTCCTAAAGTTCTATAATTTACACACAAGGTCACCTCTCTCACAGTGAAAATAGTCTATTATGCCAAACAGTATTGATTCGTTTCTTTTTCCTCTTCTCTCAAACTGTACACCTTTGAGTCTACCAGGAATAAGAAATGGCCCATTACTAAACCATACACCTCGTAATGACCGATCTGTTAGCTATACAAAGACCTGGTTACAGCTTGAAACTGCCTCTTGAGAATTCCCAATTAGTTATTAAACAAAGCCTATCATTTACTCAGTCTTTGTCTTGGGAGGAGGGCTTCAAAACTTGGGAAGTAGGAGGAGTGCGAATGATCAGATTGCCTTTTGGTCATACTATCTTGAATGCTATATGGAATCTGGTGGGCGGGGGAAGGCAAGAGTGTGTGCTAGGGTTCCAGTAGGAGAAATTACCCTATATATTGTGGTATTGATTTCATAGTGAAACAACACACACACACACACACACACACACGGCATCAAACTGATAGCTTCTAATTTACACTATGGAAATCTCACTGAGATGGCTATGCTTTAGAAATGTGTAAGATTTCATCAATGTGGACTTTCAATATTTTATTAAAAACAAAACAAAAATACTCCAAACTTGCTGCCACCGTGTCGATTCTGACTCATAGCGCCACTACAGGATAGGGTAGCACTGCCCTGTAGGTGTCAGGGACTGTAACTCTTTACAGGAGTAGAAAGCCTTGTTTTCCTCCCACGGAGCAGCTGGTGCTTTTAAATTAGTGACCTTGCCTTTAGCAGCCCAATGCACAACCACGATGCCACCAGAGCTCTATTAAAATGAAATGACACCAAAAACCAAATAAACACACAATAATGCACTCTAAGATCTGCACAAACCAATGTAATCTTTTCTTCATTACTTTCCAAAGGCAGCCCGCCACCAACGACAACAATGTAAAAGGTACAAAAATGTTGTGTGTGATGATGATGATGATGTTAAAAATCAGTTGGATCAAGTCGATACAACTGGAATAATTATGGAACTTTTGTTCTAAAACTAAATTTAACAAATGATCTCAGACAGCAAACCCTCACACTTCAGATAGTCTTCCTCAGAAATGAGACTTCAACTGGCACAACACTAAATTTGGGCTGAGGTGTCAAATCATTATAATAGCTACAAGCTGGACTCAGCAAAAATAACATTTCAGCAGGCTGCCACTGGCATATCATCAACTGCACACACACTGCTGGACTGGATACGCAATTACAGTACCAAATAATGATTAGAATATACCTTTTGATGCCAAGTATTGCAGTACAACAAACTAACCTTTGACCAAAATAATTATTTTTCCACTTTCTGGATGTCTAAGTCAGTTAAGTCTTTTCAGATCAAAGCAACCATATGTCCACCTATAACACTTGAGAGATTATGCCGTATTTGCAGAATAACTCTTCTGTCTCACAAAGGACAGTCTATGTCTTCCCACTCAGAAGGGTGGGTATGGAGTATTAAAAAAAATTTTGGCAGGTTGAACAGTCCAAAAGTGCTTACTTATTTGCACCATATTAAGATATTACATTGAAACATTCCCACACAAAGTTGACCAAAAACAGTAGTCCTGTACAAAATATTTTCAAGACTTAATTTTCTCAGGATTGTTGAGATCAATACCTTTCTCTGCACCATATATCTTTGTGGCAGTAATTAGCTTTGTAGCAATGTTGGTGCAGGAAAGTAGGTTTCCATGGAGAGGAAGAAAGATCTATGACTTGTTATGTGCATTTCCAGAGCAATTCCAGGAAGAAAATGGTATAGAGTGGGCAGTACTCTAAATAGTTTAGCTTTATTTCTTAGGTCCTGATGTTTCTTATATTTGTATTTCTGGTTTTATCTAAAATACAATACCATAATTAATAAATGGTTCATTACAGTCATCTTTTCTAGAAACTTATTCTGTACCTAAGTTTGCTATGTTCAGGTTTACAGGAACTCTAATTTATTTTCAGCTTCTTATGTAAAACCTTTGTGGAAATCTTACTGTGTGGTAATCCCCTAAAATTGCGTCTAATTTTTCCACCAAACAAATCCAATAATGCAATTATGCTCTCTGTAAAGAAGAGTTTCTCTCTCTTTTCTCGAAAGATGATAGATGATAGATAGATAGATAGATAGATAGATAGATAGATATGATTCCAGTTCCCAGCTATAAGTGGATCCCAGGCCTCACCTACTAAACTTTTCACTTCTCATTGCCAGTCAATTCCATGACAATTCCTCTCTGACTCCCAAACCACCCATAGTTAGGTCAGACCTCATCCCTATCAATCCCGAACGGAGGCCAGGTTATTAGGGTGCAGTAATTGGTTCACGAAACTAAATGTGTTCCTTCATTTTAGATCAGCTGGCCTTATCTTCTGCCCTCTCCAGTCCCTTGCGGCTAGGTCACAAATGAAAAGGACCCGATCCTTCTTCAATGACCCATAGAGTGCACCCTTTATCATCCATATATCTAGAACTTAGTTTATACAAATCAACTCTATAGTTGGAGCCCTGCTGAGTCAATCTTCTGTGGATTTATTAATTCTCTATAATACAGTGGGCCACAAAACTCAAAGAGACTGTTGCCTATACTTACAGTTACCCATTTATTATGATCATCAAGGATACAAGCAAAGGGAATTATCAGGCAAAGTCTGAAAGTGTTCTGAGCAAGATACCTTTATTGTCTCCAGAGACAGCTGCTCCCTCTCCTATGTATGGATGTTTTGATCAAGCCAAGAGGGTCTAAACCAGTGGTTCTCAGCCTTCCTAAGGCCGCGACCCATTAATACAGTTCCTCATGTTGGGGTGACCCCCCACCAACCATAAAATTATTTTCGCTGCTACTTCATAACTGTAATTTTGCTACTGTGATGAATTGGTTGGTCGCAACCCACAGGTTGAGAACCACTAAACAGAAATCTCCAAGATCTTAGGTATCCTAGTTATTAGGACCTCAATACATATGCATGAGTTGGTCCTTAATGCATAGTTATAATTGATTGGATCAATGAATATTATGAGTATATTAGCTCCATCACGCCCTTCCCTTCCTGAAGTTAGTTCAGTAGGTCTAAGTCCTGAATAGTTCTTACTTGTTACAGAATTTGAAAAACCCTAGAGTATCTTGATTGCTCAGGTTACTTTAAAAAATAATGTCAAAGGGACAAACCAAGTTATTTTTTCCCTTAACCACAAAGGAAAGTTATTTTTAGAAAGAATAGTTAATTCCTGAGAGTTTTAGATGGCCCTTTGACTTAGAGTAGAAGTATATTCGAATTGACTTATAAGGACTCAAGAACACATCAGTGACATATCTCCCTTATTTTCAAAACAAAACAGCACAGTTGTTCTGAAAAGGGCATTTGGAATTAGGAACAATGTGGTTTCAGACCTTAGTTCTGTACATTTTTAACATTCCAGGGCCCAATTTCTCAAGTGTAAAATGAGGATAAAACTGATTAGTGTGCTTCTGGATGAGTTAAGTGAAATGTCCATTAAGCCATCTAGTTTAGAGTATCGGCTCAATCCTCTCTGCTCTTTTTTTTTAATGAAGAAAAAGGGGTTCCTGCAGTGTATGCAGAGAAAGCCAATCTCTGGCCATGATCTTTGAGAACGAGAAAGTAGCTTTATTACAAAATCTGGAACTAAGAACCTGGAGGATGGCTCTTCACATCTGACATCCAATAATTTGGGGGTTTTCAGATTTATAGGGGAAAAAACAGGTAAATTATACATATTCATAAAATAAGATGTGGAATGCAATTAAGTAAAATTACTTGGTGTGATTCTTTATCCATGTCTAGGATGCTTCTACTCAAAATTAAAAGGCCATCCCAAACTCTCAGGCATTAACTAGCCTTGCTCAAAAGAGCTTTCCTTTGTGGTTAAGGCACAACAGAACTTGGTTTGTCCCCCTGACGTTCGTTTTTTGAAAGTAACCTGAGGTAGGAGCCCTAGTGCAGGGAATATAGGGGCTATCAGAAATAACAAGGAAAACACACTCCGTGGAGGATAAAATAGCTGTATGGGAATTATTCAAAAGAAAACACTTCTGTACATCATTGAGAGTAAAAAGAGAGCCCACAGACTGGGAAAAAGATATATAGTAATGACATCACCGACCAAGGACTAATTACTAAAAGTCTACCAAATTTTACAAGATTGCAAAAAGAAAAAAACCTAACCTTCCTCTGAGAGGGTGGGCAAAGGACCTGAAGAGATGATTCACAAAGGAGGACCCTCGGATGGCTAATAAGCACATCAGGACATGCTCCCGCTCACTAGCCATCCATGCAATGTAATTCAAAACAACCTGGAGATACCATCTAACACTCATAACTGTAGCCCAATTTCATAAAACTGAGAAAGACAAATGCTGGGAAAGGGTGTGGTAGGGTTGGAACACTTATTCACTGCAGGTGGACTTGTGAATAAGTACAGCCACTGTGGAAAGCTAGATGGCAGTTCCTAAAACAGATGGCAATTGAAATACCATATGACCCAGAAATGCCAGTATTGAGCATATACTCAAAAGAAATAAGAAACAGATCACAATCAGACATTTGCTCCTCCATGTTCACCGCAGCACTGTTCAGAATAGCAAGAAGCTGGAAAGAGCCTAAATTCCCATTAGTAGAAGAGTGGATAAAAAAACCCGCTGATACATAAACATAATACTATGCATCCCTAAGAGACAGTGGTGAATACCATGAAACACCTCAAGATGTGGATGGATCTAGAAGACATTATGCTGAGTGAAGTTAATCAAGAACAGAAGGACAAATACTGTATAAGTCCACTGCTGTAGGAACAAGTTGCAAAACGGGCATAAGCTCAGGCTTATAGGGCATTCTGTCTTCTGGCTGGGGGGTCAGACAGCTTGCTAGAGAGCCTGACAGTTGGGATCAAATTGTCTGGGGGGATGGGGACAAAGGTTGTTTGCTGAGTGGTAGCCATGTGGATCTGGAGTGAGGTCCCCGGAGAGGTAGGCGGCCTTGCAGAGGGATGCGGTTCACTGATGGAAGGAGCAGTGCAGGGGAGGGGAGATGGAATGGTCATTCTTGGGGAGCATAGGTGCATGTCTCTTGGAGGGCTGAGTTCCAGGTGTGGGGAGGAGTGACTGAGAATGCTTTTGGGGACACTAGGTGGGGTGTGTCCTTGGTGGTGTGCAGTAAGTGGAGACATTGAACTCAGGTGTCTGGGGGTACGCGGGAACCCAGGCTGGGTGTCATGAAATGCTGGGACACTGAATCCTGGATCTTCAAGACCCACAATGTGCTCCAGAGGCTTCTTGGTGAGACCCCATATGGGAACCACACAGGGTGAACTGGACCTTATCTCAGACATACTTGTAACCTGAGGACCTAAGCCGGAAAACATGGTGTCTGAGGACGCAGAAGCCAGCTGTACCAAGAGTGGTGTACTCTGGGTTGGTGGACAAACAAGGTCTTGCTACACGAATGCCCTGTAAGGTGTACTAAAACATTCCAGCAATGTTGTGATGGATATTGTTTTATTTTGTTTATGCTTGTTCATATTAGGGTATAGCAAAGGTACTATGCCAGTGGGGGGTCACCTTCCTGAATTTGTGCTATTTGTTTTTCTGAGTGGTGTTGTTTTGTCTTGAAAATGAAACCCAGGCTTGATGAGCCTACAGGGACAGCAAATAGAACAAGGGATTGGCAGTGGGGTGGGAGGGCAGACAGGAGGGGTGGGAAAGATAAAAGGGAGATGTCAAGGAGCCCAGGAAGGAAAAAGATATTTGGTGACTGATTATGGAAGCAATCACAAGACACGGTTTGATGTGATTGAACTATGGAATGATATGAAAACAACAACCACAACCAACATATATCCAAGAATGGCTTTGGGCCTCACACTAAATCCTGGCTCTAATTTAAGAACAATTAGTTCTTACATCATGGCCCTCTTACTCACCCTCAGGAAGGGAACCCAGAAGATATGAGGACCAAATATGACGAAGAATTTAGATGGTGCCTGGCTATCAGATAAAATAGCGACTGGGGTCCTAAAGGCTTTTCTCCCAACAAGCAGTGATCTAAGTGAGATGTCAACTAAGTTCACATGGAAGAAGCACATCATCACCAGTCACCAAAGGATTATAATCTATATAATCCCAAATCAAAGGAAAGATTAATATCAGAGCCTAAATGGTGAGAATTCGGTGTGCAGAAGGTGATGGACGACAGTGGGATCCCAAGAGTCATTTGCGGAACTACCTAGGAAATAAGCCTCTGGAGAACTCCCTCTATCCACAATTGTGGGCTCAGAAGAAAGTGGTTACTAAACAGAGTGTATCAGAGAATTGAGTATAGAAGACCAAAGGCATAAATCTGACTTGAACAATTGAAACTTTGTCAGCAGATCCCCGCTTGTGATGCATGCTGGACCTGATCTTGGTTCCAAATTTTTCTGTATTTTCAGTTTGTATTGTTTGTTTTGTTTTTGTTTGTTCATATTAGGGTGTATCTCAGAGGTGTTATATCATTGGAGGTCACAATCTCGAAGTTGTGTTATATGTTTTTCCATTTTTTGGTATGTGAAACCCAGGATTGATGAACCTATTGGGACAGCAAGTAGAATAAGGGTTTGTGAGGAGGAGAGTACAGTGATGGTGAGGGGGGAAAAGGAGATGATGTGAAGGAGTCCAGGAAGAAACAGAATAGAAACTGATTGTAGTATCAATTGTACAATGCTACTTGATGTGATTGAACTCTGGAATGATATGATATATGTGTTAAATCCCAATTAATAATTATTTTTAAAATAAATAAATAAAGTGTGTTAAATGGGGAAGGGAAAATATTTTGTAACCTGTTAGATTCCCTAATAAATCCCATAATTGTGAGTGTTGCCTATGAGCCCTGTGGCCATTGAAATGGATTACTGAGTCCAGGAATGAAGTGTAGTGCCTCGGGAGAAACACTTGATCAAGAAGAAAGGAGAGTGAGGGCATGTCTGACATTTGCGTTTTGGCAGTCGGCCTTAGGCTAGTGTGGAATTTGATTCTTCTCCTTTAATTTTTTTTTAAATTATCAATTGGGAGTTAATACACTTACCATATCATATCATTCCATAGTTTAATCATGTCAAGCAGAATTGTACATTGCTACCACAATCAGTTTCCAAACACTCTTTTTTCTTCCCGGACTCCTTGGCATCGTCTCCCTTTCCCACCACCACAACCACCACAGTCACCACCACCACTGTGCCCCTCGACCCCCAAAACCCTTGTTCTCCTTGCTGTCCTTATAGGTTCATAAATCCTGAGTTTCATATGCTGAAAAATGGAAAAACATATAACACAATGTCAAGATGGTGACCCCAATGACATAACACCTCTGAGACACACCCTGATATGAATGAACACAAGCAAAACAAAAACATAGAAAATTTGAAAACCAGATCAGGTACAGCATGCATCAGAGAGGGATCAACTGACCAAGTATTAAATGTTCAAGTCAGATTTATGCCTTTGATCTTCTATACTCATATCTCCAATGCCCTCTGTTTAGTAACTTTTTACCTCCCATTCCTCAGCTGTGGATCGAGAGAGTTCACTGGAGGATTATTTTCTATATATTTCTTACAAATGAATATTGGGCTCCCACTGTTATACATAGCCTTCTGCAAACCAGATTCTCAAAACTTAGGCTCTGATATGAATCCCTCTTTGATTTCGGATATGATTTACTTCAGTTACTGATGGTGGTGTACTTCTTCCATGCGGACTTAGTTGACATCTCGCTTAGATGGCTGCTTGTTAGGTAACAAGCCTTTAAGACCCCAGATGCTATTTTATCTGATAGCTGGGCACCATTATGAGGTGTCAAAGGGATCAGGTATCAGATATCAAAGAACAAAAAATCATATCATTGTGTGCTCACATTCCTGATATGATCGCTGAAGACAAATGGGTGCATAAGCAAATGTGGTGAAGAAAGCTGGTGGTGCCTGGCTATCAAAAGATATAGTATCTGGGGTCTTAATGGCTTGAAGGTAAACAAGCAGCCATTTAGCTCAGAAGCAACAAAGCCCACATGGAAGAAGCACACCAGCCTGTGTGATCACGAGGTGTCAAAAGGATCAGGGATCAGGCATCAAAGAACAAAAAATAATATCATTGTGAATGAGGGGGAGTGTAGAGTGGAGACCCAAGGCCCATCTGTAGTTAACTGGACATCCCCTTGCAGAACGGCTGCAGGGAGGACATGAACCAGTCAGGGTGCAGTGTAGCAATGATGAAATATACAACTTTCCTCTGGTTCTTAAATGTTTCCTCCCCCCCCACTATCATGATCTCAATTCTATCTTTCAAATCCAGATAGACCAGAGGATGTACACTGGTATAGACAGCAAGTGGAAACACAGGGAATCCAGGATGGAAGGTTGGTAGAAAGGGGAAACCGATCACAAGGATCTACATATAACCTCCTCCCTGGGGGATGGACAACAGAAAAGTGGGTGAAGGGAGATGTCTAACAGTATAAGATATGACAAAATAATAATTTTTAAATTATCAAGGGTTCATGAGGGAGGGAGGAGTGGGGCAGGAGGGGAAAATTGAGGAGCTGATATCATGGGCTCAAGTAGAAAGCAAATGTTTTGAGAATGATGAGGGCAACAACTATACAATGTGCTTGACACAATGGATGTATGTAAGGATTGTGATAAGAGTTGTATGAGCCCTAATAAGATTATTTTAAAAATTTGTTCCCTACATTTTTCTGTAACACCTGAATCTTACCTGTTCCCTTTCTGAGGGTGAGTATTGAGCAGGGCCATGATGTAAGAACTAATTGTTCTTAATTTGGAACTAGGATTTAGTATGAGCCTCACACCCATTCCTGGATCTCTCTCTCTTTTTCTTTTAATTTATTATTACTTGGGAATTAATACATATATAATATCATTCCATAGTTCAAACACATCAAGCAGAATTGTACAATGGCTTCCACAATCAGTCTTGAAACATACTTTTTTTTCCTGGACTCCTAGACATCATCTCTTTTGACCTCTCCCACCACCGCTGTACCCTGTATCACCACCACCATCACCCCGCCGAAATCTTTATTCCACTTGCTGTCCCTATAGGTTCATCAAGTCTGGGTTTCATTTACCAATAAACAGGAGAATATATAACGCAATTTCAAGAGGGTGACACCCAATGGCATGACACCACTGGGATACACCCTAATATGACCAAACAAAACCAAAATAAAACAACGCATGTCACAAGTTTGCCGGAAAAAAGACTCATGTTAATTCAGCATATAGGACATTGCTATAGCAAGACCTTATTTGTCCACCTAACAACAGTTCACCAATCTTGGTACAGCTGCCATCTGCTTCCCCAGACACCATATATATTCTGACTTAAGTCCTCAAGTTACAAGTGTGTCTGAGATAGACTTCAGATCACCCAGTGGAATCCCTGCATGGGATCTCACTGATGCAGCCTCTGGAAAATGCTGTGCACCTTGAAGATCCAGGATTCAGTGTCCCAGCGCTCCTCGACACCCAGCCTGGGTCTCTAGAATGCACTCAGAATCCCGGGTCAATGTGACCCTTTTGGTGCATACCACCAAAGACAACCCCCTCTAGTGTCCCCCAAAACATTATCAGTCATTCTTCCCCACAACTGGAGGTCAGTCTCCCTCTTTTGCTACCAACAGACATGCATTTGTGTTCCCCCAGACGTGATTGCCCCTTTCCCTTCTGCTGCATTTTTTTTTTCCCCATGAGCATACCTCATCCCTCTGGTAGGGCTTTCTACCTGTCCAGAGAGACCTCATCATAGATATACATGGCAGCCGCTCTGCAGACAACATCCCTTTCCCCTCCCTTGACCATTTGATCCCAGGTGATGTGAGGCGCTCTCCAGCCAAGTGACCTTCAAAATACTTCACTAGAGCAGATGGTGTATGGTTCATTGGAACTGCTCAGACTCTCTACCAGGATGTCAGGCCCCCCAGACAGCTGATAGGATGCCCTACAAGCCTGAGCTTGTGCCCTTTGTGCTGCTTATTCCTACAGCAGTAGACTCATACAGGATTTGTCCCTTTGAGAATGATTAACTTCACTCATCATTAGTTCTTCCAGATGGCTCCACATCTTTAGATGATTCGTGGTTTCATCACTGTGTCTTAGTGATGTGTAGTATTCCATTGTGTGTATGTATCAGAGGTTTTTTTTTTTTAACTCACTCTTCTACTGGTGGGAATTTAGGCTGTTTGCAGTTTCTCGCTATTGTGAACTGTGCTACAATGAACCTGGGGGAGCTTTGGGTATATGCCCAGTAATGGTATTGCCGGATCATATGGTATTTCAATTGCCATCTGTTTTAGGTATCACCATATCATCTTCCACAGTGGCTGTGTGTATTTACAAGTCCACCAGCAGTGGATAAGAGTTCTTATCTCACTACACTCTTTCAGCCTTTGTTGTTCTCAGTTTTTATTTTCAATTGGCCTACAGTTATGGGTGTTAGATGCTATCTCATAGTGTTTTGACTTGCATTTCCCAGATGGCTAGTGACCAGGAACATATAATCATGTGTTTATTAGCCATTCGAGTGTCATCCTTTGTGCACCGTCTATTCAGGTCCTTTGTCCACCTTCTCAGAAGGCTGTTAGTTTTTTTTTTCTTGTTGTAGGCTTGTACATTTTGTAGATTTTAGTAATTAGTCCTTTGTCTGTTATGTCATTGCTAACTATTTTTTCCCTGTCTGAGAGCTCTCTTTCTTATTCTTTTAATGAATCTTTTATTGTACACAAATGTTTTATTTTTAATAAGTCCTACTCATCTATTTTGTCTTTCACAGAGTGTGCTTCCTTTGTTATTTCTTTTTTTAAATCATTTTATTGGGGGCTCATACAACTCTT